>NC_092044.1:15568035-15927046 GCF_003086295.3 Arachis hypogaea | reverse complement strand
GTTCACTGCCTCTTCTTCCTCCCAGAATTCGGCCATGTTGATGGCTTGCACTCTCCTTTTGGATTTTCTTCTGTATTGCTTGGGAGAGTACTGGAGGGAGTTCAGTAATTTTCTTGCTCAGCTGACCCACTTGTCCTTCCAAGTTTCTAATGGAGGACCTTGTTTCATCATGAAACTTTGAGTGGTTTTGATAGATCAGAGACCATGGTGCTAAGTCAGAGTTATTCTGCTTAGAACTCTCTGTCTGTTGCTGAGAAGATGATGGAAAAGGCTTGCTATTGCTAAACCTGTTTCTTCCACCATTATTGTTATTGAAACCTTGTTGAGGTCTCTGTTGATCCTTCCATGAAAGATTTGGATGATTCCTCCATGAAGGATTATAGGTGTTTCCATAGGGTTCTCCCATGTAATTCACCTCTTCACTGAAGGGTTCTCAGGATCATAAGCTTCTTCCTCAGATGAAGCTTCTTAGTACTGCTTGGTGCATTTTGCATTCTAGACAGACTTTGAGAAATCATATTGACTTGTTGAGTCAATATTTTGTTCTGAGCCAATATGGCATTCAGAGTGTCAATCTCAAGAACTCCTTTCTTCTGACTAGTCCCATTGTTCACAGGATTCTTTCAGAAGTGTACATGAATTGGTTATTTGCAACCATTTCAATCAGTTCTTGAGCCTCAGTAGGCGTCTTCTTCAGATGAAGAGATCCTCCAGAAGAGCTATCCAAAGACATCTTGGACAGTTCAGAGAGACCATCATAGAAAATATCTATGATGCTCCATTCAGAAAGCATATCAGTGGGACACTTTCTGATAATTGTTTGTATCTTTCCCAAGCTTCATAGAGGGATTCTCCTTCCTTCTGTCTGAAGGTTTGGACTTCCACTCTAAGCTTACTCAATTTTTGAGGTGGAAAGAACTTTGCCAAGAAGGCATTGACTAGCTTTTCCCAAGAGTCCAGGCTTTCTTTAGGTTGAGAGTCCAACCATGTTCTAGCTCTGTCTCTTACAGCAAAAGGGAATAGCATAAGTCTGTAGACCTCAGGGTCAACCCCATTAGTCTTGACAGTGTCACAGATTTGCAAGAATTCAGCCAAAAACTGATGAGGATCTTCCAATGGAAGTCCATGGAACTTGCAATTCTGTTGCATTAGAGAAACTAATTGAGGCTTAAGCTCAAAGTTGTTTGCTCCAATGGCAGGGATAGAGATGCTTCTCCCATAGAAGTCGGGAGTAGGTGCAGTAAAGTCACCCAGCACCTTCCTTGCATTGTTGGCATTGTTGTTGTTTTCGGCTGCCATGTGTTCTTCTTCCTTGAAGAATTCGTTAGGTGCTCTAAAAGAGTTGTGCTTTGGCTTCTCTGAGCTTTCTCTTCAAGGTCCTTTCAGGTTCAGGATCAGCCTCAACAAGAATGTCTTTGTCTTTGCTCCTGCTCATAAGAAAGAGAAGGAACAAGAAAATGTAGAATCCTCTATGTCACAGTATAGAGATTCCTTGAAGTGTCAGAGGAAAAGAAGAGTAGAAGACAGAAGTAGAAAATTCGAACTTTGTCAAGGAGATGGAGTTCGAATTTTGCATTAAGGAATAGTGTTAGTCCATAAATAGAAGGATGTGAGAAGAAGGGAAGTGATTTTCGAAAACTAAGTAAAAATTTTGAAAACATTTTTGAAAAACATTACTTAATTTTCGAAAATGAAAGTGGAAAGAAATAAAGTGATTTTTGAAAAAGATTTTGAAATTAGAAATCAAAGAGATTTGATTGAAAATTTTTTGAAAAAGATGTGGTGAAGAAGATATGATTAGTTTTAAAAAAATGTGATTGAGAAATATGATTTGGAAAACATTTTAAAAAGATTTGATTTGAAAATTAAAAACTTGACTAACAAGAAAAGATATGATTCAAACATTAAACCTTTCTCAACAGAAAAGGTAACATACTTGAAATGTTGAATCAAATCATTAATTGGTAGTAAGTATCTTAAAAATGGAAAGAAATTGGTTTTGAAAAAGATTTGTTGAAAAATTGATTTGAAAAAGATTTGATTTGAAAAGATTTTGAAAACTTAGAAAAAATTTGATTTGAAAACAAAATCTTCCCTTCTAGCCATCCTGGCGTTAAACGCCCAGAATGGTGCACATTCTGGCGTTTAACGCCCAAAATGCTACCCTTTTGGGCGTTAAATGCCCAACCAGGTACCCTGGCTGGCGTTTAAACGCCAGTCTGTCCTTCTTCACTGGGCGTTTTGAACGCCCAGTTTTTCTGTGCAATTCCTCTGCTGTATGTTCTGAATCTTCAATTCTCTGTATTATTGACTTGAGAAGACACAAATTAAAAATATTTTTGGATTTTTAATAATAAGGAAAAATCAAAATGCAACAAGAATCAAATAACAATGCATGCAAGACACCAAACTTAGCAGTTTGTATACTACTGACACTAACAGGATGAAAATGCATATGAGACACACAAAACACTCAAGTCAATAGAATTCAAAGATTAGAGCACGAAAATTATCAAGAATTACTTGAAAATCCTTAAGACACATGAATGAATGCATGCAATTGACACCAAACTTAAGATGAGACACTAGACTCAAACAAGAAATATTTTTGGATTTTATGATTTTTTAATTTTTTTGTGTTTTTCGAAAATTAAGTGGAAAAAGATATCAAAATTCTTAATGAGAATTCCAGGAATCAGTGCAATGCTAGTCTAAGACTCCGGTCCAGGAATTAGACATGGCTTCACAGCCAGCCAAGCTCTCAAAGAAAGCTTCGGTCCAAAACACTAGACATGGCCAATGGCCAGCCAAGCCTTAGCAGATCACTGCTCCAAAAGCAAGATTGATAGAAATCAACAAGCTCTTGTGATGATAAGTTGAAACCTCGGTCCAATGAGATTAGACATGGCTTCTCAGCCAGCCAGACTTCAACAAATCATCATGAAACTCTAGAATTCATCTTCAAGAATTTCGAAAAAAATAAATACCTAATCTAAGCAACAAGATGAACCGTCAGTTGTCCAAACTTGAACAATCCCTGGCAATAACGCCAAAAACTTGGTGTTGTTGCCGGATCTTGGCACTGATGTTACCAAAAGCTTGCTCAAAACTTGAACAATCCCCGGCAACGGCGCCAAAAACTTGGTGCGCAAAATTGTGAACAATACTTTTTCACAACTCTCATAATCCCCGGACATGAACCCCAAAAACTTGGTGTTCAATACCATGGCATTACACAACTTCGCACAACTAACCAGCAAGTGCACTGGGTCGTCCAAGTAATAAACCTTACGCGAGTAAGGGTCGATCCCACGGAGATTGTTAGTATTGAAGCAAGCTATGGTCATCTTGTAAATCTTAGTCAGGCAAACTCAAATAGTAATGGTGATGAACGAAAATAACAAAAAGGTAAAGATAGAGATACTTATGTAATTCATTGGTAGGAACTTCAGATAAGCGCATGAAGATGCCTTCCCTTCCGTCTCTCTGCTTTCCTACTGTCTTCATCCAATCCTTCTTACTCCTTTCCATGGCAAGCTTGTGTAGGGTTTCACCGTTGTCAATGGCTACCTCCCATCCTCTCAGTGAAAGCGATTGCATATGCTCTGTCACAGCATAGCGGAATTCATCTGTCGGTTCTCAATCAGGCCGGAATAGAATCCAGTGATTCTTTTGCGTCTGTCACTAACGCCCCGCCTTCAGGAGTTTGAAGCACGTCACAGTCATTCAGTCATTGAATCCTACTCAGAGTACCACAGACAAGGTTAGACCTTCCGGATTCTCTTGAATGATGCCATCAGTTCTCGCCTATACCACGAAGACTCTGATCTCACGGAATGGTTGGCTCGTTTGTCAGACAAGCACTCGGTTGTCAGGCGATCAACCATGCATCGTGCAATCAGGAATCCAAGAGATAAACACTAGAGCCTTGTTGCTTTGTAGAACAGAGTGGTTGTCAGTCACTTTGTTCATAAGTGAGAATGATGATGAGTGTAACGGATCATCACATTCATCAAGTTGAAGAACAAGTGATATCTTAGAACAAGAACAAGCGGAATTGAATGGAAGAACAATAGTAATTGTATTAATACTCGAGGTACAGCAGAGCTCCACACCTTAATCTATGGTGTGTAGAAACTCCACCGTTGAAAATACATAAGAACAAGGTCTAGGCATGGCCGAATGGCCAGCCTCCCAAAGAGGGTTCAATCATAAAAACATGATCAAAAGATTCCCCCATTAAAATACAATAGTAAAAGGTCCTACTTATAGAGAACTAGTAGCCTAAGGTTTACAGAAATGAGTAAATGACATAAAAATCCACTTCCGGGCCCACTTGGTGTGTGCTTGGGCTGAGCAATGAAGCATTTTTCGTGTAGAGACTCTTCTTGGAGTTAAACGCCAGCTTTTATGCCAGTTTGGGCGTTTAACTCCCATTTGGGTGCCAGTTCCGGCGTTTAACGCTGGAAATTATGAGGGTGACTTTGAACGCCGGTTTGGGCCATCAAATCTTGGGCAAAGTATGGACTATCATATATTGCTGGAAAGCCCAGGATGTCTACTTTCCAACGCCGTTGAGAGCGCGCCAATTGGGCTTCTGTAGCTCCAGAAAATTCACTTCGAGTGCAGGGAGGTCAGAATCCAACAGCATCTGCAGTCCTTTTTGGTCTCTGAATCAGATTTTTGCTCAGGTCCCTCAATTTCAGCCAGAAAATACCTGAAATCACAGAAAAACACACAAACTCATAGTAAAGTCCAGAAAAGTGAATTTTAACTAAAAACTAATAAAAATATACTAAAAACTAACTATATCATACTAAAAATATACTAAAAGCAATGCCAAAAAGCATACAAATCATCCGCTCATCAGGGGGTGTGCCCCTTTTTCAAGTTGGATGTGTAGTAGAAGGTATGAGAGGGGGGGGGAATGTGAAGTGAAAGTGAAGGGGTGAAGGTGCCCCTTCTTGTATTGGCGCCGATTATCCGCGCGTGCGCGCGTAGTGCGCGCTCGCGCAGAGAGGCGAAGTGGAAGGGGACGCGCGCGCGCACGTTGCGCGTGCGCGTCCATGCGCTTGGGCTGGGGGCATAAGGGAGGCGCAAGGGTGACACAACTCTCTGGACGCAGTACCAGAGATTGCTGCAGGACCTTTGGCGCGCGCGCGCACAGTGCGCGTACGCGTCAACGCGGTTGTGCCCCAAGCATGAGAAGGGCCTGGAGGGGGCTCAACTCTCTGTGAAATGGCTCAGAGAGGAGTGCAGGATCAAAAGGCGCGTGCGCGGCTATGGCGCGCGTGCGCATCTTGTTCTCGCAGTGTATGGACGCGTGCGCGCCAGGTGCGCGTACGCGGCAAAGGTTTTGGGCTTGTGGCTTGGCATAGGCCTGAGAGTGGCCTAACTCTCTGGAATATGTACCAGGAGTGCAGCAGGGCAATCGGCGCGGACGCGCATAGCACGCTTGCGCGTCAATTGGCAGATTTTGCCCAGGGGCGCGGACGCACCATGTGCGCGTGCGCGCGAGCTTCCTGTGCTTCAGGCATGGTCCTGGCATGGTGTGGGCGCAACTCTCGGGTAAATATATGGAGGGTTGTTATTCTCAATCCACGCGTCCGCGCACGGTGCGCGTCCGCGTAGGTGACCTTCGAGTGCCTTAAGGACGCGTACGCGCTAGGCGCGCGCACGCGCAGAGGGGGTTGCTTTTCCTAATTGTGCATGTGTTTATATCACTTTTGACATTACAACTTCCCCCTTCCACACAGCTGCCTAAGCACTATAGCAGGGCAATTTTCCTGGTGAACATCAATGATTTGAACAACAAAAAAGAAGAAAAACGGGGAATTGACATTAAAATCTATCTAAAAACATGAAGTGAAGTGTCTATGTACAAAGTTCAAAGGAAGATCTTACCATGGTGGGGTGTCTCCCACCTAGCACTTTTGTTTAACGTCCTTAAGTTGGACTTTCAATAGCTCATTGTGCTTGTTCAAGAGTTGCATCCCTCAAGAGGAACACTTCAAATTCCTTGGAGTTCTTTCTTTGCTCACCATGATACAATTTGAGACGGTGCCCGTTTACCTTGAAGATGTCCGGGCTTGTTGGGTGGCGCAAGTGGTAGACCCCATAAGGTTCTACTTTCTCCACTTGGTAGGGTCCATCCCACCTTGATCTAAGCTTTCCGGGTAGTAGTCTCAACCTTGAATTGTAGAGGAGAACTAGGTCACCGGGTCGAAACTCTCTTCTCCTAATGTTCTTGTCATGGATGGCCTTCAACTTTTCCTTATAGAGCCTAGCGTTGTCGTAAGCTTCTAATCTTAAACATTCCAATTCCGCCAATTGAAGCTTTCTCTCTATTCCGGCTCCACCCAAGCTCATATTGCACTCCTTTACGGCCCAATAGGCTTTGTGTTCAATCTCCACCGGTAAGTGACATGCTTTACCATATACAAGCCGGAAGGGGCTCATGCCAATCAGTGTCTTGTAAGCCGTTCGATAAGCCCACAGTGCATCGGAGAGTTTGGTGCTCCAATCTTTCCTATTCGGCTTTACAACCCTTTCTAAGACATGCTTGATTTCCCGGTTAGAGACTTCGGCTTGGCCGTTTGTCTGAGGGTGGTAAGCCGTGGCGACTTTGTGGATGATGCCATATTTTCTCATGAGGCCGTCTATTTTTTGTTGCAAAAGTGTGATCCTTGGTCACTTATGATTGCTCTTGGGGCGCCAAAGCGGCAAATGATATTATTCCTCACAAAAGAGTACACAACATTAGCGTCATCCGTTCGGGTGGGGATTGCCTCCACCCATTTTGACACATAATCGACGGCTAACAAGATGTAGAGAAAGCCGTTTGAATTTGGAAATGGTCCCATGAAGTCGATTCCCCATACGTCAAAGATTTCACAAAAAAGCATATTTTGTTGGGGGATTTCGTCCTTCTTGGAAATATCTCCAAACCTAATACATTGGGGGCAAGATTTGCAATAGAGAGAAGCATCTTTGAGAAGAGTTGGCCACCAAAATCCGCAATCCAGGACCTTTCTTGCCGTTCTTTGGGGCCCATAGTGACCACCTCCTTCGAAAGCATGGCAAGCGTCCAAGATTGCTTGGAATTCGGTTTGGGGTATGCATCGTCGCACTATTTGGTCCGCTCCACACCTCCACAAATAGGGATCATCCCAAATATAGTATTTGGATTCGCTTTTCAGCTTATCCTTTTTGTTTTTGTCAAGATTAGGAGGGAAAGTGCGTGAAACCAAATAGTTTGCGATTGGGGCATACCAAGGAACCACTTCCGAGATTGCGTGCAAAGTATCTAAAGGAAAGGAGTCATTGATAGGAGTGGTGTCGCCTTTTGTGTGTTCGAGGCAACTTAAATGGTCCGCCACTAAGTTTTGGGAACCACTCCTATCTTTGATCTCCAAATCAAATTCTTGTAACAAAAGCACCCAACGAATTAATCTCGGTTTTGATTCCTTTTTGGCCAACAAGTACTTTAGTGCCGCATGATCCGAGTACACTACAACCTTGGAACCAAGAAGATAGGCCCGGAACTTGTCCAAAGCAAAAACAATAGCTAGTAGTTCCTTTTCGGTAGTAGTGTAGTTGGATTGGGCTCCATCTAATGTTTTGGAAGCATAAGCTATGACATAGGGAATCTTACCCTCGCGTTGTGCTAACGCGGCTCCTATCGCATAATTCGAAGCATCACACATGATTTCAAAAGGTTGAGTCCAATTGGGGCCTCGCACTATAGGAGCTTGTGTCAATGCTACTTTGAGTTTGTCATATGCTTCCATACATTCCTTGCTCAGCTCAAATTCTGTGTCTTTTTGTAGTAATCGAGAGAGGGGTAAGGCCACCTTGCTAAAGTCTTTGATGAATCTCTGGTAAAATCCTGCATGTCCAAGAAAAGAACGGACTTCCCTCTCGGAGGAGGGGTAAGGTAAACTGGATATGACATTTATCTTTGCCGGATCTACGGAGATGCCTTCCTTTGATACAATATGTCCCAGAACAATGCCTTGTTTAACCATGAAATGACATTTTTCAAAATTTAAAACAAGGTTTGTTTTGGTGCATCTCTCTAAGACTTTTTCAAGGTTACCTAAACAATGCTCAAATGAATCACCATACACACTAAAGTCATCCATGAAAACTTCCATTGATTGCTCTAGAAAATCCGCAAATAGGCTCATCATGCATCTTTGGAACGTTGCCGGTGCGTTGCACAGGCCGAATGGCATACGCTTGTAAGCATACGTCCCAAAGGGGCAAGTAAATGTGGTTTTTTCTTGGTCTTCTAGAGCAATATGAATTTGGAAGTATCCGGAGTAGCCATCAAGAAAACAATAATATGATTTACCGGCTAATCGATCAAGCATTTGATCAATAAATGGTAGTGGAAAATGATCCTTTCTTGTGGCCGCATTCAATCTTCGGTAGTCTATGCATACTCTCCAAGAATTTTGCACTCTTGTTGCTATAAGTTCGCCACTTTCGTTTTTGATTGTTGTCACTCCGGACTTTTTGGGCACTACTTGGACCGGGCTTACCCATTCGCTATCCGAGATGGGATAGATGATGTCCGCTTCAAGTAGCTTAGTGACTTCTTTCTTTACTACCTCAAGAATGGTTGGATTAAGTCTCCTTTGAGGTTGTCGGACCGGTCTTGCTCCTTTTTCAAGGAATATGCGATGCTCGCATACTTTGGGGCTTATTCCCACTAGATCCGCCAAACTCCACCCGATTGCCTTTTTGTTTTTTCTCAATACATTTAGCAATTTCTCTTCTTGTTGAGGGGTTAGCTCTTGTGCAATTATCACGGGTAGCTCTTGGGCTTCATCAAGGTATGAATACCTTAGGTGAGGTGATAGTGGCTTCAATTCCATCTTTTTGTCATTCTTTGAGGTTTGAATTTCCGGATGATTTGCATGATGTGTGGTCTTTAGTTCGCTTGACTTTTCATTTGCTTCTTCAACCCTATACTTCTCATCTAACCTTGCTAGATGCACTTCGGCCACTATGTTATCGATTGGATCACACCGAAATAAGGAGTGGTTCTCCGGTGGATGCTTCATTGCTTCCTCTAGGCTAAAGCTTACAATTCTCCCATCTATTTCAAATGAGTAGTTCCCCGAGTAGGCATCAAGTTTAAATCTAGAAGTTCTCAAGAATGGCCTTCCAAGTAAGATAGACGATGCTCTCTCGGTTTCGCTTGATGGCATTTCAAGGACATAGAAGTCAATCGGAAACACCAACCCTTTTATATTCACCAATACATCTTCCGCAACACCCGCTACGGTTATTATACTTTTATCCGCTAGGACAAATCTTGCTGTCGACCTTTTTAGTGGTGGCAACTTCAATACCCGGTAGACGGAGAGTGGCATGATGCTAACACATGCTCCGAGGTCACACATACAATCTCTAAATTGAACTCCATTGACTGTGCAAGTGACCATACAAGGGCCCGGATCATCACACTTCTCGGGCAATGTTCCCATTAAAGCGGAAATCGAACTCCCCAATGGGATAGTTTCCAATTCAAGAATTCTATCCTTATGTATGCATAAGTCTTTGAGGAATTTGGCATATCTTGGGACTTGATGGATAGCATCAAAGAGGGGGACGGTTACCTCAACTTTCTTGAATATTTCTACCATTTTGGGGTCGAGTTCTATACGTCTTTTAGCTTTCTTCGCAAGTGTTGGAAATGGAAGTGGTTAAGCAACTTCTTCTTCCAGGGTTCTTTTGGTCTTGGTTGTCTCCCTTGTTGGTTGGACTTCATCCTCAACTATGGCTTGTGGTGTCTCCTCTTCCACTACCTCTTCTATATCTACTCTCTCCTCTTCTTGAGCGGTTGTGATAGGACTTGAGTCCTTTGCTTCCTTCTCTTTTAGTTGCGTACCGGATCTAAGGGTGATGGCATTGATGCCCCCCTTTGGATTTGGTTGAGGTTGAGAAGGAATGACACTTTGGATTGGGGGTTGAGGAGTGGGAGTTGATGGTGTATCCATGCGTGCAAGAAGAGCTTGTAGTGTAGAGGTGAGGCCGGTGAGACCGGAAGCAAGTGTGTTTTGTAGTTCCTTTTGGCCTTGGATAATGGTTCGGAGTGTTTCGTCTTGGTTGGAAGGGGTGGTTGCATATGTGAGTTGAGGAGCTTGTGATTGGTTGGGTGGTGGTCTTTGATGTGGTGGTTGATATGTTTGGTAGTTTCTTTGTGGGTTTTGTTGGTTGTATGGTTGATTTTGTGAGTTGTATGGTCGGTTTTGTGAGAAGTTTTGTGAGTTGTTACCCCATCTTTGACCTCCTCCATTGTTGTTGTTGTCCCTATTCCCTTGTTGATGGTTGTCTCTCCAACTTTGATTATTGTGTCCACTTCCTTGGTTGTGGCTTCCTCCTCCTTGATAAGAGTACCCTTGGTTAGGATTACCGCCTTGGTAGTACCCTTGATTGGGGCGATCATAGAAATTGTGGGTAGCCGCCAAGGTATTATCTTCTTGAAGGCTTGGGCACTCATCCGTGTAGTGAGAGTAACAAGAGCAAATGCCACATACTCTTTGAGGGACCAATTGTTGGTTGTGTTGTTGAGGTGGTGGAGGGTGTTGTTGTTGGTATGATTGAGGTTGTGATTGTTGTTGGTTCAATTGGAGTTGCCTCAAGATGGATGTCATCTCATTCAAGGATTGAGTTAGAGCGGTGGTTTCAGTACTAGTTGATACCTCATTCACGGTCCTTGGACGGTTGACTCTTCGCCTCATATGTTGATTGGATTCGGCCAAGTCAATAATAAGTTGCCATGCCTCCTCCGCGGTTTTATATTTGGACAAAGAACCATTGCTAGAAGTGTCCAAGAGGGTTCTATCTTGCTCTCGCATCCCTTGACATATGTATCCAAGCAATACTTGAGTGTCAAGCATGTGATTGGGGCATGCATCTAGTAGCTTACGAAACCGTTCCCAATACTCGTAGAGTGGTTCCGTCTCACCTTGCACAATACAAGACATTTCCTTCCTTAGCCTATCCATCTTTTCCGGAGGTAGGAATTTATCCAAGAATCCCCTTCTAAGTAAGTCCCAATCGGAGGTAACTTCACTAGAGAGGGTGTAGAACCATTCTTTAGCCTTGTCCTCAAGAGAGAAAGGGAAAGCAAACAACCATATAGCAACTTCATCGGACCCTTCCCGTCTAGTGGTTGAGCATATGCGATGGAAGTCCTTGAGATGTCGAATAGGGTCTTGTGCGGGAAGCCCATGAAACTTAGGTAGGAGGTTGATCAAAGCGGTCTTCAATTCAAAGTTAGCATTCAAGTTGGGGTGAGTTACGTGAAGGGGTTGAAGGACATAATCCGGTGCACCCGCTTCCTTGATGGTAACTCTCCTCGGAGCGTCCATGGTATTAGTACCTAGAACAAAAGAAGATTTGTTAGTGAGATTGATGGAAGTAGGATTAATGCCTTCTTTGTGTGACGGTTCAATGTTCACTTTTATCAAGGTGGTTGGGGTGGTGAAAACCTCTTCCCCTTTTCCAAACTTAAGCCGCCTCCGAGCTTGTCTAATATGAAACAAAGTTCGTTCTATTTCTGGATCAAAAGGGACTAAGCTCGGATTCAGTTGTGAACGCGTCATGCAATGAAGGGAAAATGAAATTCATTGTAACTAATGAGGGGTTAGTTACTTGAATTATTCACAATGAAATGCAACTATGTACATATATACACGCTTAATTCAAACAATAACATGGCACACTAAGCAAATTCCCCGACAACGGCACCATTTTGACAAATGAATTTTTGTTGGTATAGAATTTATCAAGTGATCAATCGTAGTATAGTCTAAACCAACGCAAAATCCATCATCAAACAAATCTACAATCTATATCCGAGAGTATTAATCTCCCGAGTCGTTCTCCCTTGGAATTGCCAAAGTATGCATCTTATTGATTTAGTAAGCCTTGTTTGAGTTCTTTGAAGGTCTTAGCAAGTAATGAGAAACAAACAATCAATTATCAAAAGGACTTGACTTAGGGTTGGCATTAGAAATCTTATCATTATAGTCCACTCAATGTTGACAACAATTAGGCCTTGCTTCATTTAGTCATCCCCTAAGTATAGAGGAAAATCAAATGAAAACAATCAACTTGAGTCACAAGTCCTAGCTTCACCTTATGGGAATCTAGCTTTAGTACACTCCAAGTCAATTAGCAATCCTAACTCTCAATCAACTATTGATACAACTATTCAATTCCTTCCAATGACCAAACCCTATGCCAAGTGTAAAAATTCTACTCCATAGCTAGTGTTGACATTTCATCAAACATGTAGTGAGCATGAAAGAAGGTCATAGTAAAATGAAAAGAAAAGTAGAATTAAAGATGTTGCAATGCAAGGAATTAACAACAATTGTCAAAGAGCAATAATGAGAATCAAAATCTCAAAGCATCAATGGAATCCAAAAGTCATAAAGTTGAATCCTAGATCTAAGGAGTTTGGCAATTACAACTACAACTTGAAATTGAAAAAAGGAAACCTATTACATGAACAAAGTGAAATGAAAGTTGCAATGGATTTCACCAAGGAATGGGTAAAAATCCAGAATTTTGATGAAGAAGAACCCTAATAAGAACTTGAGTTCTCTCTCCTCTCTCCCCCAAAAATATCTCAAAACTAGAAAATGAACTAAGTGTCTTCTACCCTTGCCCCCTTGGTCCTCTTAAGCCTTTTCCCGCCAAAGCACTCCTCAAAAGTTAGGATCTCTAACCAACTCCACGCCTGAGTCACGTGACTTCTAAAAAGTCATATTCGAACATCTGCGCGTACGCGCAAGGTACGCGTGCGCGCCATGGATGCGATTTTGGAGTGTGCGCGGAGGCGGATCGTACGCGTGCGCGTCCATGAGGATCCTGGCTTAGCCGCTACTCGAGCCGGCTCGTGGCTTGGCTCTTAGTCTCGGCTTCACGTCGCTCTTATCCGCGCGGGCGCGTCAGGTGCGCGCACGCGCCCATGCGGAAATCTCCAAAGCTTCAATTCTCATACTTCCTTCCCTTGCACCCGTCTTCCTTCTCTTTTCCTGTCCATTCCTATTCTGTGTCCTGAAACCACTTAGCGCACAAGTCACGGTATCGAATGGCATCAAGAGAAGATTAGAGATGTATCTATTTTAGTGCAAAATAAGTATGTTTTCATTCATGAGACAAAACTAGGAAAGGAATGCAAATCCTTGTATTTTCATGCAGAAAGTGTGTGAAATCATTGATAAACCCCTTTGAAATCAGCACAAGATAAACCCTCAAAATGGGGTTTGTCAGAGCTTTACAAGTTTTTGTTTCAAATCTTCTACTAAACTAGCTCCTATGTTGGTATTTTTCCTGGCTTCTTTCCCAATCTGGACTTCTTACGTTTTTCCTCCGGGTTGTGGTCATAATTCTTCCCTTACTTGAACTCCTCCGAGTTCAATTGTATTGACTTCATTGCCTTTACCCCTTAGGTTTAGGCTTTCATTATAACACTTCCTCGCCAGTTTCTGGTCTCCCCTGATGATAGCAATTCCTTCTTGTGTTGGAAATTTCATGTAGGGGTGAGGAGTAGAAACAACCGCTCCCAGCCAATTTTACATCATTCGGCCTATCAGAGCATTATAAGCGGAGGCCACATCGACGAGAATGAAGTTGATGCTTAGGGTCTTAGACTTCAGCCCCCTTCCAAAATTTGTGCGTACGGAGATGAAGCCTAGTGGCGTGACAGGAACATCTCCCAACCCAAAGAGTATATCTGGGTAGGCTTTTAGCTCCTTCTCGTCTAGTCCCAGCTTATCAAATGCTGGTTTGAACAATATGTCGGGTGAGCTCCCTTGATCCACCAGAGTTCTGTGTAGATGAGCATTAGTGAGGATCATTATAATTACCACTGGATCATCATGCCCGGGTATGATTCCCTGCCCACTTTCTCCGGTGAAGGAGATTGTGGGGAGGTCAGGTCCATTATCCCCGACCTGGTAAATTGCTTTTAATTGCCTCTTCCGAGACGACTTGGTTAGCCCCCCTCCAGCAGATCCTCCTGATATCATATGAATGTGTCGTTCTGGAGTTTGCGGGGGGCTGACCTCTTTGCTTGTGGTCTTCATCTTCTCTTTTCCTTTTTCCCTGATTGTCCGACCTTTCCATGAGATATCTATCCAATCGACTTTTCATAGCCAGCTTTTCTATCACGTTTTTTAGGTCGTAGCAATCATTTGTGGAATGTCCGTACAACTTGTGGTACTCATAATATTCGTTACGACTTTCCCCTTTCTTGTTCTTAATGGGACGCAGGGAAGGAAGCTTTTCGGTATGATAGATTTTCCTGTAGACATCCACTAAGAAAACTCGTAGAGGAGTATAAGTGTGCTATCTTCTGGGCTTCTCGAGTCCGACTTCTTCTTTTCTCTTGGGCTCACCCTTTCTCCTTCAGCTGTTGAGGGTGCCGTGATTGCCAACTCAGCTCTCGTAACTTGCGTTTTCTTCGATATTGATGTACTTTTCAGCTTGTTCCTATACATCGTTCAAAGAAGTCGGACGCCTCTTTGATATGGACTAGGAGAAGGGTCCTTCTTAGAGGCCATTGACAAATCCCATTATTACCGCCTCAATATGCAGGTCTTGAATTTTCAAGCATGCTTTGTTGAATCTCTCCATATAGTCTCTTACGGGTTTTCCGACCTCCTATTTACTCCGAGTAGGCTGGGAGCATGCTTGACCTTGTCTTCTGTATCAAAAATCGGGTAAGGAATTTGTGCGAGAGGTCGTCGAAACTAGATACCGACCTTGGGAGCAGGCTATCAAACTACTTCATAGCTGCTTTAGTCAATGTTTTTGGAAAGGCCTTGCAACAAGTAACATCCGAGACGTCTGCTAAGTACATTCGACTTTTGAAATTGTTGAGGTGGTGTTTTGGGACGGTTGTCCCATCGTACAGGTTCATGTCAGGGCTTTTGATGTTTCTGAAAACTCTAACCCTCATGATATCCTCAGTAAATGGATCTTCTCCTCTCAGTGGACAATCTTCTCGAGTAGTACGAGAATCCTTATTGCGAAGGTTGGATTCTAGCTTTGAAAGCTTGTCCTCCAGCTCTTTTCACCTTTTGATCTCTCTCTTCAAGCTTCTCTCCGCTTCGCATTGTCGCTCTAACTCCTGTTCCAACTGCTCAAGTCGGTGCTTATGTCCTTGTAGCCATCCCATGAGGTCAGTGTCATGAGGCTGTCTTTCTCTTTCGGGGAGGCAAACTTTGGATGTGATTCTTCTTTGGTTGTCGGAGGGGCCCTCCCAATGCAGCTCCTCCCTTCCTGGCTGGAGTATTACTAAGGCTTGGTCGTTGTTGACCATGTCTTAATATTCTTGCTCTGACTTAGACGCTGTGCGTCCATCTTCGTACTGGTCATCCGCCATTCAGCGTCGATCTCCAGGTCCCCGGTAATGGTGCCAATGTCCTGAGGATTACCTAGAACTGGATTACTTTTAGGCTTGTATGTGAGGCCCGAATCCTCAATGGAGCAGATTCTAACTTTGCTCACGTTCTGTGACCGTTGTCTAACTTGTGTGTGGGAATGTGGGGGGTGGTACCTACAAAATACTCTGATGCTTAAGTCAGCAAGGGTCTTAGCAGGCTTAAATGTATTGGAACTTCAATTTACATAAGTGTATCAGCGTATTTATAGGGGACAAACCAATAACCCGCTGAAGTAATTCCGCTTCTGATGGTAGATAACCGCCCCTTTATCTTAGGGTTGTTGAGATCTCTCTTCTAGAAGTGGGTGAGAGATTTCGGGAGGCAGTAACTCACTTAGTTAAGTTTGAACCACCTGTTTTAATCTGTTCCGACCTCTTAGAAGAGGTCGGATACGTGGACGACGCCGTCCTATTGGATTTGGCCTTTTAACTGTATTGCGTTTGGCTTATATTTTGGGTCAGGGTATGAACATATATTAAAAATAAATTAAACAACACATATATTTATTTTGGGTCAGGCCTTTTATGTGTATATCAAAATATATGTATTTATATAAATATATGAATTTATATATAAATATATGTATGGTTTAATTTATTTTCAACTAATATTTTTATTCGTAATAATATTACGGAAATATAAATCTTTTAAAATTATATCGGTTTTGTCATGATATTATAGATTATGGCACAAAAAATTTATAGAATTAAATTACTTTTACAAAAGGGTCGTAAGGAACAAAAATTTCCATCGGTTAAGAAAACATAAATCTCCGTGTAGATAAAAAAATCAAATAATAAGAATTTTAGTTATTATTTTCATGTGAAAGAGTTTAATTTTTTACTAATAATTAATTTAAGATTCATTATCTAAAGTTTAAAAGAAGTTAATGTGTATACTTTTATATTTAATTAAGTATTAAGTCTATTGTACAAATAGAAATAATTAAGTTTTATGCTTGCTATTTAAAAATAATATATTTTTTCTGTATGTATATAAAAATATAATTAGATATTAGCATAAAAAATTTATCTTTATAGTTATAAAATTAACTCAAAATTATTTTTTTTAAACAATTGAATCTTGATTCTAAATTTTAATCACAACATTAGTATTCTCTCCAAATTATATGTAATAAATATTTGAAAGAAGAGAAGTAAAAATATATATTAGAAAGATAAATAGTAAAAATTTAAAACTAAATAAAAAATATACATATAATAATAATATTTTTAATTTGAATTATATTATCTTGTTAATTTTATTTTTTGTAAAATAGAAAGGTAGAGAAAAATAGATAATAAAGAAAAAAGAGAGAAAGATAATTAAGAAGAATGAGAGAGGGAGTTTGTTAATTTTAAAAGAAAAATCTTATTTTAATTGTAATGAAAAATATCTAGTGACACATTTTAGTTTGTTAAAATATTAATATAAAATATAAATTATAAATTATATATAAAGTAAAAAAGGTAGAGAGAAATAGAAAAAAAGGAGAGAGGTAGATAAGAGAATATAGGAAGGAAGTTTATTAATTTTGGAGGAAAATATTTCCTCTCAGTTTTAATAAGAGAGCGTCATGTGACATATTTTGGTTATTAAATTAGTTAGTAATATATAACATATAATATGGTTATATTTTAATTTCAATTTTACTATTTTAATTTTAATTTAATTTAAATATAGAAAATATCATGTTACATATTTTGATGGTCAAATTTGTAATTAGTCATTGATAATGATATATAAGAAAAATAAAGTGAGTGAAGGAATGAGAGAGATAGAGAAAGGGAGAGAGAGGAGGAAAAATTCTTTAATTTTGGAGAAAAATTTCAATTTCAATTATAATAAGGGAGTGACATGTAGCATATTTTTCAGTTGTAAAATTAATAATATATAATAGATGTATATGTATATTTCTTTTTTTTTCAAAGGTAGTAGGTTACATTTCATTAATTATTGAAAAATAAAATACAAAGATGTAATAGAACAGCATAATAAAAGGTGGAGATTCTCCAAAACAATACACTGAAGGTATTCATCCAACGGTGCAAGGTCGAAAAACGAAGAAAAATTTTAGAAAAGAAAGAATAACAAGTCAAATGGAATAAAACTAAGAGTTTGCCTCATTGAGATGACGATCAAAACTAGGAGTTCTTTGGATTTTACAGAGCAACTTGACAGAGCTTGCTAGAATGGCAGACGGCATTGAAGTAGAACCTTCAAAAACTAACTGGTTGCGAGCTTTCTAGCAGTTCCAGCAAATGATGGCCAGCAATTAAGGATTACGGTTAGCATTCTTCAACGGGTTAAGCATCTCTGTTGATGCAGCCCACCATGTCCAAAAATCATTAGGGCTCTGAGGAGAAAGACAGTCACGAAGATAACTCTGAGACCATATTTCTTTAATTCTAGAGCAATCGATCAAACAATGAGTGATTATTTCTGTTGCTTCATGACAACAGGGCATATTTGAGCAAGCACTAAAAGCCGACCATAGAGAGCTTTCCAAATAAATAGCTTAATTTTGTGAGGCAAGTTCAACTTTCATAAATCAATCCACGACCTTTTTTGCTGCATATAATTAGGACAAAGTTGCAGAGGCAGATGGTGAAATAAATAGCCAATTATGTAACCTGAAGCTGTATCATATTACTTGGATTTGTTCGAATTCTATTGCAATTTATTCCTACTCTGCTGAATTTTGACTGACAAAATCCTGTTTGCAACGTCTTGGGAAAATAATTTTTGAATGACGTTCAGATTCCAATTCCTATTTTTAGTAATTAAGTCTTTAACTCTTAGAACCAACTCAGAAATAACATGTCTGTTTGGCATGTTAGAAATCATTAAAGGATATAGAGGAGACAGCCAAGGGTCCTCAAAGGTTTGAATATTTTCTTCAGTACCCACAAGCCAGTTAAGACCTTTTTCAACAAAATTTTGACTTTCTAGTATGCTCCTCCATCCCCAAGAAGGTAAGACTCCAATTTTTTCAGTCATGTCATCATCTCCTGGAGCACTTTGTAGATGAATGCTAAATGTTACACATTTCATTTCTTCCATAGTCACTGGTCTTTGAAGCCTACGGTTCATGTGAGCTATAATCTTAGGTTCAAAATCAGTAAACAAAAGTTCAGGGTTCTCATGACAAATGGAGGAGAAGATGTCTTTGAAATAAGATTCAATCATAGAAGCAATACCAGCATTTAAAGTAGCCATTTCACCATCACTGCTAGTTAGTTGCCAAATTTTATTCCTTCGGATTTGATTTCTAAATTTCTGATAGAAGAAAGCTGTATTCTGATCACCAGATTTGAGCCATTTGATTCTAGACTTGTCTTTCCAATAAGATTCCTCATTTTGCAATAATTTCTCAAGTTTGTCCACTAGTTTTTGAAATGATGTCGCCTCCATAAATTCCTGCTAAATAAAGTTCCTCTAATTCAGACTGTAGTGAATCAATCTCCACCTTCGAATTAGATATATTTTCTTGCTGTCATATGGAAATCTTATGCTGATAATGCTTTATTTTTTTAGCTAGGATATACATGGATGAACCATCAATCTGTTCATACCAAACCTCTCTAACAATCTGCCTTATTTCATCATTGGAACACCATCTTTGTTGGAATTTGAATCGCTGTTTAGATCTCTCATTTCTTAGATTAGAGTCTAAGAGAATACGGGAATGATCCGACCTTGATTATGACAGTCTAAGAACTGATACATTATGATAGAGTTACTGCCAATCAACTCCTACCAGAAATCGGTCCAGTCTCTCCTGTATCAACTCATCACCATACCGCCTATTTGACCAAGTGAATGGTCTTCTGACCATATCAATATCAATCAGGAAATTATCATCAATAAAACTATTAAAAGTTTTAATAGAAGAAGGAGATTTAACACCCCCACCTACTTTCTCCAATTGATAAGAAATGTCATTAAAATCACTCATTCTGTGTTGATCATTTGAACTAAGATAAACACCTAGAACACCATAGAGATCATTAGAATCAGCAATCAAAACTGATGCCACAATGAAGAATCTACTATACTGTAAAATCTGCACAGTGCAACCATTCCTCCATGTCGTTGCCAAACCCCCAGATAATCCATCCGTATCTACAATAAATCATTAGTTTTTCTTCAACTGTCGAGATTGATTTTTTGTTTCACAGATAAAATAAACTTCGGGGGAGTAGGATTTACAAATCCCTTTAAGATTGTGGATTGTCAGTGGTCTCCCTAAACTCCGACAATTCCACGACAGCAATTTCATATTCCGTTGGGTGCCACTTCAAGGTGGGCACCCTCCACCATCATAGCATCAGAGATAATATCATTGAAACAAATCTTTTTTGAAATATCTTCAGTAACATTACCTCCACTCCTCCATTTGAAACCTATCTTGAACTTTTTTGGCAAGTTGTTTCAGGTTTGGTTTTTATTCTCCTTTCTAAACTTGGACATGACACTGTTATTGTGTTGGACATTATTCAGGGGATAGGATATCTCCAATAAAGCAATAGAAGAAGCATTAGTACCAGTAGCCGTACCAGTGTTATCTAATTCACTCTCATTTTCAGCTTCAGAACTCGAACTGGCAGCAATTTTTTACTTATTCTATTTTTTCTGATCATCTTGTACATTTAATTTTGAGAAACTATCTAAAAGTCAAGCAGGTGGAGATTTTTTCTTCGGTTGAACTGGAACAGAACCATCCCGAGGTTGATTAAGATTGAAGGAAGCTCTCTTTTCAGTTAAACGCCTTCTAACCTGATCTGCCTTAAGCCATTCACCAACTCTATCTTCCTTGATATTATTTTGGGCAGAATCATCAATAAAAGATTGGCAGTTCTTAGGTTCATGTTCCAATTTCACACAATAAGTACAGAACACTCCTATACGTTCATAGCAAACTCCAATTTCTAGCATTTTCTTATTAGGATCAAGCAACTTCAGTGTATCCCTCACTCTTTTATCACCGTTCAGTTCCACTTTAGCCTTCACTATGCGTGTATCTTTGCCTCTCACTTCAAACAGAGCAACATCTTCAATTTGTCCAAATCTCCCACCCAATTTTCGCCCAACCTTAAGTGTTTTGTATTGTTCGAGCAATCTCCAAAATTGTGCCTATACAGGAAAAGAAGAGATGTGATTATCCTCCATGTTTACTGACTAATTCCATCTACGAACATGAAGGACAAAACTCTTGAATAACCAAGGGGAACCCATCTCAATTCAAGTCACATCAAAGTTATTCTCAAAGAAAAACTGAAACTGGTTCATGAATTTTTCAACTACTCTGAATCCTTCTGGTTTATTCTATATTGCATTGAAAGCTCCTTCAACAGTACCTACTGAAAAGATCTGATATGAGAAAATCCTTTCAGACAGACTCCGTGTACAGGCTTAAATTCCTTTAAAAATATCTTCATTAGCTAAAACAATCAAATCATCTTCCTGATCATTATCAATTATATGAAAATTTTGAGTCTTTGATTTGTTGCTCATGGTGTAGAGAAAATTAGAAGGCAGAATGGGTAATTAATGATTTCAGGGAGAGAAAGAGATATATAAGATGAGTGAATTAGAAAATAGAGTGTATTACAAGAGAAAATCAGCGTAAGAATGAATTAAAAGGGGAAACGAAAATTAGAAAACCAAGTAGGAGTGAATTAGATATAGAAAAAGATTAAGAGAAAAAAGTAAAAGGGAATAAAAAAGAAATTGACGAAAAAAGGAAAAAAAAAACAAAAACAAAACCATGAAAGCTGTATAGTGAAACCCTAATAGAACATGAAAGAGTCTGAAAAAGTGCTACCCAATTTTAAATGTATATGTATATTTTAATATATATTTCATACTAATAACTAATTTTAATGTACACATAATATAATCAAATAACAATGAATGCATGTAATTATGAGACAACAAAACAAGCTACAAGCGCGTTGGACTACTAAATTTTAGCGACTCAAAAAATTTTGGTCATGCTAAATTTAGCAGCAAATTAGAGACAAATTGGTCATGTAAAATTTTAGTTGGTCACTGAAATAAGTAGTTATATCGAAATTTTTTTATAGCAATGAGTATTATTAAATTTTTTTGTGTTTATTGTAAAATAAAATTTTTGTGTTTATCATGGAAAAAATTCCGTTTCATTTTAATTTTTTTGTATTTTTTTATTTTTTTAAGTTTATCTTAAAAATACAAAAGCTTATCTCTCTTATACACTTTTCTTTTTTTATTCTTTTTATAAAATTTTAGAATTTTATTAATTTGTATTCTAAAAACATATGTTAAAAATATTATAAAAAATATTTTATAAAATTTGTTAAAAAATAAATATTTTTATATTTTTAATATATTGAATACATTAAAAATATTAAAAAATTTTATTATTATATTTTTAAAATATATCTTTAAATACAAATGAGCTAAATCTAACTTTTAAAGTTAAAGAAAGAAAGAAAAAAAAAGTTGATAAAGAAGACATAAAAGAGGAGGAGGCAGCACACAAGAAAGACGAAAATGCAATTACTCTTGTACCCTCCGAAAATTAGAGGATTAAATTACCATTTCTTGTATATATATATATATATATATATATATATTGCTGCATAATAAGCTTAATTGTATACGTATTCAACACATAAAATAAATCTCCCAACATATTTAATTTTATTTGAATATATAGTATCATGTTTGAATTAAACATTAGATAATTAATATATTGATTCATTTCCATTCTCATGAACTACATTGTGTAATCATAAAATATATTTAATGCATGTTTCAAAAGCTTATTTTATCCAAATTTTAACTGCACATTGAATTTTTTTAATATATAATTATTTTATGTCTTAATATATAGTATATAAAATAGATCTATTATACAATAATACATGAAAAAGGGCCATTTGAATATTAAAATACACTGTTATCAAAGCCAAGCTTACCGCCAGGGTAACTTTTCATTTGGTTATGTACATGTTTTTTGAATGTATGTTTATTTATAATAACAACAACAATAATAACAAAAACAAAATCTTATTCTATTAAAAAAAATCAATTATATAGATCAAATAATATTATTAAATTCTATCATATATCATATTTACAGAAAAATCATTTAAACGTATGTATATTATATATATGTATGAGATCAAATTATATCTACAATTTTTTTTAAAAAAATAATATATAATTTTCAATATATAATTTATTATTTTAACAAGTATTTTATATAGCTAATTTAATGGCCAATATTTTTTGCTCAATTTTTTGGTATTGTTAAAAAATGTGTGATATTCTTCGTTATTTTTTTTGCATGTGAATTTTACACAGCTATAAAAAAAAATTTTTACTTTTTAAAAATACAAAACGTTAGTACCGTTTTGAATAAAAAATAATTTTTCAAAAATTTTAAAATCTAGAAACGGCATTACCGTTTTGTTAATTAAACGAATTTTAAAATAAAAATTAGTCAAAATGTCACTAATGTGTTATGAAAAAGTCAAAAGTCAATGACATTTTGTAAAACGGTCAGTGATATTTTGTGCTGGTACAAATAGAAAAACATAACACTAACTATAAAGAGAGTGACAGTATTGTACTGAAACGCATTGAGCAGAGTAGAAGTGAAGTTGTTTTTCATTTTGAGGGAGGTCATAAGAACGAAAAATTAGTGAGTGAGTACAATAAGCGTATAAAATTAAAGATTATGTTAATTTAAAAATATACTATAATGGTCAAATTTTATTTTGTACATATATATGAGAGTGTGAATTTTTATTTGAAAATCTGTAGTATTATTGTTTTTCTTTTAATAATATATAAAAGATTTAAAAGTGTATTTTTTTAAAGTATAGATTATTAAGTGTTACAAAAAATGATAAATATTTTGTATAAGTAATGTGCATTATTAGTATTTAGTAGTTTCGTTTAATTTTAAATAATGCATGTGACTAATACATGAAGTTAGTATTTATAAGAAATGTTTTTGACTTACCATTAAAATACAAATTTCACTTATCAAATTATACGTTGAGTTTAAAAAAATTGTTGATATTGATTTTTCGGAGTCCAATGTAGATTGGATATGTTATAATACTACTAAAAGCAACGAAGAGTTTAAAACAATGATCAAATTATTGGTCTAGTTAAAAATGTAGAAAAAATGGTATAATGGACAAAGGTGATATGACAGAAGTTTCAAATGCACTAACAAAATCATCTTTTATGTATAGTTTGAATTTTGATGTCATACATGCACCATAATTTTTTAAATATGTTAATGACTTAATGCACATAATTTTTTTGTTATTCCTTATTCTTATTGTAATTATTATTTTAGTATTATTATTATTATTATTATTATTATTATTATTATTATTATTATTATTAATAGAATAATATTTTAGATTTATTTTGTGTTGTTATTAGTACGGTCTTTACTGTTATCCTAGACTATAAATTTGTTGTCGGAATAGAATTTTACTCTAGAGAAACTGTGACTGCGATAGTTAATTAAAGAGTATATAATTTAAAGAGGCGTTGAATATAGGATATATGAATCAAAATCAATGACATTCTATGTTAATTGTATATAATACGAAACAAAATGTAATTAGTTTATCAGAATTAGTCTTATAAAAAATAATATTATTAGATGATAAAGAGATACGATAATAGATATTCTATAATATAATTTTCCGCAGGTATGATATCACGTTTTTCCATCTTTGCCTTTCCTAAACTCTATAATAAAAAAATATACAAACAATTAAAGATAACTATATTCTATTTACTAGTGATTAATCTTTTATAATCAATATTTAAAAACATATATTAAAAAATAATAATAATTTTGTTTCTCATAATAAATATACAAAAACAACTAAAATTAATAAAAATATACAATGATCATTGCTAATAATAATAATTAATAATAATACTATTTTTTAACAAATATTTAAAGTAAACTAAATTAAACTTAGTTAATAACATATGCTAATAATTAATAATACTGTCTTTTTTAATTAAATATTTAAAATAAAAGATAATATACTAAAGATATATCCTAAACATTAATAATAATAATTATGTTTTTATTTTTTTAATGAATATTTCAAATAAAACTAAAATTAGTAAAAATATATGATAAAATTAATTAATATTAATTCTATTTTTTTAATAAATAATTAAAATACAAGACAAAACCCAAAAATATGTACTAACCTTTAATAATAGTTCATTTTTACTGTTAAACATTTCAAATAAAACTACAATAACTAAAAATATAAATTAATAATAATTGAAATTTCTAACATTTTATATAAAATAAAAAAATTCTAAAAACTAAATACTAATCATTAATAATAATCAAAACTAATATATTTTAATAAAGTTTTAAGATAAAAGCTAAATCACTAAAAAATATATACTAACAACTATTAAAGAAATAATTATGGTTTTGAAAAAAAATTAAAATAAAACTAAAATTACTAAAAAATGTACTAATAATTAATTAATAATATATACTAACAACACTTAACTAACACTAAGACTGGTACTATATACTACAGCTACAACAATAAATCATATTCTTTAACTATTCCTAATCAACTAACAGCTATTTTATTTTGTACTAATCAACAATAAAATAATATTAATAAATTATAAACTGTTTTTTTACTCCTTTCAGCTTAAAAAAATTAAATAATAACAATAACTAACTATCAATAATAATAAACAATAAATAAAATACTTGCATATTTAGTGGTTGATGAGTGAGTGCACAAGATCTCCCTGCCATTTTGTTCAAAGTCGCTGTGATGAGATGAGGAGTTAAAAGTGATGTTCAAGAAAAGGGAAAACCAAAGAAGAAGTGAAAGGAAGATGAGACTGTTTTTTTATTATAATTTATAAAAAAAAGGTCACAATTGATAAATCTTTTCCTCATACTTTCCCTTCTGTATTTTTTTGTTTTGTTTTATTTTTAAGCGTTAAGTTTAGCTCTGGCCTCTCTTTTTTTTTTTCAAAGTCAAAGTCATCAAGTGGTATTTATTAAGAGTAAAGTACCAATTTGACCCCTATTTATTTTTAAGAATGACAACGCGATCCCTTAAAATAAAATCGATCCATTTCGGTCCCTATCTTCCGATTCCGTCACACAACGCAATCTTTGTGGTTATTTTTCCGTCAACTCTGAACGAAAAATGCTGACGTGTCAGGTTCAAAAATGGACATGAATCTAATTATCTCTAAATTTAAATTGATTAGGGATTTATTTGTCCTTATATTTTTTAAACAATATTTTTTTAGATTATTTTTTTATTTATTATATTAATATTCTTTTTCCAATAAATTATTAAATATATGATATAATAAGTACAAACTAATTAATAAATTATTTAAATTTAAAAATATTATTTATTATGAAACTAAATAAATAATTTTCAAATATAATTTTTAAATATATAAATAATAAACATTAAAATTCAGTTAATACATTAATAATAATAACCCTATGATATACTATTAGTATTATGATCTAGATAATTTTTCACAATAAAGTAAAAACTAATGAACACATTACTTGATATATAGTAAAATATTTTTGAGTAATAACAAATTTAATTTTTTATCTCTTTAAACTAAATTAATAATTTTATTTGATATCTCTGTACTAAAATACACTATGAGCAAGTTACTAATACTAAATGAAATAATTAAAATATATAACCTTTAATGAAATAATTAAATACTAATTAAAATAATTCTATTTTTTTATCTCTTTAATTGAATTTTAATATACGTAAAATTTTAATTAATCTATATTATTCTTATATTGATAAATCTTTATCAATCTATAACCTTATGATCATATGTATTATTAATAGATTAATAATATTATTGATACTTTAAATTTATTGAGTTTATAAATGTGGTCTCCATCATATATATATATATATATATATATATATATATATATATATATATATATATATATATATATATATATATATATATATTTTAATTATTTTATTTAGTATTATTAGTAGTATAGTCATAGTATATTTTAGTATAAAGATATCAAATAGAATTATTAATTTAGTTTAAAGAGATAAAAAATTAAATTTGTTATTACTCAAGAATATTTTGCTATATATCAAGTAATGTGTTCATTAGTTTTTACTTTATTCTAAAAAATTATCTAGATCATAATACTAATAGTATATCATAGGGTTATTATTATTAATGTATTAACTGAATTTTAATGTTTATTATTTATGTATTTAAAATTTATATTTGAGAATGATTTATTTAGTTTCATAATAAATGATATTTTTAAATTTGAATAATTTATTAATTAGTTTGTACTTATTATACCATATATTTAATAATTTATTAAAAAAGAATATTAATATATTTAATAAAAAAATAATCTAAAAAAAATATTGTTTAAAAAATTATAAGGACAAATAAACCCCTAACCAATTTAAATTTAGAGACAATTAGATCCCTGTCCATTTCTGAACCTGACATGTCAGCATTTTCCATTTAAAGTTGACAGAAAAATACCCACAAGGACCGCATTGTGTGACGGAATCAGAAGACAGGAAACGAAGTGGATCGATTTTATTTTGAGGGGTCACGTTATCATTTTTAAAAATGGATAAGAAGCAAATTGGTACTTCACTCTTTAAGGAATACAAAAGGTCTATGTAGGACAAAAAAAAAGAGAACGAAAACTCCCAATTAATTTCTGTATTGAGTTATATAGCACCATAATAAAAGGAAGAATTATAAAGGGTATAATAACAGGACAGAAGATCTAAAAGAGACTTTAATCCCTAACGTTTCACTAGAAAAGAATTGGGGGAATAGTCACCACTTCTATCAACATTTTTCGAAAAATTCGGTCTGTCTCTTCCGGTGGAATTTTTTTATGTTCAAAGACCAAACAATTTCGAACTCTCCAAATATTTCAGCACATAATTTTAATCAAGAGCAAGTTTTGTTGGTCACCTCTACTTCCTGATAGGTAAGCTTTTTTTCTTCTCCAGCACCGATAGAATTCCTCTTCTTCTTCTCCTATCGTTACACCTACAAATGGATTTTTGAGTCATACTTCTTTTGCCTTATTGCAGGTGAATAAGCAGTGCATAGTTGATTTCTCTCCTACCTGACACCGAAAGCAAATCGCAGAAATTGATGGAATTCGTTGCTGAAAATTCAACAAGATAGGAAGTCTTTCATAAAGATCACGTCAGAAGAAGAATTTGATCTTTGGAGATAATTTTATTTTCCACAAATCTTTTCAAATATCACTATATTAAACTATAAATGGACAGAACTCAATTAGTGAGTAATAAAAATGATAAGCCACTTAATATGCTGATACTACTTTATAAGTCGACTTATGAAAAACCCATAATATTCTCTCGGTCTTCAATATTATCGAAAAGAATACTTTAAGCAATTTTTGAAAAAAACAAACACTGTATTAATTGATTATTCCATTCTTTGTGCTCACCTCTCATAAGTCATAATAATGTTTGCGAATCAATAGAAAAAATATGTTAATTCATAACCTTCAAATTTATACGAGCCTTGGGTTAGCCGGGAGAAGCTCTCATAATTTCAAGTTATTAATAATTTAATTAGCATATAGTTATTATTATTTTATATATTATATTTAGCAAAAAAAATATAAATTGCATTTATTTAAAGGATTAAACTCTTGTAAAATGAAAATGTTAGTAAAATGAAAAATAAAGAGTTTAATCACTCGGTCGCGGTAGAACTAAGAGAGCCTAAGATGGTCATAGTCTCTCAAATTTTTTAATATGTATATATGTATGTGTGTGTTAGTGTGTAGTGTGTTATGAAATTCCTTTGTAATGTATTATATTATAGGAATTCACATGAATTGGTATGGTAATTTTGGTCTATAGTACTAGTGAATACATATAATTTGAAAATAACACAAATAAAAAATTTAAGGCATAAATAATAGTAAAAATATTGGTCTAATATTCTAATTGAAATTTAAAATTATTTTTTTATTTATGTTTTGTATTTATATGTTTCCTGCATAATTGTCCTGTTATTTTTTATTTAAATATTTTTATAATTATTTTTTGAAGTTAATATAAATGTACACACACAAATATTTTCCTACGATTAGGTTAAGAGTAACATCAAACACTAAAAATGATTGACTCATTTTTTAAGACAAAAAAAGAGAATATCCAATGAACTAATAAGTTCTAATTCTTTTATTTCAAATTCAATAAATAATATTCAAAATGTTATTGAGCAACCTATTAATTAAATAACATATTGAGCAACATATAATATGATTATTAATGATTTTAGTTCCATCAAATATTGTCAAACACATTTTAAAATACTAAAATTTTTAAAGTATATATTTTAGTCTTAACTTTTATATAAAATAAAATGTAATTAATGATTATATTTTTTAGCCTTAACTTTTATATAAAATAAAATGCAATTAATGATCTAAAATTTAATTGTATAGATTATATTCTATTTTTATTTGGCCTCTTCCTATAAAATTTGTAGTTCTTCCATGATAAATTACAATTAAATAAAGATTATAAAATTTATATATGATAAAAATTATAAATTTAATAGTGATCTAATAGTTATAACTCAGTCCAATTATGTTTATAAATCGGAATCTAAATTCAATATCAAACATGACTTATCTTCAATTAGAGAGAATCTTGCTGATAACAACCTACTAAAAAACAAACTCAAATGATGACCAAAAGATCCACAAATATTTTAACCTCTTTAAGAGGTCATATTCTATAAATACCAAACTCCAACTATGTAAAAGGTACACTACTCATTTTAAGTAATATTACACTCATCTTCTATGCTTACTAACTTAAGCGTTGGAGTGCCTTTGTAGATGTATGTCGCCACCGTTTCTCTTGAAGCTGACCTATACCTCTTCCACTTCAAGCAAAGGCAAGCTCAATCCCTGAACAGGTCGAGTTATAAATCAAGCCCGACTTATTACGCAGGAACATTTGGTGCCTATCGTGGGGCCAAGTTTATTTAACCCCATTATCATTTTTTCTGTCCGATTACCTACCCTCTTTTACAGGTTTTAATCAATGACAAAAAAAGCAAAACAATCCAGCTCCTCAATTCCCTACTATAGCTGAACTATTAGTGATCAAGCAATCATTGAAGGCAGAGATTCGAAGGTTAACCGAGCTTTTGAACCAAAACAAATAAGGTGATGAGGAGGACCAGAGAAGTTCTGGTAATGATAACAGCGATGATAACCACACCTCAGAAATAACGACCCTGGTAATAGTCACTCCAAACCCATCAACAGAGAAAACAAATTTTGCCAAATGTTCTAGTAACATTATTTAACGGTACGCAATTTTAGCTACATATAAAACATTTTTCAATTCCCATATTTTTATTAGAAATTCTGAATTAACACAATTACGCAAGTATTTGATCAAATAAATTGATTCTAATATTTCTGATATATATAACCAAGAGTTGAAACATATATGAATCTAAGCCAACTTATAACAAATTTTTCATGTTTTTGTTTACATTGCCCTTGCTATAATTATTATTTTGCTTTCAAACCATGCTTTGATTACTCAATATTTAATCCAAGCTATTTTATTCAAGTTGTTTTTTCATTTTCTTCAATTATTTTGTTCCAGAATAAGGGGATTCAGTTTTAGTTTTAACCGATAAATTCAAAATATGAGTCTACAATAAAAAAGAAAAAATCCAAAATTAACTTAAAAGACAATTAAGAGGCAAATAACCTCAACATATCAAATTGACAAGTCCTACACTACGGTAAAATAATTCGTAAGCATAACCTAACCTGCTTATAAAATTCTTTTATTTTAATCTTCAATACTACATGGCCTCTTATAAGGTATACACTAACTTATATACTTGAACCATTTTACCTTAATATATCTTACCATTTCATATACCAACCTTGGACACGCTATATTTCGTTGTATATAATCAATCTGTATTTCAATTTCGATTAACCTTCTCTAAGTATATTTGGTACATTTTTGCTCGAAGTTTTGTATACAGGATAATACAATCACGCCGATCAAAAGAAAGTCAGGCAGTGCTATAAATCATCTCACCAAAACAACCCCAGCAACAGTACCGCCATGTGGATTATAACTCAGACAATTCGCACTTTCTAACGACCATTAGACACCAAAATCAATATACAAAGACTAGCCTAACAGGTGCATCACAACTTAGCTTATAAGATGACAGTATAGTGATGTGTTATTTCTTCATTAATGAAATATCTTTATTCTTTTACTTTCAATTTTCCCTATCATTCTCATCTATCATTATTCCTAATTGATCTATAAGTCATCTCACACACGATAAACAAAAACTGCTCTGCCACGAGTCTTCAAAATCATATACAAATCTTCGATGGAGATATACTCCCCCATAAAGCGTTCACGTTATCAAGTTATATATCACCGATTCTTCCCATACCAAAACAAACTTACAATTCGGATAGTCAAATTTTCAAAAGCAAATTACAAATCCATTGACACTGAGTCAACTGCTCAAGCTTATCTAAAGGGTTATCTAAATCCATTATTCAAAATAAGTTCTCCTTACCGAATTATAATTCGACTTTTAAGCAAATCGTGACTTTTACTCATTTATTATCTAATAAGAAATTTCAGATATTATCCATAAACAAATATTCCAACAATCCAAACAAAATATCTAAAAACAACTACTGATCTAGTGATCGATTAATAATAATATTCAAACCGCAATAAGCGGCTTAATCAACTAATCAAAATTGAGTTATACTTCAATTTTCAAATGCACAAGCTACTAAACTATCTATCATTTCAAACAAAACGACATCTATAACCTGGAATCATTCCAAACAACCTGACACTTATGAGTCAGAATCATTTCAAACAAACCGATCTATAAGTCGATACAACTCTCACGCATATCGGCATCATCTACGCTATACCCAATTCCAAACTAACCTATTATGTCGGTACACCAATTTACCAAACATGGCAGCAACCTACACTACATATTTGACCTATCAACAATGATCATCATCAATGACTACTAGTTATACTTATTCAATTTTGTAATTCCAAAAACCACACACGTCAATCCTTTGCAATATCTATAATTGTCTATAGATATTCGCCAAACCTAGTCAACGTTTTCTTCTCTATATTCCTCATCAATATTTCTACTCTTTGAAAGCCAAAAATAATTCTTTCATCAAACTATTTCGAAACATCAACTGATGTGTAGATTAAATCATGCTACTTCTATCAATCTCACAATACTCATACAATGAATCCATAGACATATCAAAGCAAAAGCATAGCATATATAAAGCAAACGAATTCACCCAAAAAAGTTGGATACTAATTTATCAAAAGCACAAACAGTTACTAACGAAAACAAATCCACCTTAAAAAGTTCAACAACACAAAAACATCAAATTACAAACGTCGCTCAAACAAAACAAATCTAACCCCTACAATAAGCAAATCATTAAGGGGCAGCCATATTATCATCTTCACCTTCCTGCTCCACATCATCATCATCATCAATAAGTTTTCTATTAAGAACAACCTTGCACGGGCCATCATAGCAAAATCAACTGTGGACGCTATAAACTTGGCTTGATCAGAAGCTCTTTCAAATTCTTCAGCAAACATTTTAAGACCATGAGTCCCTTTACTTTCCTCCATTGTTTTCTTTTTTAAGCACAGTTCAGCAATCCTACCTTCCAGTTCAATTTTCTTTGTTTCAAGCAACACCTCTTTTCCTTCCAACAGTCCGACTTTATCTTTCATTTTCTTCAGCTCCTCATCCTTCAAAACAAGCTCCTTGCAAACATTCTACAACTCTTTTTCCTTTTCAACTTTATCTTGCACAAGCTTGTTCAGCTCCTCCATATTCAGTGAAGCATTCCTATGTTTCAACTCATGGGTCCGACACATAAGTCGAGCACCTATCACCTATACAATAAATACAGACATATTAGCATATACATCCTACAATCATTCAAATATAATCCAATTCACTAAGTTACCTGTAGATACCAATCCAACTCCACATCACCAACATCATTCTTAAGTTTTACGTCAGCAGGAGACTGAGCATGCTCCTTAGACAGCAAAGCAAATGGATAATGCTCACACCATAACGAGCTAATATCCTCGGTCCCTTTGAAATTATGCAGCTCTTTCTTATTCGAAGTAAAAGATTTAACCTCCTCCAAAGCGAGCTCTTTATCAATTGCCCACATCCTGTAAGATTTATTACATCCTACTTTATAGCTTCCATCTCAGCTTTCCTTTTCTTGACATTAACCGTTTTTTTCCGAGGTTGATCTACTTCAGTACCTATAACACCCTTACTACCAGAATGTCATGCTTCCGACTATGCCACTCTAATAGCGAGGAATATTATAACGACTTTAAATATACTTATTAATAAAATAGGAGCCTTTAACTCTCAAGACCATATCGCTGTTTTCTTTGAAAGACTAAAAATTCTTTTTCTTGAAAACAAACATGCATATACATACATACAAAACTTCTTACACAAGTAACTTGCAAATATTATATACATACATATCAATACAATCACGACTCATATCCCTCTTACAAGAATATAATAATAAAGACGAGGAGAATCTATAACATATGTATACAAATAGAAATAGCATAGCTAAGAACTTAGCAGGAACTTCATAAGCTTTCTCGTCCGTCCTGAAAAGAGAAGTCTATAGGGGGGTGAGAACATTATCCTCGCAAGTTCTCAGTAGAGAGTTTAGAAATTGTCATAAGAGGATACGTATAAATAAAAGAATTGATTTTAACCGTAGAGATTATCGTTCATCTTATGAATCTTTTGAAAACCAACAGTTAATTATCCAAAGTCTAAACCTTTTTGAAAACCAATAGTTAATTATCCAAAAATCCAAAACTCGTATGTTTCTTATAAAAATCTTAAAAGTTACCTAGAATGTATGAATGACCAACTTATTCCAAGTATAGGTTCATTAAGTATTTGCTGAACTAGTTTGATTTTTCATACTTTACTAGACCTTAAACATAAATGAAGTTACCTAAACTGTATGAATGACTGACCTGTTCCAAACATAGGTTCATTAAGTCTATGCTGAACCAGTTTGATTTTTCATACTTTACTAAACCTCAAACATAAACCAATCACGGTCTCTGGCCTATCACATAATCAATCATGGCCTACGGTCCAATCAAAACAACTCAATCAACATCCAATTCACCATAATCTAACCAACCAGACACAAACACAAGTAATGAGGTTCAAGCACAATCAAGAGCAATAACAGCAAGTATGGCAATTAACAGTTAAACATAAATATTCACATAGGCAAACCAAAAATAATATGCACACCCAAACAATGTCATATAGATGCATATGATGAATGTTGATGCGTGAGCATCTTTTCTTTGTTTCCTTCTTATTTTAGATATGGATTTATTGAGTTTTTATTGAGATTTTAGTGTTTGAAACCTATTTGGATGCAACTTTGAGTTGTTCTATTGTTTTGATTATTTCAGGAGAAGTTTGCAGTAGTTTGACAGAGTTTGTATAGAAGAAAAGAGAAGAATTTTGATTCTGTTGAGCTGGCGTTAAACGCTGCTTCTGGCATTTAGCGCCCAAGCACTTTGAAATGCGTGCAGCCATTCTGTCAAGCTGGCGCTAAACGCAGACCTGATTGTTTAGCACCAGATGCCTCGTAACATGTGCGAGCTCACTGCCTCGTGGAGCGCTAAACGCCATATACTAGGAGCCTTGAAGAATGGATGAAACAAAATTTGTGAAATAAAAGCACAACGCTTAAGAAACGAGTTAACTTGCGTGCTAAGAAAACTATAACTATCAAACATAAGATATTAAAAGTAGGAATAGAGTGCCAAAGATACAAAATAACAAGCTGGAATAGAGTGCCAAAGATACAAAATAACAAGCTCCTAACTCAGCCCACGAAGTCAGGGCTGGCCGGAGAATATTTACACACACACACACACACACACACACACACACACACACACATATATCCAAAACCCAAATATACATAAACAAAATCCTGTCTCTCTATAGACCTCTAAGAGGATAAAAAAGAACAAGTTATGTGGAGAGAAAGTTAAGTACATATATATACATCACTGTACAACAAAATAACCCAGTAACCACTTCGCTTTAGGAGTCCAGGCGCCTAACGAGATGCCTCTTGACCTGCATCTGAAAAATAACAACATAGTATGGGGTGAGAACCAGAGGTTCTCAATATGGTAAAGGTGCCACACACATAATATATAAGATCCTGGGAATGCCAGAGGCAATCCTAGAATGCCGACACTCAGATTATAGAGCTTAAACTATTAAACAAAAGCCATAAAAGGTGGTTTTCTAAAAGTCTCTAAGCCTAACTTAACTTAATTTTAAATCTAACTCCCATACTTCCATTCTTCCATACCTCTATTTCCGTCAGCACTTCACAAATAAATAAATAGATAAAGGCAAGCACGAGAAGGTTACAAGTACTGCAGGTAGCAAATATATACTAAACATAGTAAATACACTTAGGCAAACCCAGTTAGAGCACAAACAAGTAATTCAAGTAATATGTAGATGATACATGCCTATCCTATGGCTAATGAGCTCATCTATCGGTTATACAGCTAACCCGACAAGTCCGGTTTGCTAAACCATTGGATTGTCCCCTGACGTACATCCCCATGAGTCTATGCATAGCTTTTACTCATATATATATCAAATTGCTCAATGGGGGTACCATTCCCATGAATTTATAAGTGTCTGGTCACCCTTATGTCGTAGGGTTAATAGAGTATCGAGTTTTCAACTTAGTACACATGGTGGCAGGCCACGGTACTTTATCCAGAGAATCTCGTATCTCCAATCATTTGATCAATCAAGCCAAGTATCATACATGATCATTTGTAACATTTCATAATCAATTCATCATTTTCTTTTTAGCTTTACTTCACCTCCAATTTATCCTCATTTCCTAGCTTCATCTGATTATCAGGTTTAACACTACTATTTTTTACTAAAGGAATGAAAATAGAGGTTTAGAAGTTTGAAATACAGTTTAAAATGTTGAAAACTATGTTTGCTGAAATAGGGGCCACGCGTACGCATGGGAGTGTAAAAATGCAACTCGCGTGCGCATCCCCTTGTCACGCATACGCGTGGACATGCTTGTTGGTCCATCACGCGTACGCATAGGGCTACTCGCATTCGAGCAGCCAAAATTTCATCCCACGCATATGCGTGGACGTACGTTTTTCTAAAAAAATTAACAGAATAAACCAGAGAGCTACAAATCCATGTAATGTTCAGCTGCATAATCACATATTTCACACCCAAAATTTTGACGAGCATAACTCAATTGTTTTAAATCATTTTCCTTCTGTTTTTTGAACGGCATAAACTTTATGAATCCAAGTTGGAATCAATTTAGGGTTCCGGAAGCCAAGTTATAGCCCGCCGAAATTCGACCCAAAACCAGAATTTTGCAATTCTTCCCCAAACCTCATTTTCAATTCAAAAGTTTCATTTTATACACTTCCAAACCTACCAATTCAACACCACATACCCTTCCTCATTACCATAGCAATCACCACAATAATCATATTTCAAATCATCAACAAATCCACCAAATCACCACTAATTCATCAAGCATTATCAACCATAAACTTACATTCTCAAATCTATAATCAACAAGCTATTCAATTCACACAAACACCAAACCAAACCAACTAATTAACAAGATGCTAAGCAATAATTATATACACATTCGTTCCAACCTATTCTATGGTCATCTAGCCTAAGTTTTCACAGAACATTATATATTAAATGCAAGAAACCTAAACCATACCTTGGCCGATTCCCACGTAGCGACCAAAGCAATTCACCCAACATAAACACAGCCTCAAAGCTCAACAAAATAATAATGCCCAGCCTCCTCCAAAATTCCAACGTCCACAATTTCAAGCTCCAATTATTTATTCACAACCTAATACACATTCATAACGCATATATACCCAATTTGATACTCAAAATATAAATTCAGTAAAATTAAAATGGAATTATGGTATCCTCACCTTACCCAAGCTTCACATAAGCAAGAGTAAACATTTTCCTCAAGTTAATTGGATCCTAAATGATCAAAGAGTAAAGAAATTCAATATCTCCACCTAATTTTTTCAAAAATTGGGGAAGAAAAGGCTTAGGTGAATAAGTAGGTTACCTATAAAATTGTTCTGATAAAAATGTAGACCTCGACGCGATGGTCGCGTGGCCGTAAACGGTGCGGCGATCGGAGCTCAGACGGAGGAGTTACATGAGTTGGAATTCACCGTAAGGGTTATGGAAATGTTTCCTTTCCATTCTTCCCCTGTATGCTTCAACGCTGCTTCAGCTAAAAATGGGGAAGAAAAGGAACGTGGGTTCATTTAAATTCTGGCCCGGTTGGGCCCACGGACCCGGATTGGGCTCGGTTCAATCGATTCGGCTCATTCGATCCAATCTTGGACCGATTTTTCGAAATTAGTGTCAAAATTCTCGTTTCAATGAGCTCTATCTTAATTTAATACAATATTCGCATTTCTAATTTTTTTTATTAAAAACTAATTTATGACTAATTATTTACTAATTTAACGGGGTTTACATTTAGCGCCAAGAAGACAGCAACGATTGGAAGCTTACTGCCTCAAGGGGCGCTAAACACCGACTCTGGCGTTTAGCGCCAGTAACACGGATCCAATTTTAGCGAAAGGGCTTCATTAGCTAGATTTGGGTCATATTTATTTATTTTTTTGTTTTATTTATTTTTATTCCCAAACACAATATTTTGGGCTTTAGTAGTTATTATTCTATTTTATTTTCAAATCAAATTAGGTTAGATATAAAAGGAAAAAGATTTAGCCATTTGGGCCCTCTCTCTTCTCTTCTACCTCATTCTACACTAGACACATTTTGGAACCCTAGTTTTTCTTTGAGCCATGAGCAACTAAACCTCCATTGTTAAGGTTAGGAGGTTTGTTTATTCTATGGATTAATACTATTGTCACTCTATTTTAATTATTGTTTTGATTTAAATTCAAGAATTACATTTGTTATTCTTCTTATTAATTTTAGTGTATTGAAAAATAACTTTTGTTCTATACGAATTCTTGTTGATTCTTGGAAAAGTTAACTCACTTGAATAATAATTTGAAAGTAATTCCTCCTAAATCACAAATTACCTAGACTTAATGGGATACATGACATATAATCCGCTTATATAGGTAATTAGGATTTGTGACTAATAAATAAGAATTGGACTTAAACCTTTAATATACATTAAGTGGCCAAGGAATTGGCGGTTGATTAGGTTTGAGGAGACTAAATTACTAAGGAATTAGGGTTTAGTCAATTAGGATTTGCCATGAATTGGATCTTGCATGAATAAAATAGTTGGTAAGAAATATTAATCTAGAAAAATAAATACCTCTAAAACCTTAACTGTTTTCTCATGTAGCTTTCACACCAAATTTATTACTTGCTTTCGAAATTCCAGATTTACTGTTTAATGCAATTTGAACCCCAAAACACTCTTTTCTACTTGTCTAACTAAGTGAATCATTAAACCATTGTTGCTTGGTCCATCAATCCTCGTGGGATCGATCCTCACTCATCTGAGGTATTACTTGGTATGACTCGATGCACTTGCCGGTTAGTTTGTGGTATTCTAAAATCTGCACCAAGTTTTAGCGTTGTTGCCGGGATTGACTGTGATTGATAACTACCCGTTATTTGATCGCTTACATTAGATGTTCTTTACTTTAATATTGTTTAATTTTCTCCATTAATTTTTCGAAATGTTTAGCTTTATTTTATTTAAAATTTTTCTTATATTTCGAAAATTAAGTTTAGTGTCCCCTTGGTTGTTTGAATTTATTTTTCCTGATTATCTTCTTTTCATTATTTTCGAAATTGGTAGCTTATTTTGCTTTATTAATTTTCAAAATTTCTTTTTAATTTATTCAGTTATTTTATTTTATTTCAATTACTTAGGTTACCTCACCAGAAATTCTCTTCACTCTGGTGTAGAGATTTCCACTTTCTCTTGTTTTCTGTTTGTTTATGAGCAGGAATAAGAACAAAGAACCTCTTCTAAACTTTGATCCTGAGATTGAAAGGACCTTAAGAAGGTGTTTACAGCAGGCTAGAGCTAACAAAGCCTGTGAGAATCTCAAGGATAATTTTGAAAAGGAAGTTGAAGTGTTCACTATGGATCCCAACAACAACAATGTTGTTAATCCTCATGTTTTCAATCCTCCTGTTATTCGGAGCAACCCAGAAGGACACTTGATTCATACACTGCTCATAATCCCAATTTCTCTGGGAATAGTATTGTTGTACCTCCTGTGGCTGCAAATAACTTTGAGGTGAAATCTTAGCTTATCACTTTGGTGTAACAAAATTTCCAGTTTCACGGACTCCCACAGGAAAATCCAAACCTGTTTATCTCAAATTTTCTGCAAATCTGTGACACTGAAAATCAATGGTGTTCATCCTGATGTTTATAAGTTGCTCTTCTTTCCGTTTGCTGTACGGGACAGAGCCAAGCAATGGATTAATACACAGCCCAAGGAGAGCTTGGATACTTGGGATAAATTGGTCAACAGATTTCTAACTAAATTTTTTCCACCTTAGAAGCTGACTAAGCTGAGGATTAATTTTCAGACTTTCAGGCAAAGAGAGTATGAATCTCTCTATGAAGCTTGGGAGAGATACAAGTTGATACTCAAGAAATATCCCCCTGACATGTTCTTAGACTAGATTCAGTTACAGATCTTTTATGATGAAGTCACTGAGACCGCCAAAATATCTCTGGATAATTCTGCAGGCGGATCCTTCCACATGAAAAAGATCTCTGAAGAGGCTATGGAGTTGATTAAAATAATTGCTAACAACCAATATTTGTATTCTTCTGAGAGGACCTCTGTGAGGAAAGGAGTCATGGAGTTGGATACTTTGGATGCCATTCTTGCTCAGAACAAGACCACGTCTCAATAAATCAATCCCATTACTCAGCACTTGAGTGGGATGCAAGTCTCAGCCGTTAATACTCAAGATACATTCTATGATATGAGTGGTGGCTTTCCTCAAGGTAAGAGTTATGATTATGGTCAATTTTTCTCTGAACAGGTGAATTATGTAGGCAATTTTTTTAGACCCCCCAATAATGATCCTTTTTCCAAGACTTATAATTCGAGACGGAGGAATCACCCAAATTTTGGTTGTGAAAATCAACCACAAAGGCACCAGAGCTTTAATAACAATCAGGGCCACAAGAATAATTTCAATTAGAGCGACAACAATAATCCACCATCCTGTTCTCAGAAATCTTCTAACTTGGAATCTATAGTTGCAGAGCTCTCCAAGAGTACTCTTAGTTTCATCCAAGAAACCATAGCTGCAATTAGGAACTTGGAGGTTCAAATGGGTCAACAAGCCACAAAAGTTGCTGAGATTGATTAGAGGTCCACAAATACCTTTTCTAGTAACATAATTTCAAATCCAAGATAGGAGTGCAAGATTATCACGTTGGTGAGGAGCCGGTTGACAAAGAAGCTTCGGAGGAGGATAAGAGCAAGGAAGAACATGCCCTTCCAAGGCATCTGTATAATACCTTTCCAGTTGATCTTGAGAAATATTCGGCATTGTCTAAAGCACCTAAGTACAAGTCTAAGATGCTATATCCTCAGAGGCTTCAAAAGGAGACTAAGGACAAGCAGTTTTCAAAGTTCTTGGAAGTCTTCAAAAAGTTACAAACCAATATTCCTTTTGCTGAGGTTTTGGAGCAAATGCCTCTCTATGTTAAGTTCATAAAGGAGTTGCTATCCAAGAAGAGAACTTTAAAGGGAGATGAGATAGTGATCATGACCAAAGAATGTAGTACCATCATTCAGAGAAAATTACCAAGAAAGATACAGGATCCAGGAAGCTTTCAAATACCATGTACCATTGGAATCACAACCTTTGAAAAAGCCTTGTAAGATCTAGGAGCAAGCATTAATTTAATACCCTTGTCTGTGATGAAGAATTTACAAATCAAAGAGGTACAACCAACAATGATAGCATTATAAATGGCAGATAAATCTCTAAAACATGCACAAGAAATAGTGGAGAATATCTTGGTCAAAGTGAAAAAGTTCTTTCTCCCAACAGATTTTGTAATTCTTGATATGTGGCAGGATGAAAACGCCTCTATAATCCTAGGAAGACCACTCCTAGCTACTAAGAGAGCTCTAGTTGATGTAAAAGAGGGTGAATTAGTGTTTAGGATGCATGATGAGCAACTGGTCTTTTATGTCTTCAAAAATATGCATTCATCAGGTGAATAGGAGAGGTATATACAGACTGAGCTTATTGATCCAAACCTCCAAGAACCCCCTAATGATGTAGAACAGAGTTTGCAGCTCAAGCCACTTTTGGTGGGAATCAATACAATTTTCCCTGACATCACACCTAAGTTTGGTGTTGGGTGTGCGTCATCTACCAAGGAGGAAGTTCCCAAGAAGAAAGTGCCAAGGAGATGGAGAAACAAAAAGATCCCCACTGAAGGCTTCTCCCGAGGGTTGAAGGTTGTGTTGACTTGTAATCTAATGTTGCCCTATACAGTAAACAAGATTCTCTCTCCTGAGCATATTGAGCTAATCCATGAGGACATAGGGAGACAATTCACAGTGAGAGGTGAGGAGTTGAAGCATTATGACCAATCTCCACCATAACAACAATCAACCATCAAGCTAGTGACGTTAAAAAAGTGCTTGTTGGGAGGCAACCCAACCATCTGTATCCTTTGATTTTACATTTATTTTGGTTCCATTTTATTTACTATAGTTCTTTACAGTTTTCCTTTGTTTACATGTGTTTGGGTCATATAAAGTGCTGAAAATAGGAACAGATGCAATCAGAAGGGAAAATAGACCACCCTGGGAAGAATTAGCTTCGAGTGCACTGGCGCTAAACGCCAGTCTAGATGTTTAGCACCGAGGAGCATGAAAACCAAGGGAAGGCTACTGAAAATGTAGCGCTAAACGTGGACCTGGCCGTTTAGTGCCAATGAGCACGCGTTCCAAGGATTCATCACTGTCTCATGGGCATTAAATGACGTGGCATTTAGCGCCAAGGGTTTCGCAAAATTAGAATTCTCCTCTATCCTATTGGAGCTAAATGCGGACCTGCGCGTTTAGTGTTAGGCCATAAATTAAAAAAATTATATTTATTCTGCAAAAAAAAAAAAAAACTCTTTCCCTTATATCACTCCTATCTTCTTTTGCATTATTTTTGTTTTTACTCATCCATGCGTTTTTTAAGTCTCTCCCCGTTTCAGTTTTTCTTTGCTTGGGGTCAAGCAAACTTTTAAGTTTGGTGTTGTAAAGCGAGCTCTTTGCATATGTTATTATCAATGGCACCAAAGAGAGGTTAATCATCTCCACGGAGGAGACGACCATGACGATAACTGAGGTGGTTGAGTTCTCTTTATGCTATTTTCCTGTTTCTGCTCTTATTTTATTATTTTCTATTTTCTGTTATTTTCTTTCAATCCTTTGCATGATTTTTAGCATTTTCAGCTTTTCTAGCTTTAGTTAATTATTTTAGTGATTTAATTTTAGTTTGAAAAGGATGACTCATGTACCGCTCACTGAGCTTGAAATTAAAAAGAGAAAAAGAAAAGAGGTGATATATTGCATGAGAAATTGAGTCTATATTCTGAATTATCTATTTATTGAGATATGGTGGTATTTATCTTTAGTTTTGAATGCATGAAGAGAATAGTGCATATTTGATCTTGGAGTTAAGGTTGTTCATTCTAAATTAAACAAGAAATTAATCCTTGAGAAAAAAATAGCAAAGAGAAAAAAAATATATAAAGTAAGGTCCAAGACTCTGAGCATCAATGGCTAGGAAGGTTAAATGTGATTAAAAGGTTAAAGAGTTGTTTTTCTAACCATATGCTTGTAGTGTGAATGTGTCAAGGAATTCTTGAGACAGAGCACTAAGAGTCGAGACCAAGTGCATTAAAAGAGTATGCCAAAGGCTCTGAGCACCACTGACTGAAAAAAATGAAAAGAAAAATCAGAACTCAAAGAGTTTCCCAATTAAGTGCTTGTGGTGTTTTCGTGTCAAGTAAAAACTTGAGACAAAACATTTAGAAGTCACGGCTAGGCTCAAGGGGCAAAGCACCAAAGAAAATATCAGAACAAGCTGTGTTCAATGATTACTCAAAGGTTAAAAGGAAAGAGAATTCATAATATTATTCGAGTTCTAGCTCTGAAAGACATTGACATTTTTTGAGCTTCAAAGGATACTGAGATGCCAAAACTATTCAGGATCACAATGTCATCAACCCTACTCAGTGAATGGACAGGAGCTTAACTGAAAACTCAATTATTAGGTAATTTCACTTCTCAGTTCTATATTATTTTTAGTTGCTTAAGGACAAGCAACAATTCAAGTTTGGTGTTGTGATGCGTGAGCGTCTTTTCTTTATTTTCTTCTTATTTTAGATCTAAATTTATTGAGTTTTATTGAGATTTTAGTATTTGAAACCTATTTGGATGCTATTTTGAGTCGTTCTATTGTTCTGATTATTTCAGGTGAAGTTTAGAGCAGTTTGATAGAGTCCAGGCAGAAGAAAAGAGAAGAATTTTAATTCTGTTGAGCTGGCACTAAACATCGCATCTGGTGTTTAGCGCCCAAGCACTTTGAAATACGTGCAGCCATTTTGTCAAGCTTGCACTAAATGCGAACCTGGATGTTTAGCGCCAGGTGCCTCGTAATGTGTGCGAGCTCACTGCCTCATGGGGAGTTAAACACCGAGTTTGACGTTTACCGCCAAGAAGATAGCAACGATTGGAAGCTTACTGTCTCAAAGGACGCTAAACGATTGGATCCAATTTTAACGAAAGGGCTTCATTAGTTAGATTTGAGTCATATTTATTTTATTTTATTTTATTTTTAGTTATTCTTATTCCCAAACATAATCTTTTAGGCTTTAGTAGTTATTATTCTATTTTATTTTCAAATCAAATTAAGTTAGATATAAAAGGGAAAAGATTTAGCACTTCGGGTCCTCTCTCTTCTCTTCTACCTCATTCTACACTCTACACATTTTTGTAACCCTAGTTTTTCTTTGAACCATGAACAACTAAACCTCCATTGTTAAGGTTAGGAGCTCTGTTTATTCTATGGATTAATACTATTGTCACTCTATTTTAATTATTGTTTTTATTTAAATTCAAGGATTACTTTCGTTCTTCATCTTATGAATTTGAGTGTATTGGAAAATAATTCTTGTTCTACACGAATTCTTGTTGATTCTTAGAAAAGTTAGCTCACTTGAATAATAGCTTTAAAGTAATTCCTCCTAAATCACTAATTACATGCACTTAACGGGATACGTGGCATATAATCCTCTTATATTTGGGTAATTAGGACTTTTATGACTAATAAACTAAAATTGGACTTAACCCTTTAATCTACATTAAGGGACCAAGAAATTGGGGTTGATTAGGTTAGAGGAGACTAAATTACTAAGAAATTAGGATTTATTCAATTAGGGTTTGCCATGAATTGGAACCATAAATAGTTGGTAAGAAATATTAATCTGGAAACATAAATACTTCTGAAACCTTAACTGTTTTCTCATATAGCTTTCAAACTAAATTTACTGCTTGCTTTCTAAATTCCTGATTTACTATTTAATGCAATTCGAAAACAAAAACACTCTTTTCTGCTTGTTTGACTAAGTGAATCATTCAACCATTATTGCTTGGTCCATCAATCCTTGTGGAATCGACCCTCACTCACCTTAGGTATTACTAGTACGACTTGGTACACTTGCCAATTAGTTTGTGATATTCTAAAATCCACACCAAATGTCCATCCTAATTGGCTGAGATATCACTTGTCGGTTCAATTGCCAACCCGACACATCCCCTCGGGACGTCGCCTTTCTGTCACGTACATAAATATGCGCCTTAGGATATAGTGTCCGAGGACACTCCTGTGACACGAAAGGATGCGGCGGGAGACTGTCTCAGACCCCAGATCTGAATGTTGGCAGGAGACTGCCTCAGTCCCTACCCAGCACCACAACCTCGACAAGCGGGATTAACCAACCGTTCTTGCCAAGGGCATAGCGACTTACCAATAGTTTCAGTAATATTCACCATTAATCGGGCTCAAAATCATAATCAAACTCAATTCATAATCATAATCGAAACGTGAGCCTTTATACTCATTTTTATCACAATTTCTCATAATCATAACCAAAATCGAATTATTAATATAGAATTGAATTGAAGGAAATCCTCAACCTTCTGTCCGACTTTTTGATGCGACAAGAGAGGAAATCCTTAACGTCAATCTTGTCCACAGCAGCAAGAGAGGGAATTTTCAACCTCAATCTTGACTACCACAGCAAGAGAGGAAATCCTCAACCTTAATCTTGTCCATCTTATTAAGAGAACCAAAATATTTTTGTAACAATTTTCCAAAACATTTAAAACAACTTCACTCTAAACCAGTTCAACGTTAAATCTCTTTCAAAAGACTTAAAGGTCATTTATTCTTGCATTAGTCACTTTAAATCAGGATTTATAATTAAAATTTCATAGCAGAGTCTCAAGACTTTTGGGGAGCGACCACTAATCTCATCTTTTTAACCAAACTTACAAACTTTCCCAAATCATAAAACCAATTTCTTGAATTAACAAAATCATAAAACTCATTACTTTAAATTCATTGAAATCCTTAAATCATAACTCGTTAATTTGAAAACCTACAAATAAACTCACTTTTGAGTTAGTCAAGTTTTTCCAAAACCAATTTCAGTTTCATTCTTAAATTTAAAACATTCCTAAAGGCTTGAAAATCTTCTGTTTTGCTAAATCAAAATTTGAATACTTTAACTTTTTCCAAAATGTCACAAAACGGAATTATTCAATCAAAATTCAATTACTTTTAAATTTACTAAAACTCCTCCAAATGTAATTCTTTAATCAAACTCAAAACATAAGTCTTTTCATATTTAAGTCGACCTCAAAACATAATTCTTTTCTTAAATAAATCAAAACCGAAACATAATTCTTTTCTAAATAAATCAAACTCAAAATAGTATAATTCTTTCCATAATAAATCGAACTTAAAACATAATACTTTTCTTAAATAAATCAAACTCGAAACATAACTCTTTTTTAATAAATCAAACTCAAAATATAATACTTTTCTTAATAAATAAAAATCAAAACAAAATTCTTTTCTCAATAATTCAAACTAAAAACATAATTCATTCTTTTCTTAATAAATCAAAATCAAATAATATAATTTCTCAAATCCAAATCTTTCTAAATAACATTTCAAACAAAGTCTCAAACTTTTTTATAAAAAAATTTCAGCAGCACCTCTCCTAAAACTCGGACTTTGCCACCTTTCAAGGGTCCCAACCAATCCATTTCTCCACCTTTTTCAACAGGTTCAAAACCAAATCATTTTCATATCTCAAATCATTTCCAATAAATCAAAATATTTACAAATCTCAAATCATTTTAGCATACACCAATTTAACAAAAATAAATCAATGAATCAAAATTCTCAATGATTCCAACACAACACAGAAACCAATATAATCATCAAGTGACCACTTCAACAAAGCAGCAGTGGCATCGGTAAGGAACAGCTCTGACAGTTACCTCTAGTAACGGCGGCGACCAGAAGCTCCGGTGACAGCGATTGTAACAACCAAACAATGACAACAAAGGTTTAGGAATTCAAAAGAACGAAAACTAGAAACAAGAACACCCTTACCGATTGTGGATCCCAGCGACGACAGCGTCATTTTTCGGCGGCCAAAGGCTCGGCAACAACCACCACGGCAGTGGCTCAGGGCAAGCTCTATCGTGTTTCTCTTTCTCCTCGCAGGATGTCTCCCTCTTCGAAGGGCTAACCCTTTTTCCCTTTTATATCTAACCTAATAGATTTTAAAATTAAATAAAATAATAATTATAGAAAAACCTAAAAATTATGTTTTGTTTTAAATAAAAGAAATAAATAAAGAAAACTAAAAAAAACTAAAGCTAACAAAGCCTTTCTTGGAGTTTTAAAATGCACTACTGGCGCTAAATGCCAAGCTCGGCGTTTAGCGCCATTGAGGCAGAAAGCTTTGTTGAGGTTACTAGTCTCCTGGCATTTAGTGCCACTAGCGTGTGGTTTTGGGCGTGATTTATGAGGTACCTGGCGCTAAGCGTTGAGTTATGGCATTTGGCGCTAGCTTAACAGAAAACTTGCACGAAGTACGAGGTGTCTGGCACCAAACGCTAAGTAGCGGCGTTTAGCGCTAGCTTGACAGCATTCAATTTTCTCATTTTTCTTCTACACGACTCAGTCAAACTCCCCTAAATCTATCCTGAAATTAAGAAAACCACAATGCGCATTGATGAGTCCATATTTGACGATATATTTTAGCTTGATTTGAATGGATTTCATCACATAAACTCACACTTATTCACTTAAGTAGCATACTTTTGTGTTTTTTCCCTAAATTGATCATAAATGTGAAAATATGTGTTTTGTGCTTAAATTAGTGATTTTAATCCCACTTTTATGCCATTTGATGTCATGACATGTTTGTTGAGTGATTTCAGATCCTAGAGGCAATAATGGATAGGCAAAAGTGGAAGGAAGCATGAAAGAAGGGAGAACACATGAAGAAAATAAGGAGACGCACACACAGTCAAGCGTGCGTACGTACAAGAAGGAATTCAGTATGTGTGTGGCGCATAATCACCTGTGTGTACGCACAAGTGAACATTCAGCGGAGTGTGCGTACGCACAGGTCCCTACACGTGGATTCATTAATGAAACACGTGATTTGCAATTTTTTGGGAGATTTTGGCCCAATTTTGGAAGGCTTGATGCTAAATGGGAGTGCTATATGAAGGAGAAATGACCACATATGAAGGGGGAGCTCACTTAGATAGTTTTAGAACATAATTTTAGGAGTAGGAGTAATATAGAGTAGAAAATGCTCTCTTAGAATTTTATCTCATTTTCCATTTCTATTGTAGTATTTTATAGTTTCAAGTTTTCGTCTTGGGTTGATCAACTCTTTTGTAAGTACTCTTTAATTTCTCTTTAATTACATCACTTTTACTTTTATTTTCTTATGGTTCAAGTTACTTTGTTGATATATGCAATTTTAGTTTCTTGAAGTTTTGATTGATGAATTTAGTGTTTTATGCTTCCTTTGTGTTTTATTGAATGTTAGTTGTTGATATTGTGAATAGTTGGTTATAGTTTTTTATTTTCCTTTACAATTTCTTATGTTTTGGTTTTACACCCACCAAGTGTTTGTGAAAATGCCACTTGATAATTTTGAGTAGATTTTCACACCTTGGCTTGGGATTTGAGTTCCTATGATACTAGAGTCATAATATTCGATATTTAGTGGTAATTCTTGGGTAGTTAGTTGACTCTTGTTTCCATCAACGCTAGCTTTTCACCAATTAATTTGGTAAGTTAGCTAGGACTTATGGATTAAGGTCAATTATGCTTACTTGACTTACTCCTCGATGTTAGGGGTTAACTAGGCGAGATTGACTTATCATAATACCATAGTTGTGGTTATGACGATGATAGAATTCCTTAGATCCTCATTCCCAAGTCAAGGTTCATTTATGCATATCTTAGCATTTTCACTAGTTTTGACCTTGTTCCCTTTTTATTGCATTAATTCCAATTTTGATCATCTCTTAGTTCTTTTCTTTCTTAAGTTCTTTTAATCTTTCATTCTTTGATTTCGAAACCATTTCCCTCACAACTGAAAGTGTATCATTTCAATTGCATTTCTAGGGAGAACGACTCGAGGTTTCATTACTCTCGGCGACAATGGCGACAATGGCGCCTTAGTCCGTAGGCCGCCTCTCTCTTCCCTCCTCTCTTCTCTGTTCAAGGTGTGTGTGCGTGGGTTGTGTTTGTATGTGTCATTGCCGTTGGTGAGGTGAGGGTGAAGGGCTGGTGGCGGCTAGGAGAGGGGAAAAGGTGTGAGTGTGTATCAATTAGGTTTAGGTTAAGGTAAATTAGGGTTTTAGTGTTTGGAAAAAAGGATAATATAGGTATTTTCAATAAAATTGGGATTAGAATATAAATTAAAAGCTAAATATTATACCATTTACTTATCTTTAAAAAAATACTATTTATTTATCAATTTGCATATTATTTTTCAATTGAGTACTCTAATTTAAAATTAGAGATAAATAAATTAATTTTCTTTCAATTCATAAAATTAAACTAAAATTCTAATTATTTAAATTTAAATAGTCAAAACCTTATTATTTTTAAGTTTCTAAAATTTTAAATTGTAAATAAAAAAATACTCAATAATTATAAAATTAGATAAAAATTCTAATTTAATTATCAAAACTTGATTTAATTACCTTTAATAAAATAATTTCTAAAATTAAAATCTTTAACGAATAACTTAAATTGAAATTAACTCTTAATCAAATTTTCAAAAATTTTGGGTATTAGAAACCACCCTCGATCTTAATGTTGCTAGTTGATCTTTCACTCTCTACATTCCTTACCTTAAAATAGGCTCTGAAACTGCTCGCATTCATTTTTGGTGCATTTTTCCCTTCAAATACAACACACAAAACTTTAATATCAATTCAAATGTCATATATAACCTTACCAAAATGTAAAATTACCTATATAGTCAGATATAGCCTCTCTATCTAACTGATACTCTAATAGATCAGCCACAGATAACAATCTATGAGATGACACTCGTTCAATTAGAAACTCCACAATCATTTTCTCCTTTTTCTCATATAATCCATCCAAAATCTGCTTTGATTGTGGACTCCAATATAACGAAAACTTCTCCACCAAAAATTTGTCCATATAGAAAGAATAAGAATCCTCCGTCGAACCAACCTTCACAAACATCTCCTTGAATCCCTTGAAAAAGGACTTAAATGCACAAAAAGTCGCTCGACTAGGACTTCCACTAAAGGTTACCCAAATTTTTCTTTTCGCCCCTTTGGACTAAAACAAAGCAAAGAACACCTCCAATGAGGGCCACCTCTAAGAATTCCATCAAAACCTCAAACTCCCAAACAAACATCCATGCATTCGGGTGTAATTGGGAGGAAGTACATCTCAACTGAATAAGCACATCGTGTTCAAACTCGGTGTAAGAAAACTTAACACCCAACTCAACCAAAACACAAGTATACATAAAGAAATGTTCAAACTCTTTTCCACTATGAAACACACGCTCAAAAGCCATACATGGCCGAAACTCAATCTTTACATTCACACCCGACCTAATCCAACAATCTGTTCTTAGGTGGGACACATTATCATCGTCATCAAAAACTAAAACTTAGTTCTTCACCAAATTAGACACCCAACCAAACGGATCATTCAAATCCTATACAAACTTCTCTTCAACTATAATATCATCATTATCTTTTTTCCCCCAATCTCACTTTCTTTTAACATTTTTATCCCTCAACCTGAAAGTGATCAAACCAACACACATTATAGATAAGATAAGACAAAAAAAACAAAATAAAGTAACATTTTTTATTCATCTTAAAAATCTCTGAATCTAACACAACCACCAAATGACTTTAAGTCCCACACAAATATCTTTTCCAAAAAAAAGTACTAACTCATGTCTTTTACAATCTAAACCACGGTTAAAATAACCAACAACCACGATCGCAACTCTTCATCCCTAAATCATATCTGAGCCATCCATTCAATTCCCACTACCATCAAAACTATAACTGGTCATTATGACCTTAGTAACCGCAACAGTTACAAACAATTAATACATATCTATTTATTTACTTTTTTACCTTATCTTTTCTATTTTTTAAACAATTTTTTCAACGTTCTAATTTCAAAAATAAAATTTTGCCTACAATCCATACCCACAGATGAGGTCAAATTCATTCATCTCATATATCCAAATCAAACCGGCAATTATAGGTCGGATCCAATTCAAACAACCTGACACTTATACGTATAGTTGTCAGAACCGAACCGGTGATCGAACCGGTAAGGTTACTGAGTCACTAGGTTACTGGTTCAACCGGTGGGTTACTGGTCGAACCGGTTAACCCGATATAATTAAATAATTATATAAAATTTAATTATTTTTTATTATAAATACTTTTATTTTATTTTTATAAAAATAATTATTATTTTTAAATTTTAATACTTTATTAATTAATTTATATTTATTTTATTATTCTATTATTATAAATAAAAACTTACATACAGTTAATTTTCATATAAAATTGATATTTAAAATAGTTAGATGATTTGACAAGTTTAACTAAATATCATCTAATGATTTTTAACTATCAACTTCATATGAAGACAATTGCATGTGAGTCTTTACCTATTATTATATACTACAAGTATTTATTGAAAAATAATATTAATAGATATCATATAATCATGAAAAAAATAAATTATGATTAATAATTTTTTTGTTTATCTTTTTAATATATATATATTTTAACAAAATTTATAATTAAATAAAATATAATTGATTTAAAAATGAGTGACTTTAAAATTAAAATTAATTGAATATAAATAAAATAAGAAATTACTATATGTATTATAATTTGAATATATAGTAACGAGAAGCAATGTAGCTTGGTGACATGAACGTCTTTCTTGCAACCTTGAAGTTAGGAGTTCGAATCCCACGGCAACCATTTTGAAAAATTTTGGAGACCATGGTGGACTTGCAAAACCCAGATGCGTCGTAGCTTTGCCTTCAGTTGGGACCGAGCAGTTCGGTCCAATCCAATTATACAGAAAAAGCTTATTATCATACCATTTTTGGACAAATCATGAAATCCTAAGATTTCATTGACTAATAGAGTTATCAAATGAGTTGAAATTACAATTGATACGAATCGGTTTTAGCCGATTCGTTTCGGGTTTAACCGGTTCGTTCCAATTCTTTGCCTTGAACGGTCTTAACCTCAGACCGGACCGGTATAGGATTCGGTTTACCGGTTTTTTTGTCGAACCGATCGGTCCGGTCCGATTTTGCTAACTATGCTTATACATCTGGCATAACTCCAATCAAATTTGCATTTATATGATGAAATCAGTCAAAAATAAACCACTACATACTAACACCTTTCTCAAAGAAATATATTATTCTCCATGTCATCAAATCAAATTTGGGGCTTATCCTCATTATTTAACCATTATTCCTAATCATTTCTAATTTTTTTTTTACTATTCACTTAAAGTCATTTTCAAGCATGACTATCATTTTTCAACATAAAACAAGTTGAGCTTTAAGGCTACTATTATTACTATTACTATTTCGAATTACAATTACTATTCCGAACTATGATTACAATTACTAGTCTAACTATATTTACTATCACCATTCCGATTTATAGCACCACAAAAACTCAAACTCAATCCGTCGTATTGAAAAATACCACAGATTAAGTTTGGGGGCTGTGATCTGGTAGTTATAATTCGGTCCAACTATACTTATAAATCAAAATCTAAACCCAATATTAAACATGACTTATCTTTAGTTAAAGAGAATTTCGCTGATAATAACTCACTCAGAAACAAACTCAAATGATGACCGAAAGATCAATAAATATCTCAACTTCTCTGAAGAGATAATATTCTATAAATACCAAACTACTCTAACTATGTAAAAGGTACACTACTCACTTTGAGTAACATTATACTCATCTTTTACTCATACTAACTTGAGCATCAGAGTGTCTTTATAGGTGTTCGCCGCTACCATTTCTCTTGAAATCGACGTATACTTCTTCCACTTTAAACAAAAGCAAGCTCAATTCCTAAACAGGACGAGTTATAATCAAGCCCGACTTACTATGCAAGAACAAATAGTAATTAATTTTTTGTTTTATTATTTTACATCAAATTGTCCTATTTTAAATGTTTTTTATTTAAATATGAAATAAATTTAATTCCTTTTATGTTGAACAATAATATAAATAAGTTGGTCAAAGATTTCCCCAACAATAAGAGAAACTAATATAATATAATAAAGACATACATTCTAATAATATATATTATATTCAGTAAAATAATGCGAATGTGAAAGAGAAAGAGAAAGAGAAAGGATAAGATGTTTAGATAAAAGTCATAAGAAAAACCGAATTTCACTGTAATTGGCTAATTGCTAATAAAAGTTCATGGCGTTAACAAAGGCACAAATAAACATATTTTTCTTTGTTGAACAAATATTAAACTAATAACTTTCAACTAACAAGTTCGCACGAGTAAATAAACTTATAAACGTAAGCGCACTATTTGCCTCTTTGAACACTAGCTTTATATAATATGTCGATGTTAATTACACGCTAAAATTCAGTCACTAAAATAATTATCAATATAAAATATATATTAAAATTTAAAATATATATAAAAAAATAAACTAATAATATATATATTTATATAATAATTAATTTTTTTTATACATATAATATTTTTGTTGGCCTTATTATGGCCCATGGACCCTATTCGGAGACCTTCATTCTCTTCAAAGTAATGTCTTCGTCTATTCTATTTGAGACCTAAAACGATATCGTTGAAATCATTAAAATAAACAAAAGCAAGGACGAACCAACTAACCCACAAACTTTATTCTACGTTTTAAAATAAAAAAATCAATTCAACACGTGACCCAAACCCTTTCACATGGAGATTTAAGAATCTTCCCCGAACGAACTATAAGGTAAAAAAATAAAAAGTGCTCCAAATTGGACTAAAACAGGACCTATTTTCTCTGTTTCACACTTTCACTCTCTTTAATTCCTTTATATAAATCAACATCCCCGTATGAAGGAGGAAACAAAACTTGAACAACTACTAAAGCATACTCAAACGTCAAATCTGATATGTACGGAATGATGACCACGCATGCTTTGGGAACCAATGTGAATGTCCACGATCACGTTGAAACGACCGCCAAGTCGACGTTTCACGGCGTTCCTGATGCGGTGGGAGCGTCATTGCTTCCCCGGAGCTCGAGCTTTAAGAACATTTTTTTGGCGGAGAACTGGGCGGAGCTGCCACTCAAGGAGGACGACACGGACGACATGGTCATCTACGGTGCATTGCAGGAGGCTGCCACCACCGGGTGGTGCCCCGCCAGAGAGAATGGCGGCGTTGGTAGCGCGTCGGAGAAATTGGAAAATGAGGGCAAGGGCAATGGCATTGTGGAAGCGCGTGAGGTTGACGCGCTGGCTAAGGGCGGTAGAGGGTATAGAGGGGTTCGGAGGCGGCCGTGGGGAAAGTACGCGGCTGAGATAAGAGATCCGAAGAGGAACGGTGTGAGAGTGTGGCTTGGGACTTATGAGACGGCTGAGGATGCGGCTTTGGCTTATGATCGAGCCGCGTTCAAGATGCGTGGCTCAAAAGCCAAGCTGAATTTTCCTCACTTGATTGGGTCGGACGAAGTTGGTGAGCCGGTGAGAGTTACACTAAAACGGCGCTCACCCGAGACACCCTTGCCGTGCCCTTCTTACTCTTTCGATTACTGTAACAATGCAGAGAAGCGGAGCAAAATTGTTGGTCAGGGTGCAGTGGCGGCCACGGCTTTAGAGCCCGCTAATAAAAAAAGTATGTGGCAATTTTCCAGTCGGTGAATCTTGGTGGCAACAACAATAAAAAATATATTGATAGAAATTTATACGTAATTGTCTTTATTGTGAAGTTGATATTTAAAAATTATTAGATAATTTGATAAATTTAATTAGATTATCGTCTAATAATTTTTAACTATTAATTTTATAGAAAAATTAGATTTTTAACTATTAATTTGATAGAAAGACAAATACACGTAAATTTATACCAAATATATTATATCATATTATCATATATATATTTGCATGATTGCATTACTTCTTTCTGGATGTGAATGCTGAGAATAGAAATAATAAATGTGTTATTTGTAAAGTTGGGTGAATTCAATCTATAGTTGGGGAAAATAATCGGTTGATAATATTAGTCTACGGAAATCATACCAAAATGAATGGTAAAATTGGTGTCACAAGATATACGTACCACTATACGATAGTATAAGTACCTAAATCTCACTGCAGCATGTAATTTTTTTCTGGGTAATTTACGCATCTAAATTGTTTGAGTTCCAATATTACGCAAATACATTATTTCCAAATTCAATATACAAATGCATTGTTTCACTATTTTATGTAAATTACTACTGACAGTAGCGGTTTATAGGTGTGCATAAACCGTTACTACCTGCCGCGGTTTATGTGTTGGAGTGTGTGAGTGTAAACCGCTACTGGCAGTAGCGGTTTACGTGCGTGTGTGTGAGTGTAAACCGCTACTGCCAGTAGCGGTTTACGTGTGATGCTTTGCCTATATAAACCGTGGTTGTAGCCGCGGATTATGCATTTAGATGGTTTGTGGAGTTTTTTAGAGAGAGGAAATTCTAGAGAGAGGTCAGAGCAAGTTGTGAGCGGGCCCGAGGTTTCTCAGCGGCGATTTCTGGCGAGTTATCATGGCAGGCAGGACCTTGTACCGACTGAACGGTGTTGCGCATATTGCCGGTTCTATTGGTGACGAGGTTAGTTAACATTTATTTTTTTCTAGGCTTTGCATATGTTAGTCAAAAAAATGGTAGGTTAGGTAGATGAATTAGAATTTATAGATTATTCCCTCTAGTTTGAAATTAGGCTTCGTATGCTAGGATGTTAGTTCACTGATTTTGGTTTAGTATTTTGAGTTTTTCTTGGTAAGTTATATATATGCCTAGTTACCTGAATTTCAAATCCCATCAATGAATGTTATGCTATATGGTGTTGATTTAGTTTAGGGAAAGGGATAGTCGACGTTAGTGAATTATTATAGTTTGTTTAGGATATTTGTATGATATGAAGTTTTAAATTTTAAAGCTGTACAATATGTTAAAATTTCTGGATGTTATTTAGTAAAGTATGTGTGTTGTTATTTTCCCTATCGTGACTAGGGAATTTTTTTTAATACTATATAGGAGAATTTGTTGATGGTTTAAGGTATTTGTATACAGTTAGATATGGGAATTTGTTTAAGGATAAGAGAATTTAATTGGAGTCTGTTTTTCTTTGTTGTTCTGTGCAGCCCACTAGGTGTATATACAGTGTGAGATGGCAACAGAATATGCCCATGCATGACAGGATCATCCCGTATTTAGAGAGGGCTGGATTGTACCATTTGGCAAGGCTAAACAGCCAATGGTTCTGGTTGGATGAGCCACTTGTTAGTGCGTTCGTTGAGAGGTGGCGTCCTGAGATGCATACATTCCAAATGCCTTTCGGAGAATGCACAGTGACATTGCAGGACGTGGCATTTCAGCTAGGGCTGCCTGTGGATGGGGAGGCTGTGAGTGGTTGCCTTGGTGAGTTTGAGAAATACATGGAGGGTGGCCGACCAGCTTGAGAGTGGTTTGAGGACCTATTCGGTGAGCGGCCTCCACCGAATAAGGTCAAGCAGATGACAGTACACTTTACATGGTTTCAGCTTGTGGTCGCTTGATATCGATGTGGCCATACACGTGTGCGGACCGTTGTACCTCCTAACTTCCCATGTGCTCTTCCTTTTCCGCATGACTATCCGAATCAACCACGTGCACCCGTTACCAAACTCCTTGCATCTCTCTTGGTATTTCAGATTGTCCGACTCCATAACCTTGTACTCAACTCCATGCCGAATACTGTAATCTTTTACACTCAACACGGCTTCCTCTTTACTCTGGAAGGATTGGCCAATCTGAAATTCAGTCATAGATGTCCCATCATGCATCCCCTGCCCATCGAATGTTGCATCAGCATTCTGCTGTTGGCCGATGACTTCCAAGTTCAAAGAAGAGAGGTGGGGAGGGTACTCCTGTGTTGCAGAACCGGAACCTCCATGGGCTGAACGTCCACCTCTTGAAATATCATCATCACTGTCCCCACCAATATCGACAGGCTCCTCATCTGAATCATCGTCAAACAGTGCATTCTCAACTCGATCCGGTCCGGCATCGCATTCAAAATCAGGAACAACAGGACCAACATATGCATGAACAGCCCCAACACGTTCGGGCTCCGCATTCGGAACTGCCACTGCTACCACAGGCATCGATGTTGATGCACCACCAGCTGGGGTCGACTGAGGATTAGGTGCCGATGCCCCAGAGCTATCCACACCATCTTCCAACTTCACAAACAACTCAGTTACCCTCACCTCCGGAAAACTACGCCTGCAGTGAAACAAGACCTGCAAGTCTTCATCCGACCCGATCACGAAGGTCTCATATCTCACACCAGTTGAGACAACATCAATGGGAATCTTGTAAAATAATTTTTTTACCCACTTCGTCCCACAGGTACCGAGCTTCCGTAATATGCTTTGCTTAATCTCCGCCAATGTATTCGACGATCGGATAAAAACACTAAGCGGTTCTCTATCTGTGAATTTTACACCATGCCTTTTGCTCTTTTGAATTTTTCCAGAGCAGTGAACCAGAGCCACAAAACTATCCTCCCACTCCATTTGTGAATAACACTCTACCTCTCCACATTTGGCCCCTCTACGGTTTATATAGGCAGCCTCATTCAGCCCATCACACGTAAACCGCTACTGCCAGTAGCGGTTTACACTCACACACACGCACGTAAACCGCTGCTGGCAGCAGCGGTTTACACTCTCACACTCCCACACATAAACCGCAGCAGGTAGTAGCGATTTATGCACACCTATAAACCGCTACTGGCAGTAGCGGTTTACATAAAATAGTGAAACAATGCATTTGCGTATTGAATTTGAAAACAATATATTTGCATAATATTAGGGCTCAAACAATTTATATACGTAAATTGCCCTTTTTTTCTTGATCTTTTTTCCCCAACTTGGATGATGAATTTCTCATTGTTTCTCTTGTTTTTGTTGTTACCATGATGATGCTTTGGGTTTTGCTACAATAAATCATTTTATTGTATCCTTAGAATGCAAATTTATTTATTTTAGGAGAACAAAATACAAAATCAAGAAAAATTACACGAACAATCGGAGAATTTGACTCAAGAAACAATGAAGCAAATTATAATCCAACAATTTAAGTTTTATCAACTCTTCAACTGAGATTGCATTGATTTATTTGGCTCTCAACTACGACTCCAACTTTCTATCCAGAAAGTCGAATTCATTGTTGAAAATACTTACTTGTACTATAACATTTTTGTTCTATGATTATAGTTTTTTATTTTTTTTAGTCACGGTAAAAAATTGTGACCATAGAGAATCTATGATCATAATTTTTTATCATAACAAAAAAATCTATAGTCACAATTTTTTTAAAAAATTATGGCCTAAAAAAGTCTACGGTTACGGATTTAGGGTAACTTAAATAGATCTATGGTCATAGTTTTAGAGGGTGACCTAAAAAGGTATATAGTCACTGTTTTTAAAAAAAGAGTGACCTAAAAGGGTTTATAATCACAATTTTGAGAGGTGACCTAAAGAAATCTATGGTCACGGTTTTGGAGAATAACCTAAAAGAATTTATAGTCACGGTTTTTTAAAAAATGGTGACCTAAAAGGATTTATAGTCACAATTTTGGTGGGTGACCTGAAGGGTCTATGCCTATGGTCACTATTTTAGGAAATGACCTAAAAGTATCTACAGTCATAGTTTTAGGAGGGGTGAACTAAAAGGATCTATAGTCACGATTTTACGAAAGAATAACCTAAAAAGGTCTATGATCACGGTTTTGGAGAGTGAACTAAAGGCACCTATCGTCACAGTTTTGGAGGTGACTTAAAAAGGTTTATGGTCACGGTTTTTTGAAAAAGGATGACCTAAAAAGAGTCTATGGTCACATTTTTTGGGGTGGCCTAAAAAGAGTCTATGGTCACGAATACGTGCCTGTCCTGTGTCAAACCTCCATTAGAGGGAGTTATCACTGCCGGGGGAAAGACCGTGGGTGCCGTCGTTGCCTGTGGAAGGTCTCTTTGAGCTTGTCGTGTGTCTCCTCGGTCGTCGTCTGTTCGCGCTTTTTCTCTCTCTGTGTTTGTCCGAGCATAACGACCCTCTTGTCACTCTCTGTTCGAGCCCACTTCCCGTCATCCGTCGCCGTCTCTTTCCATTCCTCCATCGCCGAGACTTCCCTTCCTCTCTCGCAGCCGATAAGCACTACTGGTTCAATTTATTTATGGTTGTTCCACTTATTTCTAAGTTGCTACATTGCTAGATTTAGGGATTTTGTTAATAGTTGAATTGAATGATTCTGTTAAATATGGAACAATTCTACTTGTTCAATTTATTTTTAGTTGCTGCCTTGCTGGATTTTGGAAATTTATTAATAGTTGAATATGGAATAATTCTGCTTACTTGTTCAATTTATTTCTGAGTTGCTGGCTTGCTGGGTTTAGGAATTTCGTTAATAGTTGAATTGAATGATTCTATTAAAGATGGAACAATTCTGCTTGTTCAATTATTTCTGAGTTGCTGCCTTGTTGGGTTTAGAAATTTTGTTAATAGTTGAATTGAATGATTTTATTGAAGTTGGAACAATTATGTTTGTTCAATTTATTTCTGAGTTGTTGCCTTGCTAGGTTTAAGAATTTTGTTAATACTGCGTTATTATGCCTTGCTAATTTTGTTAATAGTTGAATTGAATAATTATGTTGAAGATAAAACAATTTATTTGTTGATTCTGTTGAATTGTTTAATTTATTTATTAATTTTTTTACTGTATGTTCATTTAGTTTGAATTCTTTATTTAATTTTTCTGTTGTTGAATTTTTTGATTTTGGATGTTGAATTTTCTGATTTATATTTTGTTGCTTATGATTTGAATTTTTGTGTAGGTAAATTTGTTATTTTCAGTGTTGCTAAGTAATTAGCTGATTATTAGAAGTTATTGCTATTAAGATTAAGGATAAAAAAGAACAAATATGTCAAAGTAAAGAATAAATTGACATCACAGTTCTGAAGTTAGTTACAACTAATCTTGGCTAGTCTTTAGCTTTTAGAAGTACTTAGTGTTAATATATATATATATATATATATATATATATATATTACTGTTTAGAACTGAGATCCAAACAAATATATTCATTCAAATATATTGATATGTTATTATGTTATTTCAATCACAATTTATCTTAATTGTTAAAACTTTTTTTATTCTAAATTTTTGTTACTGATGTAATGAGTATTGTTACTTATTACTAGATTAGAATTTAGAAGATAATTAGAAATTTTTTATTTTGTGAATTTTTAATAATAAAAATAAAAAACTTATTATATGAAATGGTAATATTTTGAATTTTATTAGTTTAAAAAATATTGAATTTGATTATTTAAAATTGTATATTGAATTTAGTTCACCCATTTCAAAGCTAGTAAATTTATTAATTTAGTATTGTAAATTGAGGTAGTATTTTGTTGAGAAATTTTTTTATAAATAAATAATTTAATTATTTATTTATTGAAATCTGTAATTTATAGCATATTTACTCATTTATAACACATTAATTTATTTTGTTTACAGGATAAATAAAATAAATATAAATATATCTATTATACTATAAATGAGATATATAAAATTAAAAAAAATATACATATCTCATTTACACACTATAAATAAAATATGTATATTATCAATAAAAAATTACAATTAAAATTAATAATATCAATTTAATAAAAATTAACTCATTTAAATGAATACTCAAAAAAATATATAAAAAATAGATGGAATTAGATTGACTTAATTTTTTAATGACCATATAGAAAAGTAAAATACTCAAGTTTTTGAGTTTTATGTGGAATCCTTTATCATGGGTTATGGAAGCTGCTGCTATCATGGCCATTGCTGTGGCACATGGAGGGGTAAATCTTACATTATTTCCTAAGATTATTTTAATTTTTTTTTTCTTTTCATGGATTTTTAGTTTTAATATAAAATTAGTTTTCTTTTAATTTTTTGGTTCAATGCAAGAGTAAGACATTTTATCTTGGGTACGACAAAGGATAATATCTTGTTATAAAGAGAAATGATAAAATGACTCCTTTTTTACATATTTATTTAAGATTTATCATTTTATTATTATAATAATTAATAAACACGAATCATATTTTAAAAACAAGAATGTTAGAGTGTTATTCGAATTTATTATTTTTGGTTAGCAATTAGTCATTAATATTTAAAAATGTAGAGTAAATATGTTAAATTATTAGACTAAAAAAATTGAGTTAATAACTAAAAATAATGGTAAAAAATAATAAATTCTATGATTCTTTAATATTTTTCATTTTAAATTATTATCTAATAGTCTTCTTCAATTATTAATTTTACATAAGACAATTGCATATAAATTTTTATTTTTAATTTTTCTATTAAAAAAGATCATGTAATAACAAGTTTTTCTTTTTAAATTCGCTTTTTGCACAACAAAAATTCAGCAATCTTTTAGCACTTTTTAATTTTAATATTGGGACAACAATGATAGTTTTTAGTACCATTGAGATTTAATGTAAACACTATAATACGAGTTGGATATCAATAAATTAAACTGTCAAATTTTGTGGTACACAAATCTAAGAGCATCTTTAATTTAATGTTAGTTTTAATTTTAATTTTATTTTAGACATTTGTGGAATTATTTGTCATAAATAGTAATTTAAAATTAAAAATGAAATTTGTTTCTCCAATGTTTTGTTTTAATTCAATTAGACTTTTACATCTTTTAATTATTTAATTAATATAATTATACGAATGATAAAATTTTATTAATTTTTTATTAAGGTGATACTGTATTACTAATTATTTCATTAATCAATTTTAATGCGAATTTTAATTTTAAATCAATCCACTTCTTAAAAATATTAAAAGTAATACTCTAAAAACACCCTATTGAAGATGCTCTAACCCTTAAATTAAATTTGAGTTTTACTAAATTTTAACACAAATCAAAGAGTTCTATTTATATTCTACTAAAATTCAAAATTTTTGTCATCATAAAATTGGTGTATTAAAATTCTTTAACAATTTTACTAATCAAATACGAGGGTTCAGATTTATTAACTAAAATTAAAAAATAAAAAAAACTAATATCTATATTTAAAGAAAACACATAAAATTGTCATCATATTGTAGTGCATTACACACGATGTTACTTCATTTCTTAAAAATTCAACCTCATTGCAACAGTTTAATTATTGCAGCAAGTTCAAATTCAAAATATTTCAGCACGGAACATGAAATTTTGTTTAATTAAATTCATGAGCATTACACTCTACAGGGTAAAAGTGGAGATTACCAATACTTGGCATAATTATTTTATTAATTATAACCTCTAGTATTAGGGGTAACAACGGGGCGGATAGGAGCGAGTTTTTGCTCTACTCGATCCTGTTCCGCCTTACAATAATCTGCATAAAATTCGCCCTATTTCTACCCATAAGTAATAAAATGTTGAATCCTAATGCGCCTCTACGGGTACCTGCCCTGTTCCTAGCCACCGCTATCCAGCATTCCAGCATCAATTTCAAAGAAGAAAACAATGCTGGTAATGCAGCTGCAGCATTTATGGCAAGACCGGCCCCAAAAACAAAAGTTTTCTTTTCTTTTACTTGTCTGTTTTACATTCATTCAGATTTCTAGTTTCTTCTGAGTCTTTAGAGTTACACTAAAAGGTACTCTGAGAAGAGGACGCTTGGGTGTTGGTTCCTAGAGACATAATTAGCATCTCCTTCAAGGAGATCCTTTGAAGATCGATCAAGTAAACATAAAATCATCATCATATGCTAAGCTACCATGCATTCATTTAATTTAATTTCTTGTGTTTATTATTGTTTCAGTCTGCTCTAACTAGAGAATCACTTCCTGTGGCGCATCTTGTTCAAAGCACCACATATGTTGGCCATTTCCAGAAGGTTCCATTCATATACTGAAACAACATAAAAGGATAAATAGCTTCCTAATTTTTTAACTACAAATAAGTTCAACACTAATTGAAAATATAACGTTGTCCACCTTTTAAAATACAAGTCTAAAATATAAGGTATTTAAATTCTTTGGAAAAACTTATTTGTCCTGGTATACTCTAAACGGAAGTACTTAAATGTCACGCATTTTAAAAGATGAGAAATATTTTTATATTTTTAATTGGTCAATAACTTATTTATATTTAAATTAAAATATTGAGGATCTATTTGTTATTTTTTTTAAATAATCACCAAACCATTCTATACGTTATATGTTAATACTCATTGATCTCCAAAATTTCACTCATGTTTCATTATGATTTCTAAAGTTTTGATTTATTCAATTGACCTTCCTACATGATATCTATGACTATAAATGTAGAGTTAAGCCCCACTTTGGTCCCTGAGATTGGCAAGTTGCACTGATTTAGTCCTCGAGATTCCAATTGCACTAAATTAGTCCTCCAGATTCAAAAAAGTGCACCACGTTAGTCCTTCTCCCAATTTCCGTCACTGGAGCACTAACGCCGTCAGTGACGTAGCCATTTCTTGCCACGCTGGACCCAATGAAACGACGTCGTTTCTAATTTGGCGCTAAACATCCCTTTCAACGACGTCGTTTGTATATAATATGAAATAAAATGTTAGGCACCCATTTTTGTTTCTACTCTTTGTCTTCTGCTTCTCCATGAGTGACGCAGAGAAAAAAAAAGCTTCTCTTCCATGAGTGACCCAAAATAGCAACTGGTGGCTGCAAAAGGATTTGTCGAGACCATTGGAATACAACATTCACTGTGCAACTATCGGAAGAGTTCGTCCGCCCCTACGGAGATCTTCTGTGTTGTCACTGAGGTTAGTGAGGATCAGAACTTTTTTTTTTCAAATTTAATGGAATGCTGTGATGGTTGTTGATGATGATTAAGTGTTTTGTATATTGTCGGTTCACAAGTTTTAAAGCTGATTTTGTGTTAGGGTTTTGTTTTGATGTTTTGTGGAACTGTGTTTGGGGGTTTCTTTTTATGCTCTATTCCAATGGTGGAAGCATCAGCACCTTCGCATGAGTGATCATATTTTTTTTATGATATTTTCTATGGCTTTTATGACTGTTATTGATGAAAACTATCTTAAAGTTATCAGTGTGTGTTACTGTTGATTAAAATAAATTCTTTTGAACCATGCAGATGGATGCAGTGTTAGATATTATGTTCCACCATGGGGGAAAGTTTCAAAAAAATGAGAATGGGATAACAATTTATTCCCCTGATAAGAAGGCTTGTGTTGGTGACATTGATCAAGATACTTTGGATGTATTCTGGGTGAGGAATTATTATAAAGAACTAGGATATGATAAGATAGAAGAATGTTGGTGGCATGTTTCTAGGAGGAGTTTAGACAGTGGTTTAAAAGCTCTGAATTCTGATGATGAATTAAAAGAGATGTGTTTCATGGCTCAAGAAAATGATGGACTGATTGATATTTACTATGAGCATGCAGTGTCATCACCAGAATTAATAGAGGAGAAGGAGATTGTTCTGTATGTTGAAGATGAGCATGATGAACCCAAAAAAGATAGCCTTGCCAAGCCTAATGAGAAAGATGTAACAATGTCTGGCAATGAACCCCTAGCAAGCAAGATCCATGAACAAGCTACCTGTCCTCTGTCTGACAACAATGAACCAGAACCACATCCAATTCTAATCCCAACAAAGGCAATAAGCCCATTGCCCTGGCTGATAACACTTCACCACCCAACAACACAGAACCAACAAATCATCGTGCTAATAACCCAACACCCCACATCAAGGAATCCAGTACCAACAATAATGCTAACGAAGCTGCTACTGCAAAGCCTAACATGAAGACTCCTCCAACTTGCCCAAAGACTAACAAGGAAAAGACCATCTCAAAGCCAAAACCCAACAGTATATCTTCTTCGAAGCCTAAGTCTGGGTCCAAAAGTATGTCCAAGCCCAAGAAAAGCTCAAAGCCCAGTCACAAAACCAAAGTCTATTGCACAAGATCTACTTCAGGGGTGAGGCAAGTCCATCAAGGTCCCAAGAAAAAATAAGTTGTAATGTTGTCTTCTTCTAAAGATGAACATACCACAGAGGATAGTTCATATGAACCTGGAGGAGATGATAGCTCAAGTGGTGATGACACAGATGAAAAAATTAGGAAAGGCAAGGCAAGAAACTTTAAGTTGAAGATTTCTGTCATAAATGGATCACCATGGATGCCTACAGAGACACGTATGCCCATTACATAAATCCCTTACCTGGACAATATCTTTGGGAGAAATCTGAGTCCAACAGACCACAAGCACCAAAGGCCAAGAAAAAGACTGGACCACTCACAAAGAAAAGAAGAAAGGATTCAAACGAGAGTAGTAGAGGAAGCAAAAAACGAAGTCTACTGGAGTCTTAAAGAGACAACTGAAGCCCTTTACTTGTAGATATTGCCTACAGAAGGGGCACACAAAGAGGGGTTGCCCAAAGAAGAGAGCAGCTGATGTTGCTACTGCTGCTGCAGCTGCAGCTGCAGCTGCTACTGCTGCTGCTGCTAAGGCTAAATCCAATCCCCAAGGAAATGCAGCATCAGCATCAACTGTTGATCCAAATACTGTCACACTGCCAAGTCAACCTCCTCCAGATCCTGCACCCCAGCCCGTTGATGTGCAAGAAGTTGAGATCGACATTTCTCAACCCAACTTCTCAGATGCACAAGAGTCTCAAGAGGTAAATCATTTACTCTATCAAACTACATTTCAAATTATTATGCACAATCAGCCTCATGTTGGATATTATTTTATTGGAATAGGCACCACCTCAAAGGCCTCCAAGTTGCAGACCAGGAGGAAGTCCTCACCACCATCAGGACTGGTCACCATGGATCCACTGCAAGGAGCAAGCTCAGCCACATCTTTCAGACTGGCCAACTTCTTGAAGTTTGTCCCAACACCCGGCTTCAATCCCCCGAGAAAGAAGAAATGAAGATGTAGTTGAATTAGGAATCTTTTTGTGAATGATACTCTTGTTTTTTTGCTTCAGTATATGACAGTAGACCAATTGTTATATTTGAAAACATTGTAAGGTTGATAACACTATCTGTCTTTGTTATTGGTGTATTTTGGATCAAGAACTAGCTTTTAATTAGGTTGGAGAGGTGTCACTGATATGGCAGCTGTTTTGCTTGTTAATATTCATGCTGAAAACTCATTGTTATGTTAGCATCTTATTATTATAATGACAAATTGTTCTACCTTTAATTATGCAACTAACAGGTTCTTCTTTACAATATTTTTTCTATCATTTTGTTGGATGACAAAAATAGAGTTCTTGGTTTATATTTATAGCAAGACTACCAACTTCAAACAATTCACAGTGACAATTTTTCTTGCGTCTACTTTACAATAACCCTAATCACATTAAAACATAATCATCCTCAAACCTTAAATACCAACATGAAAACAGCAACAAACATTGTAAACATAGCCAACAATAATATGTACAACTTATGGGTCCTAACTTCAGCTTCTAACTTTCCAATTCTCCAGGCCAAATTGACCCTCAGTTCATCAACATTCTGTGTAGCAGTCACCCTTTCACCGATGTCTTCTTCTCCAATGTTAGGCCAGACAAACAAACCACACCACATTTTTCCACTAACATTGTAATTAGGACACCCAAAGAATGGCTTGTTTGGGTTAGCCTCTGTTGTGGACCACTAGAGAACAGGGCGGCATCCACACCCACACCACTCTGGAACACTCGATGCTCTATTGGTTCCTCTGGAGATCCTTCTGTTTGACCGCATAGAAGTGTGGCTCCCACTTGCACTCATGATCCTAAACCCCGAAAGTTTCACAGCGAAGAAGAAGACGAAGAACTAGGAAAAGTGGGTAGAAGAAGAAGATGAAGAAGTTAGGGCAGAAACTTGGTTATAAAAAGGGACAAGGACTAAATTGGAGCTAATCAAATTTGAATGCCATGTCATCTAACCGTTGCTGGGTCCAGCGTGGCAAGAAATGGCCACGTCACTGATGGCGTTAGTGCTCCGGTGACGGAAATTGGGAGAAGGACTAACGTGGTGCACTTTTTCGAATCTGGAGGACTAATTTAGTGCAATTGGGATCTCGAGGACTAAATCAGTGCAACTCGCCAATCTCAGGGACCAAAGTGGGGCTTAACTCCATAAATGTATGGAATGGTTTGGTGATTAATGTATAGAATAATAGAATGATATCTATGACCATAATGTATAGGTAGACCATAATGTTTTGATACTAAACCATTCAATATGTATAGGTAGACCATTCTATACTAAACCATTATGTATAGGTAGACCATTATTTGATACTATGACCATAATGTTTTGATACTAAACCTTCCTATACTTTTCATGGTTTGGTGATACTATTTTCAATTTTCATTGTTTAGTATTCAATTTGACCTTCCTACATGGTATCTATGACCTGGCACATTAGAATTTAATTTTAGGAAAAGTATAAATAAATAATAAAAACACTAAACAATGTGAATAATAAATAATATATCGAATGTTCAATTCACTAAGTATGCGGATGATTATTCTAGTATTAAGATTTAGAGTAAATGACAAATCCGTCCCTGACCTTTTTTTCTGCGGACATTTTTGTCCCTGAGGTTTGGAAAATACTTTAATGTCCCTGACCCTCCAAAAAAGTGGACATATTTACCCCTCCGTTAGAGTCGCTCCGTTTGCCCTGACGGAAAACGGTGACGTGGCTCCCGTGGTGCTGACCTGGCCATTATGGGCTGCCACGTGGGATGGACTTTTGAAAAGAGGACGTATTAGTCCTTTCACACCAAAACGTGTAGCTTTTCAAAACAGGACATATTAGTCCTCTCACCCCAAACGACGCCGTTTCTCTCCCACCCCCAATCTATGAAATCCTTGAGCCCTAATCCTTCGAATTCAGTGTGAAGGTGAAGCGGGTGAAGGAAGAAAGGGAGCATTCTGACCCATGGCATCCGACGGAGCTCGGTCACAAGTTCGACGGCCAGACCATCGAGTAGCTCCTCTGCCAGGCCGAGCCCTCAATCATCGCCGCCACCAAAACCGGAACCACTCCCGCCAGCTTGTCCTCCGTTTCCGTCTCCGTACGCGGCGGTGCTGGCTCTCTCTCTTCTCCTTCCTCAACCTCCGCATCATCTTCGCTCGACCACAAGCCCTTGCTCGCTCCCACTCCCTTCATACTCGGCAAGTGCATACGCACTGACGACGACGCTTCCGCCAAGGATGACGTTATTTATGGCCACTTGTTTGTTGTCTCTGAGCTCGAAAGAATGAAGCTAAAGGTCTATGACACGGAAACAGACTCTTGGGATGCCATAGATGGCCCCCCTTTGCCTGAGCAAATATGCAAGCCTTTTGCTGTCAATGCTTGCGATTGCCATATTTATGTCGTGGGCCGAAATCTTCATGTTGCTGTTGGTCATATCTCTAGACTGCTTCCAGACGAAAAATGGAGCTTCAGTGTTCGGTGGCATATAATCGATGCACCGGAGAGTTTATCTGATCACACTCCTTCAAGCTCTCAGGTGCTGTTTGCATAATTTTTCTTATTCTCTCAGATCCGTTTTCTCCATATGCAATTTCTGGTAAGTTGCTGATTCTATTTGAGAGTGTAGCAATTTTTCCAGAATTATAAGGAGTTCTTACATGTTCTTCATAAATTGCACAATTTGGACTGGTTGAATTGTGAACTGAGTTTGTGAAATTGAATTTGTGCTCTGTTGTTGGTGAATATGTCGCTGAATTGCTTGTTGAATCTGAATTTGCTTAGACTCCTGCCTCTCATTTTTCTTGAAATTTCACTGATGTTGCTGCGATTTGTTACTCTGTTGATTCTTTGTTTATGTGTTTTGGATGCATTGCTGATGATTCTGGAATTGCAGAACTGGAAGTGCTGAATTTGCTGCTTCTGGATTTGGTAAAGTATTGTTGATTGGAAATGCAGAAAGAGATTAAAGTGTGTTTGGAGGGGTGAGGAGAAATGGCGTCGTTTTGGGGTGAGAGGACTAATATGTCCTGTTTTAAAAAGCTACACGTTTTGGTGTGAAAGGACTAATACGTCCGCTTTTCAAAAGTCCATCCCACCTGGCAGCCCGTAACGGCCAAGTCAGCGCTACGGGAGCCACGTCACCGTTTTCCGTCAGGGCAAACGGAGCTACTCTAACGGAGGGGTAAATATGTCCACTTTTTCGGAGGGTCAGGGACATTAAAGTATTTTCCAAACTCAGGGACGAAAATGTCCGCGAAAAAAAAGGTTAGGGACGGATTTGTCCTTTACTCTAAGATTTAAGTGAGTAATTTAGGAGTGTAGTGTATTTTTACTTAATTGGCCAATTTAGAGTCCATTATTCATATTATTCACAAAAGTCATTGTTTATTTAACAAAGTCCTTAATTTTATTTTTGTCATAGAACTGACATGTTAGAATAGATTGACGGTTGTTACGCTAGATTTTTTAACAGCTATCTGATCTAATAATTAGAATTTTTAACTCAATTTGCTATTTAAATTTTTAAAAACCTTAAAGTGAAATTAAGACATAGGTTTTAAAGACTTTGCCCATTTCAACACGCTCTTAAGGATTTTATGACAAAAATAAAGTTAGAGAATAGGGACCAACATTAGTCACGAAATTGAGTGAATCTAAATTTTAGAGACCAGATTAAACCATGAATATAACTCTTAAAGACAAATTTTAATATTAACTCGTCTCCAGATCATACTGCTTAGCGGCGTTGCATTACTATTTGACAGGTTCTAACTTTCTATTGGGAACTTGTGCATCTGTTCCATTGCGATTGGGATGCTTATTGAGATAATTGTGATATATGGGATCCAGAAAAGGAAATACCGAATTGGTTCTGCTTATTAGTGGGATCCCTATTGCAATGCCAACTGTGCTTTCTGTTACAATGCCAACTTATATATATATACTTATAAGATCAGTTTTATTAAGCTTTGCTTAATAGTCTAGCTGGTGTTTATACTATATAGTTTTGTTAGCAGCTCAATTTGTTGTTGAGAGCAATTTTGGTCGAGTGCTTTTATAGTTTTAAATTTCACATTTATAGGAAGTGGGCTATTTCTAAATTTCATTTTTCATTTGAAATAGTTAATGAAATGAGATTGGTTTTAGTATAGAGAGATAATTTGAAAACTAATTAAACATTAGAGTGATAAATATCATATTTAATCTCAAATAATTATTTATGACATATCGTCCTACAAATAGTAACTTGAAATTTTACAGGGCTCGAAATGAAATTGAAATGAAACCGAACACGGGAGATGATCTGAAATCTCAATATATTGTTCCTACTTTCTAACAGGAGGGTTTCTTTTGCAGGGTGCCATAACAAAGAGGCACATTAACTCTTAATTAACAAGCTTACAGTGGACAAGAATATGATTGAGGTTTTGTTTTATTCTTCTTGCAATCAAATGAACAGCAGTTAATTGCTCAGGAGAAACAACTACTCATTTAAACAATTCATAACTAACTTGCTACAATGATAAAAGGGCTGGAATAAAGGAAGTTCATTTCCTTCCATTCAATCCAACTGATAAATGAACAGCACTTACATACATTGATTACATACCTCTAGTAACTTAATTAAATTATTTTTTATACACTTACTTAAGTTTTTATCTAATTTTGCTATTTAAACAACTCTTGCAGCCAAATTATATGCAACAATTACATGTGTTAGTCACATTGTCTCATTGTAAAATAGAAAATGTTAGAAAACCAATACTTTTAGTGTAAAAAAAAAAAGGAGAATTGACTAGTATCGGTTAAAAAAAAAAGGAGAATTGACTAGTATCGGTTCAATTCTAAGGAAAACGTGTTGGCCATCTAGAATTTTTTTTCCGGACGAAACATGTGACGGCCTTGTTTGTTAGTTCAATTTGTGGTCTATATATGACTCGTGTGACATGCGAAGTGCATATTAAGTATCTCTCCGTTTATTTTTTTAATTAATATTTTAGAGTGTATTTTTTATTATAAAATATCTTTTTTTCACGTGTTTTTTTTTAATCTCACTCCAAGAACCGAATCGGTGATAAGTTACTAATTTATTAATGTATTAGTTGAATCGATAAATTATTGGTTTAACCGGTAGAATCAATTTTATCTAAATAAAAAAATATAAAATAATCAAAACTTAAAATTAAAATTTAAAATATATATTTTTACTAATATTTTATGATGAATCAAGTATCAAATTTTAAAAATAAACATAAAATTTGTTTAATATTATTATAATAGTATCTTAATTTAACACGATAAGAGTAACAATTATATTAGTACTGTTCATACCCTGGCCTAATAATAAAGGCCCAGGTCAAAAAGAAAGGCTTAGTCCAGAGGATTGAGCCTTACTATGCACCGACCTAGTGTCAAGAAGTCGGTGTTGACTACGATTTGTCCTAAAGAAGTCGGGCACGAGATTAGCTGGCAGATAAACACTCATTCAAATGAGTAACCGCCCCTAAAATCTCTCTAACCGCTTCATCAAGCCATATCTTAACCTCCCTAAGATAATGGGACGGTTAACACCCTAAAGATATGGCACTACTCCAACGGTGGTTATTGGCTCACCACTATAAATACACTGACACCCCTCAGGTATCTCTAAGTCCAATACTCTCTAGACCTGCTCACACTCTTGCTAACTTAGGCATCGGAGTGTCTTTGCAGGTACCACCCCCCTTTCCTTACACAAACAAGTCGGACGGAGCCTTCCGAGTTGCAGAGCCATTCGGAGCCCTCCTCCTTCGTACATTTGGACCAACCAACGCCATCCGTTCTATTAATCTCCGGTTACCCACCGTAACATTGGCGCCGTTGCCAGGGACCCGAGAGATCATCCACCAATGGCGGACAGATCCCATGAAGAAGGTCATGTGGAGACAGATTCCGAGCAAGAGAATCTGGACACAGGCAATAACGATGTGGATCTCACCCTCCACCAGGAAGTTGACAATCAGCACAGAGAAGGCACCTCTGGAGTAAAGAACCCGAAGGTAAACTCCTCAGAAGGCGCGAGTCAGAAAAAGAAGGACCATCCCATGTAACTGAACTCATGGGATTAGTCCACAGCCGCCTGGAACAGTTAGAGCAAGAGCGAGAGCGGAAAAAAGAAACTGAAAAGAGCCTAAAAGAGGAGATGGAACGACGAAAAGAGTTAGAAAGAAAACTCTTAAAGTTGGAATCCTCCCTCAAAAGTCGCAACTCCCGTGACGAACAAGAAGAGCCGCCCTTGGGTGGGGAGGATCCTTTTAGCGAGGACATAATGAGGGCGAAAGTTCCAAGGAACTTCAAAAGCCCTGATATGGACCTCTACGATGGAACCACGGATCCAAAGCATCATCTGAGCAACTTCAAAAGTCGGATGTACCTAGCTGATGCTTCCGACGCTACGCGATGCAAAGCCTTCCCGACCACTCTATCGAAAGCAGCGATGAAGTGGTTCGATAGTCTCCCCTCGAGGTCGGTTACTAGTTTTGAAGACCTCTCAAAGAAGTTTTTGATGAGGTTCTCAATCCAGAAAGACAAAGTGAAACATGCACCGAGCCTCCTGGGAATAAAACAGGAGGTCGGAGAATCTTTACGAGCCTATATGGAAAGGTTCAACAAGGCATTTTTGGAGATTCAAGACCTGCCCACAGAGGCAGTCATAATGGGATTAGTCAATGGACTCAGAGAAGGTCCCTTCTCGCAGTCCATATCTAAAAGACATCCTGTTTCTCTAAGTGATGTACAGGAAAGAGCTGAAAAGTACATCAATATGGAGGAAAACGCCAAATTAAGAGACCTGAGCTGGCGACCTGGGCCCCCTCCCTCAACAAAAGAGAGGGAAAGGGAAACCAAGAAAAAGGAAGAATTCGGTCTCGAAAGGCCAAGAAAATATCACTCTTATACTCCTCTGAAAGTTTCTATAGTGGACGTATACAGAGAGATTTGTAACACTGAGAGATTACCACCCCCTAGACCCATTAAAAATAAAAAAGGGGGGAGCCGCAGCGATTACTGCGAGTACCATAAAATATATGGTCACTCCACAAACGACTGTTACGATCTTAAAAATGTGATAGAAAAGCTGGCCAGAGAAGGTCGGCTTGATAGATATCTCATGGAAAGGTCGGACGGTCATGGAAAGAGAAAGCGAGACGATATGGATAGAAGAGACCCACCACCGCAAACACCAGAGAGACATATCCATATGATCTCAGGAGGGTTCGCGGGAGGGGGACTCACCAAATCCTCTCGCAAAAGACATCTCAAAAGAGTCTACCAGGTCGGGGAAGAGTCACCCGACCTCCCTACCATTTCATTCACAAAAGAAGATGGGCAAGGAATAATCCCTGGACACGATGATCCAGTAGTAATAACTATGATCCTAGCAAATGCCCATCTCCACAGAACCCTAGTAGACCAAGGAAGCTTGGCGGACATTCTTTTTAAGCCCGCTTTCGACAAGCTAGGGTTAGATGAGAAAGAATTAAGAGCCTACCCCGACACCTTATATGGATTAGGGGACACGCCAATAAAACCACTAGGATTTTTGCCCCTTCACACCACTTTTGGAAAAGGAGAAAAATCAAAGACTCTGAGTATAGACTTCATAGTCATTGATGTGGGGTCAGCATATAATGCCTTAATCGGCAGAGCTACTCTTAATCGGCTCGGAGCAGTGGTATCCACTCCCCACCTCTGCATGAAATTCCCGACCTCAGCGGGAATAGCAACGGTAAGGGGAGACCAAAAATTGGCGAGGAAATGCTACAATGAAAGCCTAAATCTGAGAGGAAAGGGCAGAGAAGTTCACACAATAGAGCTCGGTGGCGCAAGGGCCAGAGAAGAGCTGCGACCACAACCGGGAGGAAAAACCGAGGAGGTACAGATCGGCAAAGAGGAAGGAAAAAATACTCATATAGGAGCCAACCTAGGGGAAACCCTAAAACAAGAATTGACCAAGCTCCTAAGAGATAATTCCGACATCTTCGCCTGGAAGGCCTCTGACATGCCTGGGATAGACCCGGAGCTTATGTCCCACAAGCTCTCGGTTTATCCAGGATCCCGACCTGTACAACAAAGAAGACGCAAGCTCGGTCCAGAACGAACCCTAATAGTAGAAGAGCAAGTACAGGCGCTCCTGGAAGCCGGCTTCATCAGAGAAGTCAAGTACCCAACATGGCTAGCCAATGTAGTGCTAGTCAAAAAACAAAATGGCAAATGGAGAATGTGTGTCGACTATACCGACTTAAATAAGGCATGTCCCAAGGACCCTTATCCCCTACCACGTATTGATACCCTAGTGGATTCCAGCTCGGGGTACCAATACTTATCATTCATGGACGCCTACTCGGGATATAATCAAATCCCGATGTACGAGCCAGACCAGGAGAAAACATCATTCATCACACCCAGAGCTAATTTCTGTTATGTGGTCATGCCATTCGGATTGAAGAATGCAGGAGCCACATACCAAAGGTTGATGAATAAAGTGTTTTCCCCTCACCTGGGGACCCTAATGGAAGTTTACGTCGACGACATGCTAGTAAAAACCAAGAAGGAGGTCGACCTCTTGACAGACCTCTCACAAGTCTTTGACACCATAAGGCTGCACGGGATGAGACTAAATCCCGCAAAGTGCGCGGTGGAGGCAGGGAAGTTTCTAGGGTTTATGCTAACACAAAGAGGGATCGAAGCCAATCCCGATAAGTGTAGAGCCATCCTAGAAATGAAAAGTCCGACTTGTGTGAGAGAAGTCCAGCAGCTCAATGGCCGACTTGCAGCCCTCTCCAGATTTTTGGCAGGATCGGCACTAAAATCCCTTCCTCTGTTCTCCTTATTGAGAAAGGGATGCCAGTTTGAATGGACTCCGGAATGCGAGGAGGCGTTCCAAGAGTTCAAAAAGTTTTTAAGCCAACCTCCTATTCTGACTCGACCAGCATCTGGAAAAGGCCTCGTCCTGTACTTATCCGTAGCGGACAAAGCTGTTTCATCAGCCCTAATAAAAGAAGACGAGGTCGGACAACATCCAGTTTATTTCATCAGTAAAGTCCTGCAGGGCCCTGAACTAAGGTACCACAAACTAGAGAAGTTTGCATACTCCTTAGTAATAGCCTCACGAAGGCTCAGACCTTACTTTCAGGCCCACACAATAAGAGTCCGTACGAACCAACCCATGAAGCAAATCCTCCAAAAGACGGATATTGCAGGGAGAATGGTTCAATGGGCAATAGAGCTCTCCGAGTTCGACTTAAGATATGAAACTCGGACAGCAATTAAAGCCCAGTGCCTCGCCGACTTCATTGCGGAATACGCAGGGGATCAGGAGGAAAAACTGACTACATGGGAACTCTATGTAGACGGATCCTCCAATAAAACAGGAAGCGGTGCAGGCATAATATTGGTAGATGAAAGAGGAACCCAGATAGAGGTATCCCTAAAATTTGAATTCCCAGCTTCAAATAATCAGGCAGAATATGAAGCCTTAATTGCCGGATTGAAATTGGCAGAAGAAGTCGGTGCTACAAAGGTGATGATATACAGCGACTCACAGGTGGTGACCTCCCAGATAAGTGGAGAGTATCAGGCAAAAGTCCCAAACATGAAGAGGTACTTGGATAAAACTCTGGAGCACCTTGGGCACTTTGCAGAAACCGAGGTTAAACATATAACTCGGGATTTAAACAGCAGAGCAGACGCCCTGTCCAAGTTAGCAAGTACCAAACCGGGAGGGAACAACAGAAGCCTGATTCAAGAAATCCTCCAGGAACCCTCAGTAGCAAAAATAGAAGACAAACAAGAAGTACTTGAGGTAGCCGGTCTAAACCTCGGATGGATGAACCCCTTAGTCGAATACATGAAATTCGACATCCTCCCTAAGGAGGAGAAAGAAGCTAAAAAGATCCGAAGGGAAGCACAACACTACACCTTGGTGAGAAATGTCCTCTACAGAAGGGGGATATCGACACCATTATTAAAGTGCGTACTGACCTCAAGAACCCCCGAGGTATTGGAGGAAGTACATAGTGGGATCTGCGAAAACCATCTCGGAGCAAGGTCACTAGCCAGAAAAATAATCCGAGCTGGATTCTACTGGCCGACCTTGCAGAAAGATGCCACAGAATTTGTGAAAAAGTGTCAACCATGTCAGATGCATGCAAATTTCCACGTGGGTCCACTAGAAGAGCTCATCAGTATCACTTCTCCATGGCCTTTTGCAAAATGGGGAATGGATTTGTTAGGTCCTTTTCCCCAAGCGCCAGGACAAGTCAAATACCTGATCGTGGGAATAGATTACTTCACAAAGTGGATAGAAGCAGAACCATTGGCCACCATCACCGCTCAAAGAAGCCGCAGGTTCCTCTACAAAAATATCATCACAAGATATGGGATACCTTACTCCATTACTACAGATAATGGAACCCAATTCACCGACGCTACTTTCAGAAGCTTAGTAGCCAATATGAAAATCAAACATCAGTTTACCTCGGTGGAGCACCCACAAGCCAATGGGCAAGCCGAGGCAGCCAACAAAGTCATACTGGCAGGGCTAAAGAAGAGATTGTAGGAAGCAAAAGGAGCTTGGGCTGAAGAGCTCCCTCAAGTGCTATGGGCTTACAGGACAACCCCCCAATCCGCCACGGGAGAAACACCTTTCCGACTAGTTTATGGTATAGAAGCCATGATACCAATAGAAATCAATGAGCAAAGCCCAAGGGTAATTCTCCATGACGAGGTCGGAAACATACGGGGACACAAAGAGGAGCTCGACTTGCTCCCCGAAGTCCGAGAAGATGCCCAGATAAGAGAAGCAGCATTGAAACAAAGGATGACTACAAGGTACAACAAAAAAGTCATTCGAAGAACATTTGCCCCGGATGACTTGGTCTTAATCAGAAACGACATTGGAGTCAACAAATCAGGAGAAGGAAAGCTCACCGCAAATTGAAAGGGACCATACAAAGTCAATGAAGTTTTAGGAAAAGGTTATTATAAAGTAACCGACCTGAACGGCACTGAGTTCCCAAGGTCGTGGCATGCTTGTAATATGAAAAGGTACTACAGTTAAAAGCGAACTCTACTCCCTGATGTACTCTTTTCCCAACTTCATGATTTTTTCCCAAAATTAGAGGGTTTTTTCTGGAGAAGGGTTTTTAACGAGGCATCATAGTAGAGGCTAAGGGAAAATAGGCTATTAAAACCCTTAGTAGCAAGGAGGTACCTCCCCAATTAATAAAGATCTTTTTTTTCATCTATAATATCTCTTATAAACTCCTTTCTATTTTTCTAAGTCTTTCTACGAAACGCGCTGACTTAAGCTCGACAAAACGTGAAAATCCCATGAACCGACCTAGATGGTCGTCAGGATAAAACGACGAGGTACAAGTCGGTGTAAAGAGGTTATATAAGCTGATCGTAAATAACTCGGAAACAACTCAACTCATGAGTCGAAACAAATTTCCGAGTAGAGAAGCTCGGAAATACTTCGACCTGTAAGTCAGAGTGAAGAACCGAGTAGAAGAAAAACGCATCGCAAAAATAACCTAAGTCATAAGAACTCACTAAAACAAAGTCGAGTATAAGGAATAATAAAAAAGAGATCGAAAACCCTAGGAAAAAGTTTAAAGGCTGCTCTGAAGGCCTTAAACAAAAGGCTCAGAAAAACAGACGAGCCAAAGAGAAAGGTTTTCGGAAAAAGATCAAGGGGACTTTGAAAAATCAAAATCAGAAAAGCATACACGCATAAGGTAACTTAAACCCTTATCCAAAAAAGGGTATTTATTTTGTTAATTTAAAAACCCTTATTCAAAAAGGGCACTTGCTAAAATATTTTATTTACGGCCTTAAAAGGCCAGAAGAAATTGTTCAAACGTCACCAAACAACATATAAAGAGTTTAAAAAAGGGGGGACTCACAGGCCGAGCCCCATATAGCCATAAAAAATTATTTCTGCAGAGGAGTAGACGAATCACCACTACCAGAATCAGGAGGAGCGCCACCAGGACCGGGAAGAGAGGCATCCACAGGAGATGAAGAGGAAGTCGGAGGAACAACTGAAGAACTCGAGGCGTCCTTGGAGCGAGGAGGGGACTCAATAATCCTCTGCCCCCGAGTCTTCAATTCTGACTCGGTAACGATTACGGGGGCAGGAGGATCCACAATAGCGCCATCAATAACAACTTTATCAGGATGTAAAGGAGAAAGATCCAAGTCGGGAGCAATAACTCTGACTTGCTCCAGGAAAATTCTCCAAGACTCCTCGGCACCATCAGCGATAGAGTCCTCCAACTCGGCATACGCATTTCGAGAGTTCAGCAAATCCTTCTTCACAGACACAAGATCTTGAATAAACTCTGATAACTCTCCTGTGCTGTCTTCCTCAAACTCGCCTCCATATTGCATTGGGCCCGCAATTTGCTCTCCTTCTCCCGAAGGCTATCTCTCTCCGCCCTCAGCTTAGCTACCTCCTCCTTCAACTCCCTCTCATGGTCCTGGTAAGAAAGAAGCCTCCCCTCCAGCTCCTCAACCTTCGAGGTTAACCCAAAGAGCTGAGAGGAGTCTTCTCAAAAATATCCAAAAGCTTGCCACAAACACCCGCCGCCCTAAAACTCTCCTCAGCCAGAATGGTGAGATGGTTTCGAACAGAAACATTATCCTTACTTATATGAGGATAGATGTTCTTTCGGACGAATGCAAGAGCATCCGCCTTAACCCCACCATCAAAAGAAGAGCCAGGCTCTAAAGTCTTGCGCTTCTTCTTCTCTGGCTCAGGAAGAAGTCGGGCGGAGGGGAGTGGCCGAGATAAGGTTGAAGAAGAAATCACAATGGGCTGAGAGGGAGTCCCCACGTTCTGAGGAGGAGGAGGAGGAGGATGAGGAGAGATGATCGTCCTGGCACCACCAGCCTTGGCACGGGACTTTGCCTTAGCTTCCTGAACTCTCTGGTAAGATTCCTGAGCATTCTTCCTTTCCATGTCTGCAAAAGAAACAATTAGCAAAAATTACAAGTCGAAGAACCTTAAGTCGGCAGATACAAGTCGGAAATAAGAAATGCATATACTACCTAGTTGCGACCGAACAAAGGTCGGCGATCCCTGGAAGAATTTCCTAGTGTCCAAGTATGGGGCCCTCTCCCACGCTTCTCGGAAAAACCCCACAATGGCCGCCTCCACCTCGTCCAGGTCATCCAGACCATACTTCTCACAAGGGGAGGCCTCCAACCAATAGAGGGAGAAGCGAGGGGAAGAATTCTCATCCAGGAAAAATGGGTGGTGACCCTCTACAGCTTGCACTTTGAAAAAATAATTTTTGAAGTCGTGGAAGGATTCGTCAAAAAGGGTGAAAATTATCCGACCTTGAATGGCTCGGAAAGACACCCATTGCTGCTTATTATTTAGCCCACTAAAGGGCTTAGTCATGTGAAAAAGAAAAAAGAAAATCCTCAAAGAGGACGGAAAGTCCAAAGCGTGACTAACAAATTGATAAATTTTCAGAAAACCCCAAGAATTGGGGTGAAGTTGGGTAGGGGCAACTCGACAGTGGTGCAAAACAGATATTTCAAAATCTGAAAAAGGAAGAAAAACACCCAGACGGGTGATCATACATTCATACATAAAGAAAAAATGAGGGGCCGCCTCATTGGCCCTCCCAAAACAAACCCGGTCTTCCGGACCCGGGATTACCAACTCATATTTTGGCTCGTCCTCCTCCGAAGTACAAATCCTGTGGTGAGTACGAAGATGAGTAATAAACTCAGCGTCGACCAAGGGTTCCTCCCCTAGGACCGTGACATCAACCCACTGAGAAAGAACATCTACGGAAGCCATTTCTTTTTTTTCTTATAAAAGGTGACAAAAACCTACAAAAGAAAAAAGAAAAGAAAAATCAAAAAACACGGTCTCTAAAAGGAGGAGATACGGAGCCAAAATTTACAAACCAACCTATCTACCCACAAAATAAAAGCATGCAAACACAAAGCATGTCATGAAAGAAGAAAAGCTAACCTTTATCCAAAAGTGAAGGTTGGAAGAAGCAGAAGTCTCCAAACGCAAGAATGCAGCACGAACGAAGAAAGAAGAAATTTGAAAGATTGCAGAAACGGAAAAATGAAAGAGAGGGAAAGTATTTATAAACATGCTAAGGGGCATAATGGTAAAAACGGAGCAGTCATTAATGAGAGTGCACCGTTACCAAAGCCATCAATCCCTAAGTGCATCCCTAACGGACAGACGCTTGAATAGACGTAACTGTCAGAAACAAAAGGTCGCAAAAATCACGTCGGTTTAAAAACCCGTGTTTCCTCCAAGAAAGTCGGCTACGAACCCGAGTTAAATACTTGAACCCAAGCCCTAAAGAGATCTTGGGCTCAAGTAGGGGCACTGTTCATACCCTGACCCAATAATAAAGGCCCAGGTCCAAAAGAAAGGCTTAGTCCAGAGGATTGAGCCATACTACGCACCGACCTAGTGTCAAGAAGTCGGTGTTGACTACGATTTGTCCTAAAGAAGTCGGGCACGAGATTAGCTGGCAGATAAACACTCATTCAAATGAGTAACCGCCCCTAAAATCTCTCTAACCGCTTCATCAAGCCATATCTTAACCTCTCTAAGATAATGGGACGGTTAACACCCTAAAGATATGGCACTACTCCAACGGTGGTTATTGGCTCACCACTATAAATACACTGACACCCCTCAGGTATCTCTAAGTCCAATACTCTCTAGACCTGCTCACACTCTTGCTAACTTAGGCATCGGAGTGTCTTTACAGGTACCACCCCCTTTCCTCACACAAACAAGTCGGACGGAGCCTCCCGAGTTGCAGATCCATTCGGAGCCCTCCTCCTTCGTACATTTGGACCAACCAACGCCATCCGTTCTATTAATCTCCGGTTACCCACCGTAACAAGTACATTATCTAATTAATTTACAAAGCCTATCATCCAATTACAATATCATTAAATTTTAACACTAATATCAAAATAGATAACTTTAATCACAATATTAATATTGAAATAAATCAAGCAGATTAATAAATTTTTAATAAAATTTATATTTATATTAATAATGGTATATAATTAAAAGATAATTAATTCAAAAAATAAAAAATATAAAATTAAATTAAATTAAATATTTATAAAATTATTTAATTGAGTGTTTATTATATAATTAGGTTTTGTCATATGTGATAATAAAAAAGCATGATGGCTAAGTGGTAATTGAAAGGTGTTGCAACTTTAAAAACTTTGGCTTAGAAATTTTGAAAAAATTTTCAAAATAACACACACTAATCAAATGTGAACATTTGGAGCACCATTTTTATTGAATTCCAGGTGAACAAGCTGTGCTATAGAGCACTATAAACTGGGTGCTAGATAGTTGTTTAACTTTTAACAGAAATATTATATGCACGTAAAAAAGTAATGATTATATGTTTGTGTATAAATATATATATTTTTGTATATTTTTAATATATATTTTATATTTAATACTTTAACATATATTCTATATAAATAGTTAATTTGATGATTATTTTGTAGAGGTAATATAGTTGAAATTTTACAATTATTTTATATTTTAGTCTACAATTTATTAGTAATTATAACTAAAAAATAGTAAAAATTTTAATTTAAAAAAATAAAAATATTTAATAACAAAAAAATAAAAATAATTAAAATTTATCTTATTTAATATTTATTAATTTTAACAAAAAAATTAATTAATAATTCCTAAATACTAAATAAAATAAATTTTAACTTTTTTTTTTCCTTAGTATTTCAGTAGGGAAGCATGGTGCCTATTAGATAGAGCAGAACATTTGTTTTGATCATAACTCGTCATTCATTACGTAGGTTCTGAATCTTACACATAACAAAGCAGACATTAGACAGAAAATTCATGCAATTATTGACAAGTTTGAAGAACGTGGACTTCGCTCTTTGGCTGTTGCTCGCCAGGTTTTTCACCTTTCCATGAACCTGTTACCTTCTAACAACTTTTTTAGCAACAACGATTTTTTTCTCCCTCCATTTAGGATGTACCGGACGGAAATAAAGACAGTCCAGGAGGGCCGTGGGAATTTGTCGGCCTTCTTCCGCTTTTCGACCCTCCTCGCCATCAGAAGAGATCTTGATCTTGATGTTAGTGTCAAAATGATTACAGGTATGTTTAAGTGCTATTTGATTCATTTCATTTTAAGTGTATTGCTAGTTTCCTGACTGTCAAAATATTTCAATTGGAAACCAATTCTTTTACTAAAGTTCCAGGGCTCTACTTAGTGCATGCTTTTATTCAAAGAAATTCTCTCAAAATAACAGTCGCTTTTATTTGTTGGATTCATTGAAAAATTAATGTATCTAGATCGCCCCTAATTCGTAGGTGATCAACTTGAAATAGCTAAGGAAATACGCAGAAATGACTTAAAGAATATTTTTAGTGATTAAACAAATTTGACCTTAAACCTATAAATTCTTAGTAAATGTGCTATAATTTACGAATATAAGGGATAAGTGGAAAAGAAAGAATAAAACATCCTTAATCTAATCAAATGACTTATATTGTTATACAAAGTTTTAGATAAAACATCCTTAGTTTTAAGATCATTACAAGAAAAATATTTTCTTCCTTGTTCCGTAATATGTGAGGATCCTTATGTGGGTACCGTCATGACACTATCCAAAGACAGGGTCAAGCCTTCTCCAAACCCAGACAGTTGGAAGCTTAGAGAAATTTTCGCTACCGGAATTGTTCTTGGTAGCTACCAAGCTATAATGACTGTCGTCTTCTTCGTGTTGGCTTATGAAACAAGCTTCTTTCCGGCAAGGAGATCGTCCTTCCGCTTTCCCACTATTCTGTCCTTCTCTCAAGAAAATGATACTATAGCAAAATTGTTCTGCTGCAGGACTATTTTTTCAGCTGTGTATCTTCAAGTCAGTACAATTAGTCAAGCATTAATCTTTGTGACACGCTCCAGGGGTTGGTCTTACACACAAGGACATGGTCTTTTGCTTCTTGTTGCATTCGTTATTGCTCAGTTGGTGCTGCATGTTTTTTTCCACTTAATAGTGATATATACAACAAAGAAAAGAATAAGTACCAACATAATATCGCCAATTTATTGTCAATAATAATTGATATTAAAGACACATTTACTATAAGAAACATGTATAAGGAGACATATTTAAGAAATAAAAATGAAAAAGTATAGATAGACAATGAAAATATTAAACAATGTGAATAATAGATATATTGAATGTTCAACTTATTAGGTGTGTGGACGGTTATCCTAATATTAAGATTTAGGTGGGTAATTTGAGAGTGTAGTGTGTTTTTATTTTACTGGACCAATTTTAGAGTCCATTGTTCACAAAAGCCATTATTTACCTAGTAAAGTTCGAAATGAGACACATCCACAAAGACATTTTTATTAGACACAGGAATAAAAAAAAATATTTTTATTGAGTGATACTAGATAGCCAAAAAATATTTACAATATAGAAATGCCATATAAAAATTTCAATTCTCTTAATAAGCAAGTGACATACACCTCCTTATCACTTATCCTTCTTATTACCTACTATTTTGCTGCATGTTTGGAGTCATTAATGTTCTTTTCAAAATCAATTTTAGTTTCTCTCAAATCAAATCCCTAACATCTCTCGATCACATTATTATCTATTAAATGCAATAATTATCTGCAAAAATATAAAAATTAAATTAAAAATTTTTAACAACTTCTACTATATAACTTATATTTTACATATAGACTATTAAAAAATAAAATATAAAATATAAACAAAAATTTAAAAATAATTTTTTTTTAAAATAATTATTAACTCGTCATATTAAAATCAATAAATAAGCATATATATATAAATATTAAATAAAAAATATTAAAATAATTAAAATCATGACCTACTAGTGTACATATGAGATAATTTGAAGAATACAATAATACGTATAGTTTAAAATTTGATAATATTAATTATAAAAATTTATTAATTATAGACATCATAAGTATGAAATTATGACTATTATGAGTATAAATTATGGTTGTTATTAATATGAAATTATGGACGTTATGTGTATCAATTTATAGATATTATGAGTAAATTTATCAATTGAATAAATTAATTTAAGAATTTGACATTTTTTTAAATTCAATTATGATAAAATTTAAAAATATTTTTGTGTTAACTTTATAGTTACTTATGCAATAACTAAAAAATGATATGTGTATAGATGTAATATCTAATAAACATAAATTTAATTTTTAGATATTAGTTGTATATATATATATATATACACCCTTGTAAGCTCTCCAGCTATTCTTCTTTCTTTTCAATCATTCAATAAAACTTTAATTCAGTCCTTCATTTTTGTGTTTTCATATTTATATTTCTGCATCTGCATATGTGTGCGAACTACCACCGCATCTAACTTCATATTTACTTTATTGTTCTTGCACCTGCATTCATTATTCTGATATCTCCCTACTCAACTACCCTTTTTTCCTACATATATATATATATATATATATATATATATATATTATGTGTATGAACATAGTAGTACAATATAATTATACATAGAATAAATGATCATTTGTACCCATAAGAGATGAAAACGCTGACATTTGTATCCATGAAAACTCGAAACTAATCTTGTACTCATGATAGATACTGTCCGTCTGACAAAAGTGCCCTGACTTGGATCTGAGCTTGGTTCGTGAGTTTTCGAACCTACATGGCACTTCCACCCCCTCCAAAGCCATATTTGAGCCAACCATTCACCATCATCATCTTCATCTTCTTCACCATCATCCCCATTTATCACTGTCTACTCCCAGCCAACATAACCTCCATCACCATCACCTCAGCACCGCCACAGCCACCTCCCTTCACCACAACCTCCGGCGACAACCCACACCGCCGCGCCCCTTTCTCTTCTTCTTCTTCCCTTCTTCTCACCTCCGCTGAGCCCAGAAACCACAGCGCCAGCTCCTCCTCTCCACCAAAGCCCAGAGCAGCAGCGGCCACCTTCTCCATTCCTGGGTCTCCTCACGTTTGCCACCAAATAGCCGCGACACCTAACCTTCTCCGTAGCGTCCTTACGGCGTTCCAACCCGTCACCACTCCCCTGTCCGAACCCTAGCTCCGCCAACCATCACCGTCGGCCTCTACGAGCCACCGCAACCCTCTTCCTTTTTCTCCCCTTTGCGTGTTCTCTGTCTTCCTCAGCCACACCAACGAACCGGCCACCTTCTCCTCCCTCTCTCTCACTGGCCGAACCGCCGCGCCGTCGACGAGCCACAACGACACCGACGATGAGCCCCTTTCTCCCTTTCTTCTTCCTTCTCTGTCATCCCGTCTCACCATCGCGAACCAGCCTAGCACCGTCGCGATTCTAGCCCCGTTTTCCGTTCTCCCATGGAACGACCAGAACAAGGTGTAGTCCTTGTGTCTTCCATCCCCTCCGTTTTTCTCTGTTTCATGGCTGCGTTCACTCTCCGCTGCTGCAATTGAAGCAGTGCCACTACCAGGCCGCCGCTTCTGCCCCGGCCAATTCAGCCATCATATTTCCTTCACCTGTTCATTCTCTGCTTCTCAGGTTCCCATTTTCATTTGTTGAGTTCTGTTTCTTTCATTGTATTGCTTTTAGTTCATTTTGCTTAATTGGGTTAGTTAGAAATGCATGTTAGTTGCTTAGGTTGTTAGATAATCTGAGTTGGATAGTGGATTTAGGTTTGTTTCGATTCATGTTGCTGTTTAAAAATTTTGCTATTTTGATTCATGATGCTGGTTGAAAATTTTAACTTATCTGATGCTGCTGGGAGCTTTGGGGGGTGGGAGTGCCACGTAGGTTCGGAAACCCACGAACCAAGCTCAGATCCAAGTCAGGGCACTTTTGTCAGACGGACAGCATCTATCATGGGTACAAGATTAGTTTCGAGCTTTTATGGATACAAATGTCAGCGTTTTCATCTCTCATGGGTACAAATGGTCATTTATTCATTATACATACACATAAAAATACAAAAGAAAAATCGGTTTATTACCATACCTCTTCAAAACTAGTGTGATTTTTCATATTCTTAAAAATTAGTTGACTAACAACAACGTCGTCGGGTGAGTCCGTCTATTCTTCAAATTCTTCATCAGCACCTTTTACCATATATACCGTATTAAGGTTGAATTCAATTGCCATATTATTTGCAATGAAAAAGATGACTTCTTGTAAAATTTCTTGGCCTATTCTAAATTTTTAATTGTACTTGCAATGGTATTAAAGTTGTGAATTTTGAATGAAAATAATTGAATTAACAGAAACAAAACCATATTAGGGTAGCTTTCAGGTTTTGTATCTCCATTAAATGATAATAAATGACTTAAGAAAAATAAAAAATCAATTACAATTAACTCATTTAATACAAATTATCATTACCATTCTTTATAATTATTATTAGTTTTTATTGTATTCTTAAATATAAAAATAAAATTATAAAAAAAATATTAAGTATTAATTACAAGAATGTCTAATAATAAGAAATTTGATATTATAATTAATGTCATTAATAAATGAGGCTGATAAGAATATGATAAGTGGATTGATAGGAGAGTGAAATAAAAAATAAAACTATTGTTAAGTTATATAAATGAAGTAAATTATAGAAAGTTTTGACTAATTATGGCTGAAAATTTTTTGTTACCAAACTTTTTTTCCTTTTTATTAGACACATGCACAAAGACACTTCTATTAACTATAGCCATAAGCAAAAATTGGCAGGAGTTAGTAGAATCTTTGTTGGTTACATAGCGGGATTCATATAACAATTTAAGTGAAAACCTAGGTGCAGTTGACTTTAAGTGAAGTTGATAATTAAGAGTCGTTAGATGATTTGACTGATTTAACTAAATTCTCATCTAATGGCTCCAACTATCAATTTCACGTGAATTTGACTGAACTTAAATTTTTACCAATAATTTATGTGTCTTTTCCTATTAGCTTAAGCTGAAATGTTTAGAACTCAATCTTTAAAAAGAATCTCAGGATAATGCAAATAAAAAGAGAAAGAAGTCTTATAAAAAAACACCCAAACTTTGAAGAGGACCTGTTAGAGATAAAAAGGAGCATTTCTCTTCTTTTTTTCACCCTTCCTGGATTATTTATTCAAACCTTCTAGTTCCAAAAGAATTGAAACTTCTAAGGCAACATTTCATTTAATTTTCACTATACTCTAATCAACAGATTGCATCTATTATATCTGCCACTGTCACTTGGAAAACTGCTAGAATCAGAAGCATAGGTTGGGGATGGACCAGAGTAATATGGTTGTTTAATATTGTAACTTATGGATTTCTTGATCCTTTAAAGTTCGCTGTTCGTTACGCATTAAGTGCAAGAGCATGGAATCTGGTGGTCGACTAACGTGTGAGTATTTCAACACAAATTCATATAAACTCATAATTCATATTCCACCAAATCAAGTGTTATACCTGTTTTGTTCCATATCAGTAGTTTATTTGGTGACTGATTTTTTATATACACTTATCATGGTTGTTTTTTTAATTATAATTTAAAAGATTCGTTCGTTAGAATGGTTTTTCAAGTTAACATGACTTATTGATGAACATTTTCAGACTACATTCACCAACAAAAATAAGTTTTGGTAGAGAAGCTCGCGAGGCTGCATATGGGCTACCAAGCAAAGAATCTAACATGGTATTCAGCCGGATGAACCGAGATCCTTCGCGGAGAAGCACACTTTTGGAGAAATGAATACATTGGCTGAACAGACAAGAAAACGAGCAGAGATAGCAAGCTTCTCTTTATTCAAATTCAAATAGTTTTTATTTAGGTGCGTTCTATGGTGGGGTTGATATTGTGGTGACTGTTATGACTACAATAGATCTACCATTGTAATGCATACGCATGTCATGGATTTGAATTCAACATTTAGATTTGACTCAAATTTAAAAGTTACTAATAGAATTAATTAATGTAAAGTTACCACAGTGAAATTTTTTCTCTCTTTTCGCACTGTATGGAAGAATAAGCCAAAGCATCATGTATTGCACAACCATTAACCCAAGAAAATACAAATTAACCCAAATCCAACCAAAATAAAACTATATCTTCTTCCTTTCCCTTTCCCTTTCCCTTTTCCTTTCTCTTCATCTTCAACTTTCGTATTATATTCGCAAAGACTTTTCAATAGACATGCTATTTCTATACAACAAAATATCATATTATCAGAGCATATGACAAGTAATTATTGAGAAAAAACAAAGAAAAATAGTAAGAAAAAGAACTGCAAGATATTAGAAATCAATAATTCAAGTGGTATTGAGCTGTAACAATTTTACTTTCACCATATTTTTCTCTTCCATCTAACTTTGATTCAATTTGATTTACTTTCACTAGTCACCAAAATCATATCATTCTCACTATTGAGATCTTTTTCTCTCAAAATCAAAGAACAACAACTAACCGAAACACCAAACTTTGAAACTATTCAAAGCTAACACCATAACTCCCTTGTTCTGGAATTCATCTAATGCCATAATTACTCCTTTCAAAGGTCAACCTTGCTAGCCAATTAGTATCATTCACTACCATCCTGTGACGATAAAATGGTTATTGTGATACTAGAGGCTGCTAGATTAAAGCGGCGTTCACTGGGCGGTGACCATCGCGGAAACTAGAATGTGTTTCACTTAGAGCAGCTCAGATGCGATCCTACGGTGGAAGAGGGTTTCAAAACAACCATGCTTGGTCCATACAGTGAAAAGCTCATACGAAAAAAAAGTTTGTTTTGATGACAAAATTACCCACTTACTATTACAGTAAATATTTAAAATTTACATATATTAGCATTGAAGTAACCTTTCATTATCGTTTTAGAGAATATTTCTCACTATAATCAATAATAACATGTGTCACTTCTCTACTAGTTGGTTAACCACTAAACACCTTTAGGCACCATATCTTTAGCCACCAAAAAACTGACCTTTTATGTTTTCAACCTTTTTTTTCCTCTTATCATTTTTTTTCTTATTTCGTATGATGCAGGTTAAGAGAGCTTCACACTTTAAAAGGAAGGGTATAATCATTTGCTACGCTAAGGGGTATTGACATTGATGCCATGAATGGAAACTACACTGTCTAAACTAAAGCCTTATATATATTATTGATTTTCTCTTACGTGCTGGTTTTTCTCTATCTTTTCTTGTCCTTAATTCTTTTTTTTTTTTTGTGAAAACTTACATGCAATTATTTTTATACAAAGTTGATAATTAAAAAAAAAGCTAAATAATAATTTAGTTAAACTTATTAAATTATATAACACTTTTTAAATATCAACTTCATATAAAGATAATTATATATAAGTTTTTACTTATTAGTATAGACTTAAAATTTTTTTTTGTAAAAATTATATTAGTGATGGTGAGAAACATTTTTGGATTCACCTGTAAACATTTTGAGAGCCATTTCTCTTATGTCACACACATGCATGAAAAACTAACTGATTGAGTGTGGTTTGGTGAAAATAAATAAAGAACTAAGCGAAAGAATTAAAGATAGGTAATTTTGAAAGAAAAACTATTTTTAACAATAAATAAATGAGTTATGACTTTAAAAAAAAATTTAAAACCCATATATGTTTTTTGGATCGAGGCTCTAGCGTGTTTTTTTTTTTCTTGGACAGGGAGACTTTATAGTGGTTAAATATTCAAAAATGGATCATAATCATAAGACTTATTACGATTGTTGTAGTTGGGGGTGTTCGAAAATAAATTTACCAGCAGCCGAGGCCTTGATCAATGGCATCACCTGTCTCGTTAGGAGCTGCACCAAGGTTCAAATTCTCAGCAAGAATTCGAGTTCAAGTTTCAGTTAAAGCTGGATGTTATTTAAAAATTTATAGTGTATATTTATATAGTGTGTCTGTATGTATAAGTGTGTTATATAGATGTGTGATGTATAGATGTAATATTTAGAATTAAAAATTATCTAATTTATTTGACTAAAAAAAAACTTTTTATCTTTTTAACATAATTTTAGAATAATAATTATAATAATTAAATAATCATTAATTATATATACTCCTTTATTAAGGATAATATTGCCTACTCAGACAATTTTAAGTATTATCAAGATTTATTTATTAATTTTTTAATTTTTGAAAAATTAATTTAAAACGAAAGCAATAATTATACTAATCATGGGTGACCATAGTCTTAAGTAATATATCCCGTTCAAATATGTTAGTTTAAGAACCAAAAAGGAAAAAAGTTGAAGATTTTTCCTAATTGAAAAGGTATGTATTTATTTTAACCAATTTCTAAATTAAATAATAGCATGAGAGCTCTTTTTTCATATAAATATTCACTTGTAAATTACCTTTATTTCATACAAAATGGTTGAGGGGAATACTTGGTATAGGGTTAGCATTAATTAAGTTATATTAGTTTAATAATTAACTCACTAATTTATTTATATAAATGTCGAAAGTTCAAATTTCAACGTAATAACTTATTAATTAATAACAAATTCTAGAATATAACTTAAATTCACGATGAATTAATTTTTGATTTGTCGGCCGACAAATACTGCGAAAAATTAATATATATAGATAGATAGATATGGGATTACATCGTATACAATTTAGAGTTAATTAAATACACATAAAGTCAATCGTCTATCTTAAGTCCTAACATATAATGATACAAAGGGTAAAAGACTAACGAATGACACATACAAGTTTTAATTATAATTATTTTAAGAACAATAATGAATAATAAAGTAAAGGAAATTTAATTTAAGTCTTGTCAAGTGGCTAATAAATATCTTAAGCTTCTGGTTACGATTATCCTTGGAAGCGTTGTGATTATAACTTGTAAGCATCACGATATCCACTCATATAAGGTTAAAGTGTAAAAGCAACAATTTGAAGCACATGATGATGAAGAACAAAGTTACCAACCTTTGTAGGTTTTGCCTCTTCAATAATGTAACACAAGTCTCTTTCCCCCTCATCAATTTCCGCCAACTAGTACTCTTCTCTAAAATATTTAATTCCGCTTATAGAGAAACTTTGTTAAGGGTTTAGAACCACACATCAATTGAAAAGGATCATCTCTACACTAGTGTAATCATTAACTTTAACTTCGATAAAATTGATGCAAGACCGTAAGAGTAAATACACTATAAAATATCTTCACAAAGTAATTAAAAAAAAAAAAACTAGTAAAATTTTATACCTGTGAAATATCACATGTTACTATCAAAAAGAGCATTCATATGATTATACAAATAATTGATTATTAAAATATATTAAAAGGGATGATCATAAATCGGTGCTTCGGGTGAGGTCTTCATATATTTGAGCATAAAAAATTGTTTAATTCCAGTTAAATAATAACATGATATATATTTTGAGTTTTTTTTACGATAGTTTATACTATTAAAATAAACTGAATTAATGGTATAAATAATTTTTAAAAGTTTATATATTCATCAATTTGATTCTTAAAAGATCAGAAATATTAAATTAGTCATTAAAAAAATATAAAAATAAATAAAATTTTGATTTTTTTATTAATTAATTGATGACGTGTCATAAAATAATTGTCATGTGACATCATCTATTTAATAAAAAAAAATAAATCTTATAAGGAGCAATTTATTACATCTCAAAATCATCTTTTGATAACCCAATTGATACACGCGGGACCAAAACAAATATGAAAGTAAAAGACTATAATGCCCCAACCATCTCTATGTTGTAAATAAACAATAGTACTTATATATCAAAGGTTTATATTATGATATTTAAAAGTATTTATCTAAGTTATTAAAAATTATTAAAAATTATTTAATTTTAAAAATATAAAAATAAATAATTATTAAATATTTAAAATTTAAAATAAAAAATAAATTAAACAAAAGTTAAACACCAAATTATAAAGGCCATTAGAGTTCACCTACACCAAAATAAGGCAATTGTTGTGCTTTGGCATCAAAGATACATCTTGTACACGAAGTGACTTTAGTGTTCTTGTATCCTCTCACGCTATCTAATCAAGTGACGAGGTTACCAAGTCTCCTGAAGCAAGAAGTATCCTGACCCCTATATAATGTGGGAAAGTTTTCAAATATATAGTTACACCGATATTTCAATAATTTTTAATCTTTAATTTTAGTTATATATATTTTTTATAATTAAAATTAACAGTTAAAAATTATTGAAATATCGATATATTAATATATTTAAAAAAATTTTTCAATATATAAATATCTGTTATTTGATATATACTCGTAACATACACATGATATAAATTGCTTACTGTTTATATTTGGGTAAGTCCATATATATTCTTTTTAACGGGTAAGCTAAATTTAAAATTGGGTCACACAAAGTTGATCTATTAGTATCAAACTTAATTCGTATGATTTTTTTTAATGGATCGAACCGACTTAGATACAAGTCTCTATAATTTATATTCGGCTCAATTTGGAGAGCAAGTCAAATGCTCTATCCACTATATTACTTATCATTACTAAAATTATAACCAATTAAAATATGTGATAATTTTTTATTCTGTAAAAAATTAATCGTTCATGATTATTCAAAATCATCCTCAAGAAATGACTAGACGTGAAGATCAGGACAATCACCGTTCTAATGAACGAATTAGAATCCTCAATTTTAGATATTTGTACCTCACGTTTGAACCTAAATCCAATCCAGTTTCAAGTAATACCTCGAATCAGTAACTCTGGTCATTTTGATAGTTAGCTTAGGCAGTCATCATTTTCAGTTTATTGTTAGCTCAATTTGTTAGTTCTGTTAGATTACTAATTATAGCAAGTAGTTAGTGTTTTGTAGCTCGTTGTTTTGGAGAAAAATGACAAGGGAAGCCAAAATAAGGAAACATTTTATATAGGTGCGACTTAGTTCGATAAGGAAGGGCAAAATACTCTCCTAAGTCTCTGGATAGCCAAAATACTATTCCAGGACAATTATGATCATGGGTACGTAATTGAACAAGTGTATAAGTATGTACTTTAATTTGACAATATAAGAAACATGTTCTTTTTTGGAAAAAATAAAATTCAAAGTAAGCATATTACAGCATTGCAAGGCTTCAAGAATCATAATATTAGGAATTTCTTAGAAGAAAAAAGGAGAATTTATTTTCTGCTTTAGTCCCACCCACTTGTGAGGAAAATTGATGCGAAATTCCATTAGGAAGAATATGAATAATGCTTTTTTATGCTCATAATTGTAGTAGGAATTCGGAATACGATTCAAAGGGAAAATGTGGTGGTCGCTTAGCTGCCACACATGTTGGCAAATGGCAATGGTTACGTGGACTTTCTTTTTATTATTTTTAACAATAAAGTCATGGATTTCACTGTATCAATGGTGGTTGAAATAATTCATCTACTTCCATGCATATCATCACATAGGTTGGCGCCATTAGAAATGTAAAGTGGCGCTTTTTAGTTTTGTTTTAAAAAGTTATTTTATTAAACTTAATATACAATAATAATTACATTGTGAAATTTTATTTAGTATAAAAATTAGAAACAAATAGATAAATAAATTGACTCTGAAAAAAATCAATAAATCAATGCTTATAGTTATATACGAAGAGAACCGAGGTTGTTTGATTTAAATTTTGGTCTCATATAATTGTGTGAAAGTGAAAATAATTCTAAAATGATTATTGTGAAAAGTCAAACTTGGTTTATTTAAAAGTATACTTCTTATATTCTTTATGATTCTTTTTGTGATTACTATAACGTCCTAACAGGCATTAAACAGTGACTGCCTTTTAAATTTTGTATAACACAATAAAAAAAAAAAAAAAAAGCTTAGGGGTTAAATAATATTTAAGATTTATAACCTAAAGGGACCATGTTTGATTCCCCAAATAACCAAGAGAGACCAAAGTAGCTACTCCAAGTACAACCCGCATGCCAGTATACATTGATCAAATAATCTTTTTTAATTTGTAGCAATTTTTAACCAACACAGTGGAGTAAAGAATAGATAATGTCTACTTAAATGGGGAACAATTGAAAATTAACTTTTTGTTATTTTAGATTAATATACTTTTATATGGACTAATTAATTTATTAGATGTTTAAGTTGTAACATTCTACCATACAAAACCTTACACTTAAGTCGTAAAGTAGAGGTGGTGAGATATACGACTTTTAAAAGAAAAGACGAATATAAATATAGTTAAAAGAATTTTATTACTAGAAGCCTTGAAGAAGAAGCTAAGTAAAAGTGAAAATAGAAAATCGTGTCATACTCATATAGATAATCGTAGAGCGGATAGGTAAGATTAAAAGAAGGCTAAGAATATAATATACAGATCAGAGTTTCAAAAGACAGATATCAAACTCTAGACTCGACTTGCGAAGCTAAAGCTGGCCAGATTATGTAATTATATATATTTCTACAACTCAAAATAAAACTCAAACTATAGAATAGATACATGTTTCTCTAAGTCAACCTTTAAGAGGGACAAAATACAAAATATACATGCGGAGATCTTATATACATATATACATAGGCTAAAACAAAATATAACAGTCCAAAAGACAGTTCTTCGCTTGTAAGGAGAGTCTCTAGACGCTCAACAAGGTGCATCTCAACTTGCATCTGAAAAATAGCAGAAATATGTATGGAATGAAAACTAGCAGTTCTTAGCGTGGTAAAGGTGCCCGCATAGTTAATAAAAAAGGTCTCACGAAAGACAAAGGCATTTCTAGAACTCCAACACTAAAATTTCAGCTTAAATATCCAACTACACCAGAAATTAAGTAAGTTATTTAAGGTATTCAAGTTTTGAATCTAACTTTAACCTAACACTCTACTTTCTGTCTCCTTCAATCCTCCAAATCACCGGTGGAACAACTTCCCTCCCTCATACGTCAGCCAAGAGGCATCTCTCAGAAAACATACACATACAATTCAAGTAAGAAAAATACAGATAGAAGTGCAATTACAGCAAGTGGAACAAGTAGTAGATAAGCAAAATTAAGCAGTTAAACAAACCAAAAAATGCACATTCAAACAAAACAAACAAATGCATATAATGTATGCATGTCCTATAGCTGATAAGTCTCATATGTCGGTTATATAGCCAACCCGACATGTCCTGGTAGCTAACTATTGGATAGTCCCTCTGTACGCGCATCCCCAAGCTCAAAAATAATATCCATGGAATCAAACTTCAAACTCAAATATAATATTCTATAGAGTCAAACTTCTATATAATCAAATTCCAAGTTTAATAATATAATATTTCATGGAAGAATATAGGATGTTAAAGTATCCGATCACATCTTGCGACAAAGGATCAACAATTAATCTCAAAATATAAAAGCCACATAATAATCTCTTTTCTTTTTAAAATAACATTCAAATTTTCAATGTTTACAGAAATTTCAACAGCATCTCCTCTAAAATTCAAACTTTTGTCATGCTTCAAGGGTCCCAACAACTAAACCAAATACTTCCTAGTCGTTCAAATCATTTCCAATATCAAATTATTTCAAAATCAAACCAATTTTAATATAAAATCTTTTCCAAAAACTAACCAACTTCAATAATAAACCGTTTACAAAATCGAATCATATATCTCTCAACCAATCCATTTAATTCAATTTCACAAACCTACCATCAACCCTCAACACATCAACAATCATCATTATTTTATACTCATCAAAGTCATAATCCAACACATACAAATTCATTCATCCTTTATACACACATCATAAACCATATACACAATCCATCAATAATTTATTCAGTTCATTCCTATCTTAAGGTATTCTAGCCTAAGTTTTCACGTGATATTAAACATTAACTACGAGAAACCAAAACATACCTTGGCCGATTCTTCCCTAAACTCGCAACACCTCAAAAATGCACTCTTCCACAAGCTCCAAGCCCCCAATGACCAATTCCGCAAGTTTAATTAATCACCCGAATTTTGTTCCAAACCGCCCAATTGAATTCCAAATCAACAAGAACACAATCTAATTCGCACAATATCACTATAATCATCGTAGGGTTCACTAATTCAATGATTCACATGGGTTCATCAATTCCTTACCTTACCCCAGATCAATTGGACAAAATCTAATGATTATCCACTGCTAGAGTTCACCTAAACCATTAAAATCATTCAATTCCTCAATACTCAATATCAAACTGTACGAAATGGAGGAGGGAAAGAACTGGGCGAGAAATGTAAATTTTTTACTACTTTGTTCAGATAGAATCGAAGAGAATTTTGAGACAAATATATAACTGCAAATAACTCGTCAATCGAAATTCCAGATTAAAAGTTATAGAGGATAGAATTTTCGGAAGGGAGGGTTAAGGTTTTTAAACGTAATTCTCTCTTTTTCAGCATACCTAGGAATGAAATGAGGAAAAGAAAGTTTGTTGCTTGTTTTATAGGGTGGGTTGGTTCAATTGGTTTTCTGTTGGCCCATTTTTAGGACCAAAATCTTTAAATTAATGTCAAAATTTGTATTTTTAATATTTCTACTTCTTTAAACTATAAATTTTTTTTTCTAATTTTTTTAAATAGTAATTAATTTATTAACTAATTATTTATTAACTTTTCAAAATTTACATAATTGATATATATAGTTCTAATTAATTTCAACTTGTATTTTTTATGCTCAAATTATATATAATATATATATAATTATATTTGATAGTTAAAAAAATTAATTTTGTGATATAAAATTTTAATCCTTTCGATATCTCTAAAAAGTGAAGATATAAGAAATTGAATTTTTTTTAGACAAAAACTAAAATTTTAATAATATTTAGTTCTAAATTTTATTTAACATTTTAAATTTTAAATCTAATTCTAACTTTTTAATAAGATATTAAAATATAATTCAATCTTACATATTTTACACTAAATATAATATCGAGATTTAATTTAATTTCAATCTTTTAGTTTTTATTTTCCAATTTATGTCATTCAGTTTCAGTCTCTTTTTTAAATACAGAACTGATTTAGTCAAAATTTTTGTTTTCTTTTTAATATTTAGAAACTTGATAAAAAGTAAAATAGACAGTAAAAATAAAAAAATTTTGTAATTATTATTTCTTGTTTTATCATTTTATTTTTAAAATTGATACTCTTCTATTAAGCGTTATTTATGTTTTTGGTATATTTATTTTTGATAATGTTATGTGTATATTAAAATCAACCACTAATATAAAATATATGTTAAAATATAAATATATATTAAAATAAAATTAAAAAATATATATATATTAATAATTATTTTTAGCATATAAATAGTATTTTTTATTATTTTATACCTAATACAAATGCATGTAGTAAAAGAAAATAAAAGGATAAAAAAATTAATTATGTTCAATAAACATATTAAAATTCTCATAATGTTTACAATTTTACCATTGATCGAAACGCAAAATCACGTGCTGCGGCCTACAAAGATGAATTATTAATAATTTAGGAATTGGTGCTCGTATTTTTTTATTCTTACTTTACCATTAGTTTATAAATTTAATTTTAATGTGCTGAGAGAGTAAAATAATTTTATATGTTTAATTATATTTTATTATATTATATTAATAAAAATAATTATTTTTTATAGTAATTATATAAATAATTATTTAAAAAATAAATATAATTTAATATAATTATATAAAATATTTTATATTATTAATATATTAAAATTAAATTATTAATATATATCTATATTTTATTATGGAAAATATTTCAATAAAAATATATTTATATAAAGATATCACTGCAAACTGTTTATCATATTCAACTGAATTATTTAATAATTTATAATATCATATTTTTATGTGAAGACTTCTTTGTTGAAGTATTCAATAATTTGATAAGACATTGCGGTTGTCTCTTTTTTCACTGATTTTCTCTACACCATGAGTTTAATCTCAAAACCATTGAACAAGCAGAGACGAATTTGTATCGCTGCATGGCGTGCACTAATGAATTATTGATAAACAGATACTAATGTAGTAATTATTAATGCACCCGAATCTCAAGTCTCATCTAAAGCAAGAATTATTGTATGAGAAAGACTTATTAAAAAGCTTTGTTTTGACATTTTTCGCCCTCCTTTGGGTTTGTGTTTCCACCTTGTGATGAATTATTGCAGTGTGTTGTTGTTATTGGGTCATGTCAACCATGGACAAAGTCACCTGAAGCTGAAAGATGCCAAGACTCAATGATAGCAACGTAAGCCTCATCTCAAATTCCGAAGATCTAATCTAACCTCGTTCTCTTTCTAAATAATGTAAAATCATGAGGAGGGGTATGTAATTATTTTAGTACGATTATGATGAATCAAGTAATGTATTGTGTATCAAAAATAGTATTCGAATATTAAAATTAATCAATAAAATTAGTCACTAATATATTTATGTATAAATACATATGCAGTTTAATTTATTTTTAATATGTATTTATATTATAACATATATTTTATACTAGTAATTGATTTTAGTGACTAATTTTTATATACACGTAACATAATCCATTTTATATTTATTATAGCAATACTCAAGTTGAATTTTTAAGGTTGAGAACTCATCAAATGCGGAATTACTAATTAAAAATGGTTAGATAGTTATACATAAATTTTCATTTTTTTTTTGTCTATTCATAGTTTTTACCTAACAAAATAAAACAGAAGCAAATCTATTAGATCGTAATAATTTAAGCTTAATTATATATGAGTCTTGTCTTATCATATGTAAATCTATTAGATTGTAATATAAATCTATCTCAAATATATTTAAAAAAAATAGTTTGATGAACAGATTTATTTATCTTAATTCTTTTTCTAAAAAAATAAAGATTAATGTAGACAAAGAGTGAAAGGTAGAAGAAGACCTAAAAAGATCATTTATGAAATGGTCAAACGAGATCTATATGTAAACGGTTTCTCTATGGACATAATACATGACAAAACACAATGGCATCGTTTGATTCATGTAGTCAATCCGATCTAGTGGGACAAATCTTTGTAGTTGTTGTTGTTATTGTTTCTATTTACGATGCGTGACTCTTAGATTACTTAATATACATTTCAACTGTTATATATGCATCTTAGATCACTATAAGAAAAACGTTCAATACCATCAGATTTATCATTGTCTTGAAATTGACAGTATAAACGTCGTCGAAAATTGTTTACCGGCATATTTTTTTCTGACACTAATTATCAGCAAATTTTCCGTCAATTTTTTAAATAGATTTGTTAAGACCGAGTTGATGATTACTGTTGGATTAATCCGACGGTCACTTTGGCGCCATTTCACATGTTTAGGCACCAAGTTACCGTCGGATTTATCTGATGATAAATCCTACAGTAATATTTTTTATTTTTTATTTTTTTTGCACAGTTAAACCACAATTAGTAGTCAAATTAAAATTCTTTTTAACAAAATTATTAGCAAAGATCTAAAATTAGTAGAAATTAACAAATTATTTTATTAAAAATAAATTATCTGAATACAATAAAATATCACAGAAGTAAAATACAATGAAGTAGACAAACAAAAAAATGAAATCCCTAAAGATCCCGGTAATCGTCGTGGTCCCACTGTTGAGGCGGCGGAGTAGGCGCTGACGTCGGTGCCCCACCAACAATGTTGTTGCTGGAACCAACAGCGTTGCCGCTAGAACCAGCAGTGCTCATTGCTGGCTCCAGCGCGCATCTGTTGGTTGTACTCCTCCATCTGTTCTCACAACCGATCGAGCTGCTCCAGCTTCTCAGTCAAATCCGAGCTGAAGGCAACGACTCCTCCCACGCATGCAAGAAGGTCATTGTACCTCTGCTCAGACTGCTCCGTTTGCTGGTAAAGCTCTTGTGTCAACTTCTACACCTCCTCCCTAGTGTCAACAACTTCCTGGGAATTGGCAGAGACAGAGTAAGCCACCAACAAGGAGGAACGGAGGCCACTAGCGAAGAACGACCCCAACCCAAAGTGGCAATTCTTGTGGGACTCAGAGGCGGTCTCGCACCAAATTGTATCAAGATCTACCACAAAGGTCTCAGAGCTGACTTCGTCGTTCCCACTAGGCGGCTGAGATTGCTGAGACTCGGAGCTTGCCCTGTACCATGACACCGTGACCCACTCGACCTACCTCTACTACCTGTCGTCGTGTCTGCATAGCGAATATATTACTAACACTAATCAAAACATAATTAAACTCCCTAACTCTAAACATATTAATACACTCAATACAGTAAATATATTAATAACATAACAAACACTAATAAATAATAACTGATGGTAAACAATAGCTAAGAGAATGGGGGTTGAATCTTAGCCCCTTTTTGCTGAATATTAGTTTCTGCTTTTTCAAAAAAATTTTAGAAGATATTTCTACTTTTGTCTCATAACAAGTCAAGAGACATTTTCTTTTTATCTCATAACGGGTTAGGAGATATTTTTCATTTTTGTCTCCAACGCAACAGAAATAGAATAGAAGTAGAAGAGAAAGTGAGAATCACACCCAGATGTATCCTGGTTCAGCAGTTAAGTGCAATACAGCCTACATCCAGTTTCCATCACAATAGTGACGGAATTTCACTATAATTATCAGATTACAAACACCAATTCTTTCTTAGGATCTACCCAATCCTATCTGGGACAAATCTAGATTCTATCCCCAAATTTGAACTTGACTTGGACTCCTACCAAGCTTTCAACCACAAAGTGCTAACCCAACTTGTAAGAGAATCCCCACAGGATCATTAAACACAACATACAGATGTACAAAGAAACTCTGAGACATCTATGACTTTTTCTCTAATATTGATCACTGCCTTTTTTCTCTCACTGGCTTTTTCTTACAAACCTCACCATGTTTGTCTTTTTCACCATGAGACTCAGACAGACAATACTAAGAAAAAGAAAACAAAATGAACATCTTTGAAGGAAAAGAACTCAAGAAGCTTGGGTAGCTATGAGAACTCTGTGCTTTCACTTTCTCTCCTTAATCTCAACCCTTGGTCGTTCACCCTTATTATAGAAGGGGAAGCTTCAAAAGTTGAAACCGGTTCAACCAAGCAACTTCTTCTCCAACCCAAAAATAGCTTCGGTTCGGACAGAGAGAAGAGAGAGGAAAAACCAAAAACCAACATGCATGCACCTCTCTCAACCCTTTTCATCAAGTTCCTTCACTCTGAGCCCTTGATGAATCTCTGACCCAGGAATGCTTCTTTCCTTCTATTTTTGCTTCTTCCTATCCGTAGCTTTAGAGGCTAGCTTCCTTCTCTGATAAACAAAAATGGAAATAAAATTTTACAACTGAGATCTTCCTCTCTAACAGAGGCGGATTGCTTCTATTTTTTGCTTCAAAAATCTTGAAGCCCTTCTTCAAATTTTGCCTTTAATGGCAAAGATCTTGCCATGCCTTGCTTCGGATTTTCCTTCTTCAAATGCTATCATCATCCTAGCATTTTCTTCTTATATAGGTTCTCTGTTTACTTTCTATGATAACTTGTATTTTTTCTTTTTTGATTGAAGTGACCGAATACAAAGAGAGATGAGAGAGAAGAGATAAGGAAGAAAGCTTCTTGTGGAAGCATTAAGTGGAATTAAATCAAATTGAATTCCCACTTCCATTTCCCAAGACATGTGAAGCTTTCAAAGCACATTAAACTCAATTGAATAGCTTTCAGTTACCAAGGCATCAAGTCACATGTCAGACTTTTGGTTACCAAGGAGTAAAGTTAATTGAGTTAAAAACAACCAAGGCATGGAGCAACGAAGCATGCTTTTGAAATCCTTGAGCCACTTTGAGTTTCTTTACCTTTTAGCCACATGAAGTGAACAATTAATATTAGCCTTTGAGAGTCTTGGGCTCCTTTGGTTTCCTTTCTCTTTTAATATTCGGTCACTTGAAGAGAACGACTATTATTGGGCTAAGCATATTTAGTAACCAAACTGGGCTTTCATCACTTGGACCAAGATAACAATTTTATTTTTCTTCCTGCACACTAACAAAAATATCAAACAATCCATTGGAAGCTATTAAATAAGACACTTAATAATAATTTTAATAATTTTCTAATTTATATTTTAATAATGTTTGATCATCATTTAATTAAATATAAGTTTTTCAAACTCATCAATAACATAAGAAACTCAAAAAATAACAAATAATTATAACAAATATGAGAAAAAATATGAATAACAAATAATTATAATAAATAATCCAAAACACTTAAAATAAGAATTTTAAGGAGGAACCAATTCATGTCACAATTAACACAAATATCTATCAATCCTAAACGTAATTCTAAAACTTTCGAAAACATAATTTGATTTTTCAATTTCAATCAAAATCTTACTCCCTTAAAATTTGATTTTTCTACCCTTTAAAGATTCTATCCAAACCAAATATCAATCCAAACCAACATACAAGGATTGAATAAAACCCTAAACCCTAACTTATTCAAACTAACCCACCAAACAAACCAATTATTCAAACCAATGAAATGTATGTCAAAAATTAAATAAAAAAATTTCTCATATCCCATAATTTTTCAATCTAACAAAAACAAGCAAAAACAAAATACAAATAATAATAATCAAACAAGTACAAATAAATCCTAAATTATTATATAATAACCAAGACATAAATTCTAAATTAACTTAACCCTAAATTAACATGACTAAAAATTAACATGACCCTAAATCATAAATTATAATCAAGGTTCTGAAAATCGAACTGGTCATCGAACCGCTTTAGTTACTAATTTACTGGTTTATAGGTTCAACCGGTTAAATCGTAGTTGAACCGTAAAAACCGTTTTATAATAAAATATAAATAAACAAAGTGATACTACATAGTGGTACTACATTTGTATCGGCCTTCTTGATAGTAAGACATACATGAACTTCAAATCTCTCTACATAGTGGTACTACATAGTTTTACATAATCATTTTGACTCTCATACAATGAAATTCTGGAATAGGATGAGTTATTAATGAAGGTAAAATTGGCACAAAAAAGTGTGTTGTACCTTTGATTTCTTTGATCTGCTTTGTTTTTATTTTCTTAATCGAATGATTGTCTTAAACCAATGGCTTGAACCCATGCTTGATGTGAAGTAAGTAACTTCTTTCAAATGGATATAACCCTGGTAGTAATTTTAGTTGAAAATATGATCACCATACAGAACAACAAAAAAAGCAATAACAAAACTGCTGACCAAAAATAAAAATACATATTAAGAACTTATTAATGAAAATATGAAACCAAATACATGTTGATCCAATAATTCTCAGAATTGAATTTAATTGATAATACCTGCTTTTTATCTATTTCTTTGATTTTTTATTTTTGATTCCTGAGAAGCAAGAAATTAGGGTTAGTTTCAAAATCCAACATTAAAACTAAAGGAAATAACATTAACTGGCAATCGATTTACCAGGACATGGACAGTAACTCGCACAGACTTGAAAGGTCTGTTTTTTATATCTGCTTCCTATTGAAACTACCGAGATTTACAATGGAACAAATATTATTAAACAGCAAGTTTATTTCTAACTTGTTGAATTACCCAAAAAAATCACACAGTACAGAAATTTTCATTCAAAAATAGTACACAAACACAGCAGAACATCTGGCGCTAATCAAGAATCAAATAATCATTCAACAAAAACACAAAACATTCAATAATCATTCAATAATTTCTGAATAAAGCATAAAAAACCAAATTTAGGGGAGGATTTGGTGCAGAAAAAGCTTTTTTCCCTCAATTTTTCGAAGTACTTTTTTTAACCCGGCAACAAGTAACCACAACAAAGTTCAGTTCAATAAATAAAGCAAAATCTGTTCAGTAATAAGTAAACAAGTAGGGACTACAATTTCAGAGTTCATCATGTCACACTTCAGTTCACAGTTTCACACTACACAGTTCAAAGAAAAATAAAATAGGGAGACAGAGTTCACATTTTCAAAGTTCACAGTTTCAGAGTTCATCATGTCACACTTCAGTGACTTCAATTCACAGAGCTTCACAAAATCAAACAACTACTCAATCAAGCTCATCGGAGAGACAAAGACATGCAAATGTTATTCAATCAAACAATCACATCTAAAAAAATTACCTGAAACTCTGGAGGCTCGACGGTGCCTTCAACAGAACATGCAATAGGGAGAGTGGGAGACAGCGACGCCAAGTGACCAAGCAGTGGTGGAGCACCTTCGAAGGAACGACGGCTACTACGCGATGAAGGAGGTTGTTCGAAGGAACGACTGCTACTGCACGACAGAGGTAACTGGTCGAAGGAACGACGGCTGCTGTGCGATTAGGTGGCTGTTCGAAGGAACGACGGCGGTGGCACGACGCGGTGGCTGGACGGAGGTGAGGGACGACCGGACGATGAGAACCCCTGGCCCCTGTCGTGTGAGAGTCAGAGAGGCATTCTTCTCACTTCTGAAGCTCGATGAGAAGGGGACTCAGGGATCAAGATCGAATTAGGGATTTAGGGCTCCAGAGGCTGAAACGGCAACGTTTTGCTGCCCAGCCAAAAAACTGACCGAGTCACGGTTCGGTTCGACCGATCGATTACCGGCCGGTTCACCGGTTCAATTTCGATTTTTAAATTCTACGATTTTGCTGTTTAACTGAATCGTTTTCCTGTGCGGTTCACAGTTCAACTGGTTCGACTGATCGGTCCGAACCGGTTTTCAAAACCTTGATTATAATTAAGTACTGTATGTTCTGATATTCTAATATAACAATTAACACACACAAATATACAAACTAAGCATGATTCTTGAACCAACATTCTCGGACATCATAATTCCTAAAAAAATGTATGACACTCTGATGAGCGGATAATTTGTATACTTTTTGGCATTGTTTTTAGTGTGTTTTTAGTATGATCTAGTTAGTTTTTAGTATATTTTTATTAGTTTTTAGTTAAAATTCACTTTTCTGGACTTTACTATGAGTTTGTGTGTTTTTCTGTGATTTCAGGTATTTTCTGGCTGAAATTGAGGGACCTGAGCAAAAATCTGATTCAGAGACTAAAAAGGACTGCAGATGCTGTTGGACTCTGACCTCCCTGCACTCGAAGTGGATTTTCTGGAGCTACAGAAGCCCAATTGGCGCGCTCTCAACGGCATTGGAAAGTAGACATCCTGGGCTTTCCAGCAATATATGATAGTCCATACTTTGTTCAAGATTTGATGGCCCAAACCGGCGTTCAAAGTCACCCTCAGAAATCCCAGCGTTAAACGCTGGAACTGGCACCAAAATGGGAGTTAAACGCCCAAACTGGCATAAAAGCTGGCGTTTAACTCCAAGAAGAGTCTCTACACGAAAATGCTTCATTGCTCAGCCCAAGCACACACCAAGTGGGTCCGGAAGTGGATTTTTATGTCATTTACTCATTTCTGTAAACCTTAGGCTACTAGTTTTCTATAAGTAGGACCTTTTACTATTGTATTGAGATATCGGGGTAGCTATCTTCATTTTTATGCTATCTTAGATCACTGGGAGGCTGGCCATTCGGCCATGCCTAGACCTTGTTCTTATGTATTTTCAACGGTGGAGTTTCTACACACCATAGATTAAGGTGTGGAGCTCTGCTGTACCTCGAGTATTAATGCAATTACTATTGTTCTTCCATTCAATTCCGCTTGTTCTTGTTCTAAGATATCACTTGTTCTTCAACTTGATGAATGTGATGATCCGTGACACTCATCATCATTCTCACCTATGAACGTGTGACTGACAACCACCTCCGTTCTACCTTCGATTGGGTGAATATCTCTTGGATTCCTGATTGCACGATGCATGGTTGATCGCCTGACAACCGAGTGCTCGTCTGACAAACGAGCCAACCATTCCGTGAGATCAGAGTCTTCGTGGTATAGGCTAGAACTGATGGCGGCATTCAAGAGAATCCGGAAGGTCTAACCTTGTCTGTGGTATTCTGAGTAGGACTCAATGATTGAATGACTGTGACGTGCTTCAAACTCCTAGCAGGTGGGGCGTTAGTGACAGACGCAAAAGAATCGATGGATTCTATTCCGGCCTGACCGAGAACCGACAGATGATTACCCATGCTGTGACAGAGCATAGGCAGCGTTTTCACTGAGAGGATGGGAGGTAGCCATTGACAACGGTGAAACCCTACATAAGCTTGCCATGGAAAGGAGTAAGAAGGATTGGATGAAGACAGTAGGAAAGCAGAGAGACGGAAGGGAAGGCATCTTCATGCGCTTATCTGAAGTTCCTACCAATGAATTACATAAGTACCTCTATCTTTATCTTTATGTTTTTATGCGTTCATCACCATATCCATTTGAGTTTGCCTGACTAAGATTTACAAGATGACCATAGCTTGCTTCATACTAACAATCTCTGTGGGATCGACCCTTACTCGCGTAAGGTTTATTACTTGGACGACCCAGTACACTTGCTGGTTAGTTGTGCGAAGTTGTGTTTATGCCATGGTATTGAACACCAAGTTTTTGGATTCATTACCGGGGATTATTTGAGTTGTGAAAAGTACTGATCACAATTTCGCGCACCACACTCCAACACTCCAACTAACTCAGAATCATTCAACAACCACAATCCTTACTAATCAAATTCCTAACACTAATAGAATAACAAACTAACAGGTAATACACTAACAATTAAAGAAATTATGTTTCTAATTTTGAAATAGATGTCATGGAAATGGAGAGTAATGAAGATGTACCTGAATATGGAGTGGCGACGAAGGGGCTAGGTAAAGAGAGAAACGGAGAAGCGGTAGCGAAGAGGGCTGGACTGAATAGAGAGAGAAACAGAAAAGAAGGTTTGAGAGAGAGAGGGGGTTTGTGCTTTTAATTTTAGACCTGATTACCGTGAGATTCATCCGGCAGAAACCCACTGTATGTCACCAAAGCGCAATGTTTAACTAAAACATGTTACCGTCGGAATAATCCGATGGCAAATCCAACGAAAAAGTTCTCATCTATTTCATACCTTTTTCCTCCAAATATTAGCTATAAATTTACCGTCAGATAAGTGAATTCGCCGATAGCAATTTGACGTAACGAATTTTACAACAAAACTCTTTATAAATCTGTCAACAAAACCGATGATAATTCGAGACGATAAATTTAACAGTATTTAACATTTTTCTTGTAATAGATATGATCAATTTGTTAAACGAGTCAATTTTCGGATATTTTTTATATCAACATATTAAAATTCTTTTCGGTTATAACGCATCCCAAATACATATATATTTATCTTGTATCTACTATATTCGAGATGTACTTCAAAATTTAAATTGATAAATATTTTAGAAAGTATGCATATTAGTAAATAAAAAAAAGTATTTATTTATAAAAAAAAACTCAAACATTAAGTCTTTTTTTTCATCCATAGTCACAAGAAGTATTATGAATTTTTGAAAGAAGTAATGGGAAGAGTTTTGTATTGGGTAAAGATGCATGGTAGGAGATCAAGTGGATCAAAGTAGGTGTCGTTACTCGTTAGCTAGATTCAAGGGATTTAGTTTGAATTGTTTAGGTCTATATATAGACTTGGTTGCTCTTCTGATCCTTGGTCGGAGGAGGCTTGGATTTTGCGGAACACTTATCTTTGATAACTTTGATCTCTCCATTTTGTGGATCAAAATGTAACTAAAATTTTTTAAAACTAAGAGACTGAAAATGAATATTTTGTATCCAACTACTCTCATACAGTCATAGTCATATACCACTTCAATTGACCAGCAAGTGCCAAATCTCACCTTATATGAATTGTTGAATTCAGGAATATTTTTATTAGCGAGATCTTTTCATGAATTATTTTTTCTATTGTGACGGTTGACGAAATTATGAACTTTTGAACTTAGTTAAAATTTTTTTACACAAGAAAGACTTGATTGAAAGCGTTTTAAGTTATATTTAATAAAACTTTAATAAAATTATAAGAAACTACAGAATAATTAAATTTAATCTAAATATATCTTTACTAATTTTTACTATAAACATGGAATATAAAACAAGCACCTTCATTAAAATTTAAAAAGTAAAACAAATGTAATTACTTTATAGAAAACAAAAGTAGGTATGGTTTCTATTGCTTCTAAATAATTTCCTTTTCTCAAAATTATCTTGGTTTTCAATTTTTTTAAAAAAATATTTTGATTAAACTTTTCGATCTTAAATTTTGTTGTTATGATTCTGACACTAACTTATCTCTTTTGTAGTAGAAGATTAAGAATTTAAAATTCTGATATCACTGTTAGGTACTAGAGTTAATAAAGATAAAATAATGCAACTAAAATTTATGAACGAAAAATAAATGGAACTGAACAAGAATTTAGATAATAGTAAAAATAATATAACAAAATAGTGAAATTACAATCTCTCATAATACATAAAGAAGTCTATAGTACTTTCTTACATATTATGGAAATTCATTCAAAGAGTTACACATATGAGAGATCTTATTACTTTTTTCTCTAAGTTTTACTTTCTAATTCTATGCAAAACATGGCATACATTAACAAATACCCTAACCACCTAAATATAGTATTTTGTGGAGATGTATTTAGTTTACAAGATGATCAAGTTGTGCACAAATTGCACAAATATGTATACTAGAGTCTTTTTTCACTTTCATCTTTATCAAGTTGCAATCTTTTAACTAGAATTTTTGACTATGCAAGTTGAACAACTTGTCAAGTAGTTTCATGAGTCTTCCAACTTGATAAGAACATACTTGATTCTAGACCAAGCTTAAGTTCTATAATGTTCTTTAATTTTCTTGAAATTTTATTATGCTCCACTTGTATCACTTGTAACCTCTAGCCATTTTTGTTGACTTCAAACTAAAAAAAATAATTTTGCTTCTTCTTTTTCCAATTTTTCACTCAAAATTATTATTTTAAAATATTCATACTGCTCATATTTTTAATAGGCCAGGAGAAGATCTGCACTAATCAAATTTATCTGTATTAATTGGTTTTGTCTTGATATATGTAAGATTGTCGTTGGTGTGGATTTTTTGCACATCCACTTTTCTTTCCTCCACTACTTCACAAACAAAATAATATTGAACGCCTATGTGCTTCATTTTTTAGTGAAAGGCTGAATTCTTTGCAATACACTCTAACTGTCACAAAATATTAGAATCATATCCTAATTATGTCCGAGTTCCTCCATTAACCTTTGCAACCAAATTGCTTCATTATAAGATTGTGTAACTGTCATATATTCAGCTTTTGTAGTTAATAGTGCTACAACTGTTTGTAATTTTGATAATCAGCTTACTGCACTTTCTGCAAGTATAAACACAGTCTTTAGTGGACTTTTTTTTGTCAAGATCTTCTGCAAAATCAAAGCCAACATAATCTTTGATAGTAAATTCAAATTCTCCAAAATATAAAGCAACATTAGAGATTCTTTTGATATTTCTCAAGATCCTCTTTACGGTACTCCAGTGCTCTTTTCTTAAATTTGCCATAAATCTGCTGACGATCCTAGCATATTGAACGATATCTGGTCTGGTGCAAATCATGGCGTACATAAGGCTTCCTACTGCAGATGCATATGGTACTCAAAACATTTTTTTCTTCTCTGTATCACTACTAGAACACATCTCAGAAGATAATTTAAAATTGATAAGAAGTGGGGTAAATATTGGCTTACACTCTTGCATTTTTGAAGCGCCACAAGACCTTCCTTAAGTAATTTTCTTGGGATAGTCAAATTTTTCTATCTTTTCTGACTCGAAAAATCTGCATCCCAAATTCTTATTTGTTGGTCCCAAATCCTTCATATCAAACTTCCTAGCCAACTGAGCCTTTAATTCCTAGACACGATCTTTGTTGGGGTCTATCACCAACATGTCATCCACATACAATAGCAGAATGATAAAATCACTAATACTAGACCTCTTGTAATAAGTACAATGGTCTGATTGAAGTCTGTTGTAATCAAGGCTAATAATAAAGGAATCAAAGCTCTTGTACCAATATCCTAGCGCCTGCTTTAAGCCATACAGAGATTTGGTTAACCTGCAAACTAAGTTTTTTTTTTGTTCTTCAAACCCTTCTGGTTGGAGCATATATATTTCTTCTTCAAATTCACTATGAAGAAAAACAGTCTTTACATCTAGTTGGTCTAGATATAAATCATACACAGCACATATAGTAAGAACTAATCTTATGGTAGAAATTCTAACTACTGGAAAAAATATTTTATTGAAATCAATACCTTCTTTCTAAGAAAATCCCTTTACCACCAATCTTGCATGATAATGTTCTATCTGGTCTTGATTGTCACGCTTGATTTTGTAAACTCATTTGTTACCAATGGCTTTCCTTCTGTCCGGGAGTGGGACAAACTCCCACGTCTTGTTTCTGCGTAGTACATTCATTTCTTTTTGCATAGCTATCATCCATAAAGAAGAACCTAAACTTTCAACAGCCCTTGAAAGGTTGATAGTTCTCCATTTTCAGTAACAAAATAATATGCATCATGGTAAGTCAAGACATACTCGGCATGCCATGATGGTCTTCTTAGTTCACCTGTTGTTCTCCGAGCTTCAGCTAGTCCTTATACGACTTGCTCAGATTTTGCATTAGAAGAGTCTTTTTTTCATATTTATCATCCATGTATATTGTAGTAGTTTTTTTCAGTGCTGTTATTCTTTTCTTACTTTCTTTGCAACTTATTGTCAGCAAATATAACATCTCTACTAATAATAATTTTGTGAAAAGTGGAATCCCACAAACGATACCTCTTTACATTGTCAACATAGCCCAAGAAGATACATTTTTTAATTTAGGATCAAGCTTTATTCTTTCTTGAGTACTAAACATCATATAAACAAGACATCCAAATATATGTAGACAAGAATAATCGGGGTGGCTTACCTTACCACATCTTCATTGGTTTTTTCAACCTAATTACTATTGATGGCGATCTATTAATCACGTAGCAAACTGTTTTTACTGCTTCTGCCTAGAAAGATTTGGCTAATCCTACAGTTCATATCATAGCTCAAGTTCTTTCTAAAAAAGTTTTATTCATCTGCTTTGTAACACCATTTTACTAAGGTGTATATGCAACTGTGAATTGTCTCTAAATACCCTCGTTCTTGCAAAATGAAATGAAATCACCATCAGCGTATTCTCTTCCATTGTCTGTCCTCAAAAACTTTATTTTTTTCCATTTTCAAGCTCTATTCGTGGTTTAAACTCTTTGAAAACTGAAAACACATCTGACTTCTTCTTGATAAAAAATACTCACACTTTTCGTGAGTAATCATATAAGAAGGAGACAAAATATTTTGCTCCTCCTAGTGATAATTGTCGTGATTCCCAACATCAAAATGAATCAAATTTAGTACATGCTTGCTTCTAGCAGTTGATATTTCAAACTTCAATTTATGCTGCTTGCTTGTCACACAGTGCTCATAAAAAGGTAGATTCATCATTTTGAACCCTAGAAAGAGATTACGTTTTGCAAGAACTTTTAGACCACGTTCTAATATGTGGCCTAATTTACGAAGTCACAATATCGTTGTGTCTTCTTGGTTTGGAGATGCAACTATCTGCGACTCAAACTGTATCTCCAGAAAGCAAGTATAGATTGGTTGTTAACTGTTTTGACTTCATGATCATACGAACACCATTAGTCACCTTTAACGATCCACTTTTAATATTAATCTTGTACCCTTGAGAATCCAACAACCCAACGGATAACAAATTTTTTTCTCAGGCCTCACATGTCTTACACCTTGAACTGTATGGATGAAACCATCAAACATCTTAATTTTGATGATACCGATTTTCACAGTTTATAAGGTATGATAATCTCCCATGAGTACAGATCCTTTTGAAACAAGTTCATAAGTACTAAACCACTCATGATGTGGAGTCATGTGATATGTTGTTGCACAATCTAATAGCCAGATATCAGCTAGTGGTTTATTGTCTTCATGACCAATTGCAACTTCAATGCACAAGACATCTTCATTATCAGAGGTATTTGCAACACAATCATGTGAGGTAGTTGCATCAACAGTTTTTCCTGTGCTCTTATTGTTGAACAATTAATCTTTCTTCAAGTACCATTTCTTACCACAATTATAACAAGTAAGGTTCTTCTTCCGAGACTTTGATCTACTACGACTTTGACTTCCACTAGAATTACGTTCTATTGATCTACCTCTCATCACCGACAAAGCTTTTATTTGCTTTGAACTCTCCGTTCGATCATCTTTTTTGCACTTGCTTTCTTCTTCAAGAATAGCAGTAGCAACATCATCAAATCAGAGTTGATCAACAATATTTTTATTTGTGATGTCGATGATGAGTTGATCATACGAGTCTGATAAATTTTGGAAAAAAAAATTAACACATTCATTTTCTACAATCTGGCATTCCATGGCTATCAGTTGTGAAAATATAGTATGAAGATTGTTGATGTGATCCATCACCGATGTGGATTCACTCATACGAAGAGTATAGAGCCTCCTTTTCATGAAGATTCTGTTGTGAAGCAACTTTGCCTCGTACAACTTAGTGAGTGCCTCTCAAATCTCCTTTGCTATCTATTTCTCCAAGATGCTTGATAATACGAAATCTACTATAGCCAAGTGTAAATTGGCAATGATATTTTCGTCCATCTCTTTTCACTTGTCATCAAGAATACCGGTAGACCTACCTTCTATTGCTTTTGAATAATTCTCCTTTCTCAAAATTGCCTTGATCGTCAGTTTTCAAAGAAAAAAGTTAATTTTATTGAATTTTTCGATCTTAAATTTTGTTGCCATATGGTTCTGATACCAACTTGTCTCTTTTATAGAGGCAGATTAATAACCTAAAATTCTGATACCACTATTACATACTAGAGTTAATAGGGACAAAATAATACAACTAAAATTTGCGAACGAGAAATAGATGAAACTGAACAAGAATTTAAATAACAATAGAAATAATATGATAAAGTGGTGAAGTTATAATCTCTCGCAATATATAGAGAAGTCTATAATACTCTCTTACATATTATAAAAATTCATATAAAGGAATTACACATACGAGAGACTTTACTACTTATCTCTCTAAGTTTCACTCATTAATTCTATGCAAAACATGACATACATTAGTAAATACACTAACCACCTATATAAGTATTTTGTGGAGGTGCATTTGATTTACAAGTTGATCAAGTTGTGCACAAATTGCACAAGTCTGTGTACTTGAATCCTTTTTTACATTTATCTTTATCAAGTTGCAATATTTGACTAGAACTTTTGACAATGCAAGTTGGACAAGTTGCGAAGTAGTTTCATGAGTCTTCCAACTTGATAACGACATATTTAATTCTAGACCAAATTTAAGTTTTATAATGTTCTTTAATTTTTTTAAAACTTCATTATATACTCCACTTGTATCACTTGTAACTTCTAATCATTTTTGTTGACTTTAAACAAAAAAAAAATTTATTTCTTCTTTTCACAAACTAAACCTAAATACTAGCTCACTACTATGTCTTTCTTCTTCTCTTTCTTTAGTTCAAAATCATATTTCACTATCTCTCTTTCTCTTGTCAATTCTACTTTTATTCTTCATATCACATTATGTCATTTTTTACGATGAATTTTTTTTTTATTCTTATAATTTTTTTTCTATTGATATTTGTTTTTTTATTGAATTCTTCTTGTTCTTAATAAATTTATAGATATTATTTAGAATTTAATTTTAATGTAATGTTAGTATAAAATTATTTTACATGTCCATCTAATTACATAATGTTATATTAACAAAAATAATTACTTTTATTTTTATATGTTCGTTCAATAACATAATGTATATTTTAATAGTTTGATTTTATTGATATGTATTTATTAATAAGTGTTTTTGTGAAAATGTAGATCTTTAATTAGTATGTTTGCTTTTTCAACGTAAAGAAATAAATTTAAAAAGTTATATATATATATATATATATATATATATATATAATTGTCTATTGCCATACAAACTTACATAATATATATAGAAATTAGAATTTTGGTTTTAAACTTTATTCAAATTCGATTTGTATCCAGTTTAAATTTAACTTTATTATTATCCAAAAATAACATAATTTCATCAGATAAAAATCTCCAAAATAAATTCGATCGATGAATATGCCAGACCAAATTTGGATCAAGCAAAAATCTAATTTCACTTGACCCATCTCAAGGGAATTTGGATAAAATATGATTTGAGTATAATTTGACGCCTATAAGCCGTACATGTTGGGTTGTGGGGTAACCTTTGTTGCCCTTACGATGCCTCTAAAATAATACATTAAATACATTATTAATTTGAAGTTTTATATTTTGCACAAAAAAAATATGATAAAAATTTTAATAAATAATTTTAAAATTCTTATTAATAAAAATAATTTATAATATTTTAATTGTAACCTCTTAAAGTAACTATATATTTTTAATAATATTATTTATATACTAAATATTTTTTAAATTTATATAAAAATAGATTTTTACAAATTAATTTTGTATTTAATTTTTTAATTATAAAATAAAATATATATGATTATTTAAAAATATTAATATCAGAACAATATCTACTATAAAAAAAATATATACACACAGCGAAATTGTATATTTTTATATATCTGAATACACCTAAACCAAATTCCCAATATTTTCTTTTGCTTATTTGGTTTATTGACGTAGCGATTTTGTTTTATAAATTTGTTTAATGATGTTTTTTCATTCGGATTTGACAGAGAGAGAAAAAGACACGTGGCGTGAATGGCGGATGAATGCAACATCACGTGGTTGGGATGGGATGTCCACGTCATCATGCCAGCTGTCGAAACCATCAGGTCACGTTTAAAACTTAAAAGGTCACTCTTAACGCCACGAGACTCTTGCGACTTGCCACTCTCTTCTTCAGCCGTTGGATCACCATCTTGCACCCCACCACTGCACCACATCCATCAATTTCGTCTTAACAATTATTTTTGTATTTATTTGATCTCAATAATTAAGTCATCAATAACAACGTTTTACTTCGTTTTGTTTTTTAAATTAAAATAATATATTATTGGCTCTCTTTTTTCTTTTGTGATGATTGGAGGGGAAGACTCTTTCGCTGGACAAATCATGTTATCCTCTTAAATAACTTCATGTGCTTATGTCACCTTGGCTTCACTATTCTCTAATTTTTGACCAGGTCCCTTTATTACTTTTTTATTGTTGGGAGCAGTATTCTTATTACTACTTCCAAGTTCCAAAACTAAATAAAAGTATATGTAATTATTTGGTTAAGTTTGTATGAACAAGATACTAGACAGATAAATGGAGACATAAATTTGTGTTTGACTGCAAAATATAATATGTTTTATACATTGTGACGAAGATTAATCAATCAATAGCATGATAATTTCACATAATTTTTAGCATTTATTTCTCTGAAGTCTTCCTTCTTCCTACATTGTTCATCACTTACTTAATTAATAAGCTTGATGCAGAACTTTTATACATACTTACATGTAAATATGAATCCAAAAATATTATTATAGGGGTTAATAATATATATAATATTAAAATAAATTTATGCAAATAAATTATGTGATGTAAAATATATTATAAAAATATATTAATAGTAATATATATTTTGAAGTACAAAAAATATGTATATATTTTTTATTAATAAAATGGTATATGTTAATTTTTTATATTATAAAATTTATTGATAATAAAATTTGTGTCAAATTTTTTAATAATTTTTTAATATAAATTAAAAAATAATTAGCAAAATTTTATCTTTTATTTTATTTTCGAGTCTATTCTGTACAATATTCATAATTGAAAAAGATCTCTTAGTTGTAGCAGTTAAAACAGAAAACATTAATATCAAGCAAATCAAACGATCAATTAAATGATATGTTAAAGACTTTCTCTTCCTTAACCATTGAAATAACAAATAAATTATGCACAAATTACTTAATTCAACATGATTAAGAATATTAAATTTATAATATTGAACTTGCATTTTAATGTAAAAATTTTTTTGTCACTAAACTCAGTTAAATAAAATCATTCTACTATTTTACTTAATTTTTTAGATATGAAAAATTATTAATATTTGAATTGAACTTTTATTTATACTAGACTAAATACTAAATATATTTTTAAACAAAATATAAAATTATATAATATATAATAATTTTTTATTATTATTATTATTATTATTATTATTATTATTTTAAAAAAATTGGAAACCAAGGACTCCACTCGTCCTCTCTTGCATAAATTGGATTTTTTTCTTAAATAAAATAACAAAATTTAATAATTCTCGAAACAAGATATTTCAACTTTATTTTTAGAAATATAATTTTTCATGCATGTTGGTGTGCAGATCAGAATAGCACCATTTCGTTATTTATTTATTTTTTTTACTGCTGACATTTTCTCTACGATGTCAAGAAATCAATTGTTATCTATTTATTATGATGGTGAAATAGTGTATGATGAAGAAGGTTCAATCGTGTGTAGATCGGGACAACCGATAATTACCTATATGACACCGGAAATCGACAGTTTAACAACTTTGAAAAATTTGATATTGTATTCTATCGGGCAACAAGAGACAAAAAGAGTGAAAAAATTTACTACGGATATTCGACCGAAGTAGATGTCACTTTGTTTTATAAAAGGTATGTTACAGTTGTATTATCTCTGTTGTTATTATATTTATCAAATCACGATTGTGAGAAATATTTTTATTTTCTTTAATTAGGTACCGTTTGCGCGATGACGATGACGTATGGCTTACGGCGTGGGTCAGCATATGGCGGCGGATCAGCATACGGCGTCCATTCTACCTGTTCACAACACGCATATAAACGACGACATTCAAATATCAAATGAAACAGTTATTCAAGTAAAATAAGCTTAAATATGTAAAACTTAAATATTTATCACTTACATTTAGGATCTCAATTCCGTTCAGGGTGCGCCTGTAATGCCTAAGCCTACTCTCGCCTCTGGCATTTGTCCAGCTGGTACTGAACCCACCTACAATGCCAACCACAATATTGATTATTGCTCAATTCAATTAACTAGGTAATAATAATATGAAAGGTATTTATAAGTATTTATAATACCTTTCCATCAAGAAAAATTGACGAGTATCAAAACCGTCGGGCCATAGCAACAGAATATGGTGATAAGCCTAGGACACCAGCAAGTTGACGCACCCACCCAAATTGCACTGATCATGCTCCGTGGCCCGGCACATCTGGCGGTACAGCCATGCTAGGACAGCTGAGTCCCACGATAACTGGCCACACGTATCAAGGTCCTCCAGGAGGGGGAGCCACCTGATGTGCACCCGAGAGTCAGATGCCTCTGGAAATAGGAAATCCCCTATCAACTGCATGATGTACCCTCTCGTGTACCTCATCAGGCGTTCCTGGCATCCTGCTCCAGCTCTCCACAAATCCTGTTGTGGAACCAAGCGAGCTTCACAGTCCACTTCGTCTGTGACTGTCTGTCATCTGGGTCGGGAACAACACCCAGAATCTGCTCACATAACTACTCAATGGTGCGTCCCTGATAGTGCTGCTCCCACCCACCAATGCATCCACTCACAGGATCACCATCGATCCTGAGTCCCAATTGATAAGCCACATCCTGCAGGGTGATTGTCATCTCCCCGCATGGTAGATGAAATGTATGGGACTCAGACCTTCACCTCTCTATCAAAGCCGAGGCAAGCGGCCAATCGTGCTCGAACTCGACTATATAGGCCGCATACTCAAACCCAGCTCGTCTGAGATATGGCCTAATATGCTCCGATGACCGGGTCATCAAATTCTTCCTGGTGCGCAAGATCCGAAGCGCCTACCAAATGGAAACAAAAAATAAAAAAATAAGGGGATAGTGAACACATAAAATATTACAAGTTCCCTACTTATTAATTAGAGTAAAATAAAAACCTAGTTAAAAATGTATACTACTCGATCAAGCCTGCCAGCAATGTGCTCTTCGCGATCCAATCTGTACATCTCACCCTCATAACCCAATAACTGCTCCTCCATCTAAACACAATTAGTAAAATGAAATCACACACACTGAACTCAGTTCCTTCTATGTTAACTAAATTATTTAAAAAATATATGTAAATCCAAAACAGCTTATAAACTTAGTAATTCTACTTCTGCCCCAACTAACTGACGCCACCAACTAACTAATTAATCAATATATCACTAATTAATTATTCCACCAACTACCATTCGATTCACAATTTAAACTAATTATTTTGACTAAACTAACTAACAATTTATTTTGTTATACTACTTAACATGTTATAAACAATAAACAATAACTATACTTAAAAATAATAACACAAAAAATTTAACTAACATAAAAATAGTTAGTCTAAAAAATTTATAACCGGTAAATCTGTAATCTTAACTAATATGCAATCTATAAGTAATAATTTTATCCAACATGTCAATAGTAACTCTAACTAAGCTAAAAAAATAACTCTAAGAAACCTAAAAAAAATTAACACTAACTAACCCATTATTTACTGACTTGGAATTGAGAATGTCGTCCCCAATGAACTTCACGAGGGTCGAAAAAACAAAAAGAAAAGAGGAACAGAATGAATTTGGAAGAGAGACCGAAAAAGAAAGGGACAAAGACATATGGCCCTATTGGTATATATAGTACGCTGAACTCATCATCTTCTCTAGAGTTTGGGGGTGGGTGCAGCGAACTTGCGCTAATTACAAAAAAAAATCGTATTCCTGAAAATAAAATTGAAATATCTTGTTTGGAGAATTATTAATTTTTTTATCTTATTTAAAAAAAATCCTGCATAAATTCGTCCCTACTTACATGAAGAATTGAATCTTAATTGTATCTATTAAACTTATTCTGTTTATATTTATTTTTAGTTTTCAATATTTTCAAGACTGTATTTGATTCTAAAAATAAGATAAAATAAGACATTGAGAACAAGACATAAAAAATAAAAACACAAAAATTAGTGTTTTGTATTTTATTTAGTAATAAACTAGAATAAATTATAAAAGTTCAATTTATTCTCATTTTTTTCATTTAAAAAATTTGAGAAAAGAATATAATAATAAAAGATATGATTATAAAATTAACAATAATAATAAAAAATAAATAAAAAATAAGTTGTGTCTCTTGTTAGTATTTCTGGGTCTTTCCTGTTAGGATGGACACAAAATACATTAGTTTAGTGTCTCTGAATACAATATCTTTGTCGATGTCTCATCTGGCAAACACGATTTTATGTTTGTGTCCCTGTCTCTAGGGATGACAAAAGGCCGAAACCTGCCGGTCCGATCCGTGTAACTCGCCAAAAAAGACGGATTAGACTATAAATTTGAAATCGCCAAATTTAAAAAGTCCGCCTAACCTACACTGCCTAATCCGTGGGATTTGGCAGGCATCGCCAGGGAGGGTAGGCTTCCCTGGCGGGTCAAGCGGTTTTTTTTTTGTCAGGGCCCTTTTTTTATAAATTTTGATAATGTTATTGATCTATAATAGGATGAAGATGATAATTGAAGATGTTTTAAATTATATTTTGGATTATGTTTTATGTTTGATTGATTATAAACTTGAAGATGTTTAATTATATGTTTTGGTCAATATTTGTTTTGCTTTGGACAATGTTAGTTTTATTATTTTATTTCAAAAATTTAGTTTATAATTATATTTATTACATATTTATAATTATAAAGACTTTAATGTTTGTGAATTTAGAAATTATAAATTTATTGAAATGGTTCTGAAATTATATATAGTTTAATATTAATGGTTTATATTAAAAAACCAAAAGAAATTTGGCGGGCGACCAACTCGTCAGTTTGCTGTTAGGCGGTGCAGGGTAGGACAGATTAGCCCGCCAAATGGCGTGCTTTTGACGGTGCAAGGCAGGACGGAACGGATTTTTCTGTTTACCATCCTTATCTGTCTCAGTGTTTCGTACCTATAAATAATGCAAACGCAGCCTAAATATACATTACTACTATAATCATTCGCATTAGCAACATATTTCTTTAACAAAATTTTCTTACTCATAGTTATCGATGAATGTAATCAAATTAGCGACGGAAGAATTGGTGAACAAATTTCTCCAAATCTTTTGAGATGGATATAGTGTTCTATTAAAAAATTTGGCACTATATACTCGCGCAATTCGTCCCTATCAGATTAATATCAAACAATGCATTTTACTAATATTAGCGATGAATTTTCAATTTTTGTCTCTAATAATCTGTTGCTAATTCAAAATAAATTACAACATCCCCATCACTTATCCAAACATTGAGGAAAAAAATTCACCCCCTTCTCCCAAACCCCATCCCTTTTGCTTGTGGGCATCAATTTAATTTAGATATATTGAACTTTATATATTTTTTATGAATTGAAGTTATTAACAATGCTAAATTGTAAATTATATTAAAATTATTGTATAATTAGGTCTTTTATTTGGATTTTATGGAGTTCGTCCAAAAAACAAGAGAAAAATGTTATAAAATTTTAACTATTACTACAAAATTTTAAAATAAAAATATATCGACGGAATAAATCTGTCACGTTCATCTTAAATTTTTTTTATAATTAGAATTAGCAACAAATATTATGTTTGTCGCAAAATTTGATCATTACTTAGGATCAGATATAAAATCTCATTGCTAATTGTTAGCGACGCCATTTTTATCGTCGAATATTATTCGTCATTAATTCCATCAATAACAATATAATAATATCTATTACTAATTCATGAAAACTCATCGAAAATATCCGTCGCAATGCAAAATATCCTAGTAGTGTATATTAGTATATAGCTTAGCTTGCTAGCATTTTCTGTCATCTAAATATATATTATTATAACTAGAAATATTTGATAACAAAAAATAATTAGTTAAAAATAATTAGAATTTAATTTATTTAGTATTTATTAATTATTATAATAATTAATAAATATTAAATAAAATAAATTCTAATTTTTTTTATCTCCCTAATATTACTTAAATATGGTGATAATTTTAGCCCCATTTGCCCGAATATAAGAAAAATTACCTCATGAATTTGTTAAAAATCATTAAGGATACTATAGGTAGCATAAATAGTATACTAGATTGTGATATTACTGGATAAATTATAAGAGTGCATGATATTTGAAAGTAATAACTAGCTAGGTTAAACTAGATTTGATGCCATCAATAGGGAGATCAAGCAATAGTAAGTGCTTTGATAATTTATTTAGATATTTCCAATTTGAACATCCGGAATAAAACATTCTTTTTGAGATGTCAGAGATTACTATTCATTTTATTAACCTTAATATACCTTATTTGAGTCACTACAACAATATAGATTATTTTTTAGAGTTATAATGTGTAAAAAAAAATTAAAATTTGTCAAAAAAACAAATTTTGACACTATTTTAACTATGAAAATATGTTAATAAAAGTTTTGTCAAAAATAGTATTTTTAACATATAAGCGATTGTGAAAAAAATTTAAATCTTATTTTGATAAATATTGGCTGTCAAAAATAATTTGTTAAAAAATTTTGAGAACATATTTTCTGTGATACTTATTAATTGTCAAAAATACTATTTATTTTGACACTTATTGACTATAAAATATTCTCAACAAAAAATTTTAACAAAGAATGAGATGTGATCTTGAAACTAAAGAATAAATTGAGATTTTGAAGATAAAGAATGAGTAGTATAATACTAAACTGAGAGCAGTGTGATGTCAAAATCAACAGAGCCCAAAGAAGAAAAAAATAGTAGAGTAAATTGAAAACAAATGAGTGTCAAAATTGAGGAGTAATTTTCTACGGTCAAATTTTTCGTCAAGAAAATATAGAAAATTTGACATTTATGATATTTGTCAAAAATATATATTAATTTTGACATTTAATTATAGTGTTAAAAAATAAAGTGTCAAAATAACTCTATTTTCTTGTAGCGAGTTAAGTTAATCAGATTGTTAATAATAATAATAATAATAATAATTTTTATTTTGATCAAAATAACTTGCATTGAGGGGAAAAAGGATGTACCTCAGAAGTGAGAACTGCCCAATAAATAAGGCAAGTAAGGGTTATCCGAAATTTCAACACAATTTTCCCCTGAATATTTATATATATAGGTCATGTCGATCGTGAAAATATTTTACTAGTACCATCAAGACAAGAAGCTACAGCTTAAGAGTTTTTTTCTCTTCACATAAAAGGGAAAAAAAAAAAGAAAAGAAAAAGCATAGATTTGAAATGTTAGTTGAATGTTCTAAGAAATAGAGAAATTATGGGACACATTTATTAGTCACGTTTGGCATGCTTATTATTATTATTAGCCTCTTGGTTGAACACACTGACCTCATCAAGTTATATGTATATCAACAATTGTTATTTTCACACTAAATTCAATTACTAAAATTAACTATTATGTGTTATTTAATTTATTTTTAATATATATTTTATATTTTAATGTATATTTTACAATAAAAAATATTAAATAATTAATAAAATTTATTATTTTTTATTAATAATTAATTAATAATATTTAAAATTATATTATTAAACTAAAAATATTAAATTAATAGTTAAAAATATTAATAAAAAAATAAATTCTATTAATTCTTATATTTTTTCTTTTATATGACTAATTTTGATAACTAATTTTATTTTACACGCAACATAGTTTTATATATATTATAAAAATCCTAAAATTAACTATAGTATAGTAGTTGAAGATTGTACATAAAATAATTTTAGAAGTCTAAAACTGATGAGTTCGATTTCATATTATAGCTATTTTAAAATTATTTAAAAATAATAATTAGTTATAATAATATATAAGTATAGATATGAAAAATAATTAATAGTTAAAAAATTGATAGCTACAAAGTTGGATTTGCATTATAATAAATTATATTTTACCCAACCATGCCAATTAATTAACTACGTGTGAAAAATGAGAAATAATTTAGCTTCGTTTATAATAACTTCAATCGTTCACACTTTTCTGACCGGCACAGTAAACATTCCAATGGGACCTTCGGGAAACAAACGAACCAAACCGCTATTATTTTCTTGTCTTTTTTTTTTTCCTATTTTTTTTTTCATGTTTAGTTTCCAAAGACAAAGGAAAATACGTCACTAGCGTGTTTAGACTTTAGACCTCCACATAAAAACCGTGTTAAGTTTCTTAATTTATTTTTTCCCGAAAAGTATTTAAATTATTATTTAGAGATGAGACTTGAAAGGTTTAATTAATTGTTGATGCTATAGCTTTATCAAATTTTTAACTATACAATCTTAATTTAGTGCTAGGGAGTCAATGGCTTAAGTGTACAATGTGTACAATGGGCTAAATCTTTGATTCATGAATAGAATGAATATCACCCATACTATCCAGAATAACCATCCGGATCACCCATACTATCCAGAATAACCATCCGAATACTAGGATAAATAAACATCTCATGTCATACAACCACTCATCCCAAAAACTTAAGCTGATTTTGGGGTTGACCAAGGATCGAACCCCTGACCTTTCGGATCTAGAACTCTAATGTCATATCCTAATAAAACAATATAACACTAATGATTATATTTCTAATACTTTCCCTTTATATTATTCGTACATCAAATACAAAAATGAATATTTTAAGAGTATTTCACATATTTTAGCAAAATATAGTTAGCAAGAATTGTCCAATTATCTTTTTTATCCTACTGGTACTTTGATATTTTTCTTAAACAGAGAAGAAAAACAAATTCTACTCTTTTTTTTATTTGAATTCAAAACTACCGAAATAAAAGAACTAATCACCTTGACTAGTCTTAAATTCCTAATATCTTCGTTGATCATTATTTTAAACATTAACAATAATATAAAGTGCAATGCTAGATGATAACACAATTTTAATATTTTTTTTATCAACAATCAATCAATAATATTTAAAAATATTAGCAAAAATTATAATATTAAAATATTGGACTAATGTAAATAAAAAGTGGATTAACACACACATTAATGTCTAGTAATTTACTGGTATTTTACTACAATAAAGACTGGAACAAAAAATTGTCATTTACACGTTACACCAGATTTTGCTAAATTCCAAATTAAAAATGTCCTTCTATATCCAATTTTAATAGATACCTTTTGGTATCTCTAAATTTTTTAATGTAATAAATTTTATGTTCCATTGATATTTAAATTAATATGTATACATAATCAATTAAATACATATAATAAATAAAAAATTTCACAAAAATTACCCATCAACTATCTCTAACAGATTTTTTGTTTTTCCTTTACTTAGCTTTTCTTTAAAATAAAAAATTAAACATGTATGTTGGATTAAGAATAAAAAATGTGAATACAAAAATAAATCAATTAATAATAGATTAATTTATTTGTATTATAAAAATGGGGACAAATTATATATCATTTTACATTATATTTAGAAAGATATATTGTCAATATTGACCATTCTTTAAATTTAAGAAACATAATATTAGCATCTCATTGTAAAATTTTGTGTATTACTCTTCATAGTTTTACTAAATTTTTAATTAAATCTCTATTTCTTTAATTAGATTTATGTACTATTTTTCATTTTATAATTAAGTTCTTTTTAATATAAAAAATGTTAAAATTAACTGAATATTTCTTTGCAAATTAAAGACATTTATAATTAAAATCCTAATTAAATCTTTAATCACATGTATTTTGAAAAAAATATTCTATTAATTTTAATATTTTTTATATGAAAAGAATCTAATTAAAACATAAAAATAATATAAAATCTAATTAAAAAATATAAATATTTAATTAAAAATTGTCATAAAACTACTTATTCCAAAAACTTAAGCTCATAGGAAAAAATAACACTAATGGTTATATATCTAACATTTTCCTTCAAACAAGAGCCTTTCTTTTGGATTTGCTTGATTTGCTATCTTTTTTATTTTTTTAGGATTCACCAAGAATCGAACTCTTGACCTTTTGGACATAAAACTTTAATACCATATTATGAAAGACAAAAATTTAGTAAAACTATACAAACTAAGTAATGAAACCTAAATTTTAACAAATTTTAAGAATTGAGCTTGGTATGTTTTAATCCAATAGATTTTATATTTCTAACGTTCTATACCATGAATTTCATATTGAAATGTTTTTTTAATGCAATTTTTTGTAAAAGAAATATGTAAAAATATCCTACAAAGTCACTCGAATAAAAAAGATGTGAGAAATTGAGGGCAGACGTGGCAACATGCCAAATTATTGATGGTTGGTTGGGTGGGTTCTAATAACTTCTAAGCCATCCGAAGAGAACAATAGAATATTCCTAATTCCTCCTTCTTGCGTCGATGGCTTTTCTCTCTTACAATAATTATTTTAATATTCCTTTCTATTATTGAAGTAAACGCTTTGTTTATTGACAATAATAGTTTTAGTGGGTGTTTTAAATAACAATTTTTGTTACCATCTATTTTCAAGGATCATACATTGAGAAAGAAGCATCATTCATCATAGTCACTTATAATATTAAACACAATATTTTACTTTTACATCATTTTTTTCTTTTTATTTTGTAAAAGAATGTTCATATTGAATTCATTGTGTCATTTGTATGGAGCTTTAACGTTCAATAGTGAGAGGTAAAAGTAATAATTAATTTCAGATGTAAACTACCTAGTATACGAATATTTTTATATTGCTAACAAAAATAATAATTTTAAAAATTACGAATAATAAGTTTAAAATTTTAAAAATGATAAAAATAATAAATATATATTCAAAAAGATTCTAGAGTTTAAATTTTGATATAATTTTTTATAATTATAATTAAAAAACGAGATTTTTTAAATTTAAAATTTAATAATTTTATGTTAACTGATTTTTGTATTTTTGCGAATAACTAATTTTTCTTAAAAAAGAAGGGATAAAAGAGGTCAAGACATTAAATTTTATACTAACGTTTTGATTGCACTTTTTAAATATATATTTAAATATTTTTACAAAAATTTGTATTTAACACATAAATCATTTTTTGAATATAAAAATTATTTTTTATTTTTTAAAAAATAAATGTTTTTTTATTATTCTTGTGACACTACTTTTATATATTTTCATTCTTGAGAAAATCATAAACATTGATTAAAATTGTCTAATAAATGAATCACTCATCTTTATACTTAGTGCAAATGATCAACATAGTGATAAATTAAATTACGGTAATGTTAGAAAAATAAAAAAAAAAGTTAAAATTTATTTTATAAATAAGACAAATTTTAGATATTATTAACTAATTTCTTTTAATTATCAAATATTTTCGATTAAACTAATACTACTATGATATATATTGATTATGATAGCTGCTATAAATTTCAAAATTAAAAAGATTTAAATTGTTACGTACTTGCCTTATTTTTCAAAAATGTTATTATTATAATTCCAATAGGATAGTTGTAATAATTTTAATGTGAAATACAAAAATATTTGATCATTTTAGTATTTTATAAAATTGTGGTAACGTTTTGTAATAAAAAATTTTAATTATAAAAGAATAAAATATTACTGATGTTTTATAATAAAAAATATTATTTTAATTATTAAAATATAAAACATCATTAACGTTTTATAAAAAAATATTATTTTAATTGAAAAAATACAAAATATCACTGACATTTTATACATAATCATAATAGTATTTAATACACCATTTGATTCATCATCAAAGATTTCACCCCTAATATATAATACAATATTAAAAAAAATTCTAATTTTTCTTTCTCCTCAGATGTACCCAAAATGATATATATATATATATATATATATATATATATATATATATATATATATATATCTTACTTACTAAGATTCAAACTTCAAACTTTAGAATTATATTTCCCTCTAATTAAGTAGCATGCTGACCTTATTAGGCTGAGATCACTTTGACAAAATAATATTGATTATAAGCTTGAAAACCAAACTTATAGTTTATATAAACAACTTAAACTTTTTACATATTTGTTTGTGTACAAAAAATTGTACTTGCATATTTAAAATAATTATTATCCTACCATATTTAATAAATATTATATTTTACAAAAAGAATGATTTTTATGTATTATTAACTTATAAATAAATTTATACTATTAGTTTTTTAGTTGACAGAAGCATACATTATTTAAGAATTTATCAATAATTGCATGCAAATCCTTAAATTTCTCTCGGTGAATATCAGTATAATTGTCGCCAATAATACTTAGAATCTATTCAGAGGTAATTAACCTAGAATGATGGAATTTGTCACCTCACGAAGTTGACGAACTTCACTACTTCTGGTTCTTTTGAGTGAATAGTGAGAATTTGTAAACACACTTTAATATTTAAGTTAAAATAAGTTTTAGAAGTAAGATTTTGAGAATAAGATAAAATAAAATATTGAAAATAAGATATAAAAGATATAAATATAAAATTTAGTATTTTTGTATTTTATTTAGTGATAAAGTAGAATAAATTATGAAAATTTAATTTATTTATTTTTATTTAAAAAATAAAAAAATTATAAAAAATTGATAAGAATAATAAACGAAAAATAAAAAATAAATTATGTTCTCTGTTAGTGTTTTTGTGTTTTTCTTATCAGAATGAATACAAAATATAATAATTCAGTGTCTCTAGAAATAATATCTCTGTACATATTTCATATGTCAAATACGATTTTGTATCTCAGTGTTCCTATTTCAGTGTCTTGTTCCTATAAATAAACACAGTCTTAAGAATTGTGTGTGTCATACCGGGAGGAGTCTGAGCTCCCTTTTATAAATGTTTTTTCTTCCTCCAATCTTCTAAATGAAAAAAGATCATATGCGATTTGTATCCGAATTTAAATGCTGGCGAGGGATTTGAGGTGATCCAGAAAATTTCGGGTACTTGGTTCAAAGAAGACGAATTCGACTTGAGGGCCAAATCGTTGTTGGACTGCTAAGGCCGGAATCCCGAATCCGTAATAAAATCTAATTAAAACTTTTTTATTCAAAAGTTTATCGCCTTTAGTTTGTCTCTTATACATTTCATTTGAAATCGAATTTAGAGTTCTATATTTAATTTTCACATGCTCTCCAAATACTATGTAAGGTTGATCGGATAAATTTAATAAATCCAACTAGAGGCAGAACTAGACTAATTATTTAAGAGGGTAATATTTTAAGTGGCAAAATAAATTTCTATTATTAAAAATGTATTTAGTAAAAAGTGTAAGTTACATTCTATAATTTTTATGAAATATAAAAATTATATTTCAATTTAAAATAAGATATTTAAAATTTAGAACAATAATACTAATATTACAATATTAATAATACAAAATTATAATTAAATAGTTAAATAATAAAAATAATTACATAAACAAAATAACATATAATTATATGCAAATATATTAAAAAATAAAAATAATAAAAAATTAAATAAATAATCAAATATATAAAAATATAAAAAAACAATCAAACAAGACTAGTAGAAAAATAAAATTAATTTATTTAAATTAAAATATACTTTATCTATTCTGTTATTTATCTATATACAATATATGATTATGTGTCTTAGTTGTTAGTTTAAATAGTTTTTTTTTATAATAGAAAGAACAGTAAAAATAGAATTGTTTTTTGGTAAAAAAAAATGGAGGACCACTTGTTAAATTAGAATTTTTTTTAATCTACAAAGAAAAATAAGAGTTAAAGTCTCAAAGAGTAAAAGATAAAAAAGTTAAAGAGATTAAAAAAAAATAAAAATGTGCCACAAAAGTAAAAGTATTTTTTTGAGTAGACGAGTACATTGAAAAGATAATAAATTTATATTTTATTTTTTAAATAAATTAGATTACAATATTTTCTTAACACAAAATAAAGATGTTTAAATTTTTTCTTTTATGGATTTACACTATATTAGTAATGGATTGTATTTATAATTTAAAAATAAAACTGATTTTTTTTTTGAAAAGGGATGGTATAATATAATTTAGGAGACTATTTCTATAAAAAATTATTTTTTATTAACAAAACTATAATTTAAAGGATCATTGTCTTTGAGAGTCTCCGTCTCTGTATCTAACGAGTTTTTTTTAAACATGACAAAAATCTTCATTGGAGTAGATACTTGCGAAAATTTACCTGTTGGGAGCAGGTATGAGGGGTGTTTTTTACCGCGGAGACGGGACATGGAGTCACGTATAATAAACGGGGAGGGGCGCGGGTAGAGGTCCCCGTCCTATGGAGATCCGTTTAACCCCATTTATATAAAAAGACCAAAATACCCTCGTATATATATAATATATATGACTCATAAGAATCCTAGCCGTAAAAAATTCATAACTTCAATGCTTCAACTTCACTGCTTCAGAGAGTTTCCTTTCTTCTCCTCTCCTTGTCAAACCCTCAGCCTCTCCTCTCCTGAACATCCCCGACCGCCACCTTCCACCCCCTCAGTGGCTCAGTCACTCACCGCACTGTCAGTTTGTCACGCTCCCACCCCTCCCGAGCTCACTGTCAGTCCATCATGCTCACCGTCAAGCTCACCTCGTCTTCTTCTCCTCGTTGCGTCATCGTCGGTCGGCGTCTTCTCCTCGTCGGTCACCGCAGCAGGGAGTGCGTCTTCGCGTCAGAGCCTCTTCGCATCAGAGCCTTGCCAGGTCTTCTCGTCGTTTGCCACCTCCTACCCCTCACCACCAAAATCCTCTCCTTTCACTCTCGAGGTCACTGGTCACCGAGGCAACAACATCGCGCCAGAGCGTTTTCGCCATCTTCGCATTTCGTCGTCTTCGCGTCAGGGTCTTCCTGCCGTTAGAGCCTATTCGTCATCAAGCAAGATCGTCAGTTTTTTCGCTGTCTTCGCGTCAGAGACTCCTTAAAGTGATTTTGATTCTGTTAGCCCTAATTTATATTTCTGATTCTGATTTTTGTGATTTTGATTATGTTCTGATTGCTGTGGTACTTATTATGTTAATTATTTGCTGTGATTTTGATTCTGTTAACCTTAATTTATACTTCTGATTCTGATTGTTGTGATACTGATTATGTTAATTATTTGCTGTGATTTTGATTCTGTTAACCCTAATTATATTTCTAATTCTGATTGCTATGATTTTAATTATATTTCTCAATTTTTTTTCTGTTTTTTCAATTTTTTCTTTTTTTTTTTAAATCTGTGGATACCCAGATCCCTGACAGATATAGAGTCCCCGTTATCCGTTGCGGGGATGGGGCAGAGACGGGGACAGGTAATGGAGGTGGGGGGTAGGGGGGCATATCCTCGCCTCGTGGGAACTCGTTGTCATCTCTAGTTTTTTTTTGAACTAATGCAATATTATTGGCATTAACTTAGCTATATTCTAAGGCTTTGTTTGGATATAGGAATAAAATGAAAGGAACAAAATAAGAAGAAAGAAAATTAAAAAAAAAATAAAATTATTTGTATGTTATTTGGATGAAGAGAAAATGGATGAAAAGAAAATAAAGAGAAATTTTTTTTTGTTTGGATAGAATAAAAAGTGAGAAGAAAGAAAATCATAATAATATAAAATTACATTAATATCATTATCTATATTATATGTAAATTATAATTTATTAATAATAAGAGATAAATGTGTAATTTTATTCACATTTACCACATTTTTCTTCATTTTCATCTCATTTGTGGGAAAAAAATATTTTAGTGAGTCTATACTATTTTTTTCTTTTCACTCTATTTTCTCTTTTCATCCAAACAATAAAAAATTTACTTTTTCATCTATTTTTTTTCTTTTATTTTTTTTCCTTCAAATTTTCTCAATCCAAATAATGTATAAAAGAGAAAAGACAAAAAAATAATTTTTAGTCAATTAATATTTGCTAATTTTAGGATTTAAAATATATAATTTAAAATAAAAAATAAAAAATTTATGATTTAGTTTTTAGTACCTAAAATAAATAAAATAATTTTTAAAAAATTAATTAATAATGATTGAAAGAATTAGTTATCTAGCATAATTTATATTAAAAATATAAGACAATTACATGCTCTTCTTTTATTAGTGTTTACATTTCTCATGTTGTTTTAAAAAATTATTGTTATATCCATTGAATTCTTGAAGGTTGATATTTTAATTATCGGATTAATAATTTCGTATCATGGTATTAAAACTAAAATTGACATTAAACTTAAGCTAAAATGTTTAAGCTTTAGTGTTTGGATTGAAAATCAAAATTGTTGGCTCTTTTTTTTTTATCTAAATAATATTAATTTTTTTAAAATACGTATGATTTAAAGAAGAATCAAAATGTAGAAGATGAATTTTGCGTAGACAAGGCGTATATAGTGAAGGAAATAAGAGACTTGTAATAAATGAGCAACTACAAAATTAATTAATTAATTTAGTAATTTAGAGCATTTGTATATTTATAAAGTTAACATTAAAGGGGTGTGCTACACATTCATGTAATTATGTAACCAAATTGGCCCAACTTCAAACAGAGTGACGCGCATTAATGACGAGTGAAAATACGCGTCTGAAAATCCTTCGTTACTTCACGCTCATTATGAAAAAACGTTACTTCTTCCTTAACACGAAACCGTTACACGAAACCGCTCATTCTCTTCGAATCTCTCTCAAAATCACTCAAACTTCAGTCACGTTCTCTACGAAAACCACTACTAGAGAAGAATCGCGAGAAGATTTGGCAAGGAACAACTAGAAACAAACGAAAACAGCAACAGAGATTCGCCTTCCTCCTCCTCCTCCTCATTCTCCTCCTTCTTTTTCGCGTTCCTTCTTCTTCATGTGTTTTCTCCTTATCTTCATTCGTTTGTTGTTATTGCTGTTGTATTTTTTTGTCTTTTCCTCTTTTTCTTCCTGGTGAAGAAGCAGTAGAAGGTGAGGAGGAAGAGTTTTGAATTGTGTAGAGCAGAAATAAACTGAAATGGCCAACTCCACTGAACCGAACATCATTCATATGCTAAATAAAATGTCATAAACATTTAATCATCAAGAAAAATATTTCTACATGCACAAGGACTCAATTGAACACACTAACAATCAAGTAAATCAAAATGAGCAACTCCACTGAACCGAGCAACATTCATGTGCTGAATAAAACGGCATAAACATTCAATCATCAAGAATAGCAATTTTCCATGCAAAAGAAGTTAAGTGAACATGTAACAATCAGGTAAACCGAAATGATCAACACCACTGAACCGAACACCAATCATGTACTGAATAAAATGTGAGAAGAAGAGGAAGAGGAAAAGGAAAAGGAAGAGGAAGAGGAAGAGGAAGAGGAAGAAGAAGAAGAACCTACGTGCGCGAATTTGAAAGAAGAAGGAGGAGGAGGAAGAGGAGGAGAAATACTATTCTTATTGATTGAAAGTTGATCATCATTTATTCACCACATGAACATTGTTCGGTTCGGTGGCCTTTGTGATTTTGATTCACCAGATGAATGCTGTTCGGTTCGGTGGCCTCCTTTTACGTTGTTCAGTGTTTAAGATTATTGTGATAGCATGCAACAATCATTTCCTAGATGTCTCAACGTAATAACCTCATTCAACTGATTTGAAGTTGAATCATTTATTGTTTCCATTTAGAAGTGTAGATCGAAGAAGAAAACGAAGAAGAAGATGAACGACGGAGCTTATTACGTTAAATTCAATGCAGATCAATAATGAAGAATGCGAGCAGAGAAGAAAAATACGAACAGAGGAGAACGACGAATTTTATTAGGTTGAAGAAGAAGAAGAACGAAAACGCGAGAAGAGAACAAGGTTTACATTGAGAAAGGTTTACGTTGAGAAAGGTTTATCACGCAACAGAAGGTATACGTTATATACGTTATATGAGGCGTGTGTATAATAAACGCGTAAGGGGGTTGAGGAGGCGTGTCTGATTGAAGTTACTTGGATAGCTTGGATGAAAAAATTACATGGATGTAGAGCTTTACTCAACATTAAATAAAATTTGATATTTTTATGGGTAGGATAAAGTAGAGTAAAATTTAGAATTTTAGAGTGTGAGCAGGGTTAAAAAACTTAGAGTTGAGAGATTTTCAACCCGCAAATAAAATACGATAGAATTTTAATGAAATTTTTAACTTACGAGTAGGATTAGGAAAAGATCTACTCTACTCTACTCATTGCTAGCCCTAACTTTGAGTGGCTAACAACAACAATAAAAACTCTAATTTTTGAACAAATAAATTTATATAAATAAATAAAAAAATTATGTACACAAAAAATTAATTCTTTTATATATATATATATAGAATTTAATTTTAATGTATTAATAATGTAAAATATTTTATTGATACTGTTAAAATAAAAAATAATTATTTTTGCTGACATAATATTATATATAAAATATATATATAAAATTATTTTATATTTTTAATATATTAAAATCAAATTCATAAATATATATTTTATATATATATATATATTTTAAATTACTAACTAATTTAGCGATTGATTTTTTAATATATGTCACGTAATGATAAATTTTTTACGTATACGTAATGTAGTGATAATTTAACAGTAACATTAGAAAGGTAATATTTTAAAATTACATAGGTATTCTAGTAATAATTAATAATCATCAAATAAAATAATTTTAGAATATGTAAATTATTTTTTTTATTATTTTTCAAATATGAACGTAAATAAAATAGTGATTTTAGAATCGAGATGAAAGATCACGTTCTTAGAGGCGAATAAAATTAATGAAGTGTGAGATGGTACACAAAATAACAATTATTATTACAAGACTACGGAACCCCAATACCAGGGGATTCAAATTTTAGAACACATTGAAACGTGGTAATTCACGTGACATGAGCGAAATCAAGCATGGTAATTTGGTAACTGATTGCTAATAAGGAAATTAAGATACCATTACTGCATGCTGACAAAAAACTGCTACCACATACAGAGAGAGAATGTGGGTACCCATCTCAAAGGGAGCCGAAATTGTGCTGTCCTTTTAATTTCATATTTATTATTTAATATAACTCATTAAAATTTATTTCTTACCAAATATTAGGGGAACGATTTAAAAATTATTAATCAATATTTAACTAATTTTTTATTTTTATACTATTAAATTTTAAAATTTAAAATTTAAAATTTAAAATTTAATATTTAAAATTTAAAATATTAATCAAATATTTATTAAAAATAATAAATTTTGTTAGCGATGTAATGTAACAATAAATATAGCCATTTTTATTTATGTGATATCTTTTTTTTAAAAAAAATTTATGCAAATATACAATCTGAAAAAATCAAGTATAATTATATGTAGAACAATATTATGAAAAATAAGAGTGACAATAATATGTTTCAAAATAGTTTATATATACTTGTGAATACTAAAATGAATACTAATACAACTATTCTATTTAAAGAAAAATAATAATGTCATTTTCTTTTTTATAATATCAATTTATACATGACTCTTGCATTGTATATTTATATAAATTAATAAAAATATAATATTATTAAAGTAATAATATTAGAAAGAAAAAATAGTTTATATTTATTTTATTTAGTATTTATTTATAAAAATAAATATTAAATAAAATAAATTTAGACTATTTTAACTGACTTTTTATTTATTGTATCCTAAATATTAAAATGAGAGTGAGAATATTGATTTCTTATATATTATTATTATTAGAGTTTAACTATTATATATCTTTAAAATACATGTTAAGGTTATTATTAGTAAAAATATTATTAGTCTTATTTGACAAAATAAATTCTCATCTTCGTTTGATAAAATGGCCAAATTATTAATATATTACTATAGATGTTAGGTCATTTTATCAAACAAGACTAATATTTGAAAATTTATTTTGACAAAAACAAAAAACTAAAATCTATTTTATCAAAATTAAAATTTTTTCAGGTGTGTGACGATAAATTAATATTATTATTATTATTATTTGAAATTTCTATTTTTCTCTTTCACATCGTGTGGATGCATTGTTGTGGCAAAGCTGTGACCTTTTCTTCTGTTTTCTTCGCTGACAATCTCATTCATTCATTCATTTTTCACTTTCTTTTCTTCTCTGCGCCCTCTGCAACCCAAAAAGCTGCTTCTGATTCTCTTTCCGCTTCTCCATTCCCCAAAACCAAACACCTTCTTCTCGATTCATCAGCTTTTCTATTTCTTTCCCTGCTTCCTTTTCCCCTTTTTTTATTTTGTTTTCTTTTCTTCTCTGTCTCATTGTGTATCTAAACAGAACTTCATGTTATTCTCCCATTGATGTAAAATTTTGAGCTTTGTAATTTCCTTTCGTTTTCTCTTTTGGCTGCGCTTTTGTTAAAGAGCTTCTGTTTAATTTGATTAAACAGAAGCTCTTTTGTTGTGTTTTTAATTTTATTCTTGTATTTTGTTTGTGTTGATCTCTCTTCGGAGAGTAATTTAAGAGAAAAAAGAAAAACAAGGAGCTTAGGTTGAAGCTCTGGATCTGAATTGTGATGGCGGAAGAAAAGGAGAAGATTCAAAACCGTGTTGTTGTTGTTGACGATGCAGTTGAGTTGAAGTGCAGCTACATGCAGAAGTTCAGGCTCTATGAAACTCGCTCGGTATATGATGATTCTCTATAACCTTTCAATATTTCAATTCGTATATGCATTTTTCTTACTTCGTCTTTTGACCATGATCTACCTATGGCGTTGTTTTTCTTTTTCTTTTCTTTTCTATAACCGTGTTTCTCTCTGTTTGTTTCTTAAAGATGCTGTAATCTCTCTCTCTCTCTCTCTCTCTCTCCAAATTCATGTTTTCATAATCAAATGGATTTGTATTTTCTTTCTCTATGAGCAGTTTTGTTTTTGTGTTTTTTGAATTGGGATTTTGATGCTTCCTGTTTATTAAGGTGTGATTCATGAGTTGTTGTGTATGTGAAATCTGAGAATTTTCACAAGATGACATTGATCTGGATTTTTATGCTTCTGATTGGTTTCCATAATTGTGATTTGTTTTTTCATTTATAATTTTCATGATGTATGTCATTGATGCTATATGATTGTCAAATGATTCTGTAGCAAATAGCTTATGGCTTGTGAATTCGTGTATTCTATTTGACCTTGTTCGCTAGCTTCGTGTTCATTTTCGCTGAATATGTCCTTTTCAATTTTGTGTGATGGATGATTAAATATATTAACATAATTGTCACTTTGATTTTATTAGCACTAAATTCAATTGGCTTCGCAGTGAAAGCTGCCTGTGATATCTAGTGATTGTGTTTATGCCAATACTTGACTTTTTTACTATGCTCTTCTTAAAAGGGAAACTAGGGCTCTTTCTTTCTGTTCTTTCATCAATTGCATGAATCTGGTCCTATATAGTAATGTTTTCTTGCTAATCAAAATAGTAATTTTTGCTAATTTTGGAATTTTATATTGCTGACCTTTGTTATTAGAAGGATTGCCACTACTTGTCCTTTTCAGGAAAAAATTGAGTAGTCATGCGAATATTATCTGGAAATTTTGATGAAGTTGGGGCAAAATCCAAAAGAAGGCCCAAAACAGTTGAATTAAACCCACACATCATTCCTTCTTTAGAAAGTGAAACCTAAAAGGCAAAAATTGATAGTCACATCCTTAAATTTGACTTTACCTTAATCTTCAGCATTTGTCACCTTCATCTATCTCTCTCACTTTTTATGTTTGTTTTTTCCTCACCTATTCTATGCTTAGGGGCAGAATTCATAGTGTCCTAGATAGATATCAAGCATTCTTTCTCTCATCAGCTAACATAATGATAAGCTGTTGGTTTGTTTCTTGCAAGACAAGCAATTGTAGCTTCTTTACAAAATCATCTGGTATAATTTTGTACTTATATGTTTAAATTCTTAGAAAAGTTGGTGGACTGCAACAATTATTGTTGTAATCTGAAGTTTGTTTCAACTTTTTTACTGTTACTTTTAACGCTATTCATTCACATTAGAAAAACCACTTGTAATCTAAAGTTTTGCGTTAATATGGAGTGATATTTATAGCAAAGCTACATCTTTCCATTTCTTTAATACATTAATAGCTGTGATGTACTTTTTCCTTTTAAGAATATCATCCTTCTTAATTTGTCTATGACTCTATGCACATTATACATGTATAGGGCAATGTTGCAGTGTTCTTATTATTATTCTTTTTTACATGCAGAACTTTTATATGATCGGAAGAGACAAAAGCAGAACCTCATGGAGGGTCTTGAAGATTGACAGATTGGATCCAACAGAACTAAACATCACTGAAGATTTGACAGTGTACTCAGAAATTGAGTGTTGTGACCTTCTAAGGCGCATACACGAAGGAAACAAGTCAACAGGGGGACTGAAGTTTGTTACAACTTGTTATGGAATCATTGGTAATTGAATCTTCTATCATCTTCTTCATATGAACAAAATTGTTATTATGGTCTTGTGTCCCAAAATACTGGCTATAATAATTAAGGTTTCCGTCATCTTATTATATTTTTTTTTATCTAGGATTTGTCAAATTTCTTGAGCCATACTACATGCTTCTCATAACAAAGCGAAGGAAAATTGGCACAATATGTGGGCACACTATATATGGTATCGCAAAGAGCGAAATGGTTCCAATCCCACATCCCACTGTGCGATCCAAAATGGCATATTCTAAGGATGAAAACAGGTCTTTAGTCAATTTTGCATGTAATTGTAATACGTCTATAGCACATATAAAGAGACATCTGAGTGTAGCATTGAGAACTATACCCTGTGGTTTGTACATAGTTGAGAGTTATGTTATAAATTGTGGGTTTTCATTTGTGTTCATTATGTTGTGTAGTGAAAACATTCTGTTAGAACATCATATTTTAGCTTTGTTGAATTCTACAGTTTGGTTTCCTTTATCTGTTCCTTAGTTTTTGTTTTTGTTTTATTTTTTTATTGTACCATATATGTTGATTGTCTCTCTTCAGTGTGTATGCACAATGTGGGCTTCCTCAGGTCAACCCTATCATCTTTCTGTGGTACTCTCTAATTGTCTCTTTTGAAGTAGAAATGATAATACTTCTTCAAGATTTCCAAGTCGTGTAGTTTGTTTAGTGTATACCTCCATCATCCGTTTCATGTTATACATTTATTGTCAGTTCATTTCCTGCAAATGTACAGGGGCAATCTTCATTGCTGTTATGATGTAAATGTAACTTTTTGAGTGAGACAAGGTATTGCCAGGGTTTCACTCAGGAGATGGCTTTCGTTTCCTTTTGTATCTTTTTTCAATACTGTTGGTTATAGTTAATTGCTTAACAATTTTATTTTATAACTATTTGTTTTCATTTTTATTTAGTCATATAATAATCCATCTTATTAATGGGCTTTACTTTTCTTCTCTTGTGACTTAGATACAAGAAGCTTCTGTGCAGTGTGGATCTTACGAAGGACTTCTTTTTCAGCTACTCATACAATGTCATGTTTAGTCTTCAAAGGAACTTAACCGATCATAATACAACAGGACAGTCACTTTATGAAACACTGTTTGTTTGGAATGAGTTTTTGACTCGTGGAGTCAGGAATAATCTCCAGAATGCTTCCTGGACAGTTGCCTTAGTTTATGGCTTTTTTAAACAGGTACATAACAGATTCCCCTTTTGGCTAATGGATATGTTTAGTTTTTATCTTCTATAGATTAATTTTGTTGTACTTTATCAGCAATATTAATTTCATTTGAAATGTCTAGTTTTTACCATATGTAACTTTGTATATGCTATTGCTGGCATTTTATGTGATAAGAGTTAATGCTGCAATCATTAAACCATGGATTAGTAGTATTCACACAAAATGATAATTTAATGTAGGCAGTATTTTTTATCGCTGTATTGGTGTCATCAAGCCTCTCCTATAAGTGCTAGAAAGAAATGCTAGAAATATCTATTCCTCATAAAAGGTTATGCATTTTCTTGTTGACAGTTGTTCATTTATGGCATGCTGTGTAGGTCAAACTTTCTATTTCTGGCAGGGATTTTCACTTGACTATCATTGCTAGGCGCTCGCGGCACTATGCTGGGACAAGGTTTGTACTTTTCCAATCCTTTATATGAGTTTGTCACATGATAAAGCTACATTCTGTTTCAATTCTTTACACTTGCAATCCTTGAAGATATACATCTGCTTTTGTTTATATTTTAATTTTTCTAATTGAGGTTTTTTTACTGGTTTCTGCCAAGTACTTCAATCCATGAAATTCATGTAAACGGGTGATTTATCACCCAGAAACTTGGCATTTTCCTGCAAATTTTGGCATTTTTATCTTACTTATTTCTTGACATATTCCTTGCTTGCTGTATCTTGTGATGCAGATATCTGAAACGAGGAGTGAATGAAAAGGGAAGAGTTGCTAATGATGTTGAGACAGAGCAAATAGTTTTTGCAGATGCCCGTGATGGAAGCCCGATGAAAATAAGTTCCGTGGTGCAGATCCGGGGTTCAATCCCTCTGTTCTGGTCTCAAGAAGCCTCGCCATTGAACATAAAACCTGACATTATATGTATGATATGGAAGCAACTATTCTCTGCTTGTTATGGCTTGATTGTTGTGTAATTTTTTCTGAGAGCTTTTTTGCTTCTTTTTTCTTTTTCTAGTATCAAAGAAGGACAACACCTTTGAAGCCACAAGGCTTCATTTTGAAAATCTTGTTAAGAGATATGGAAATCCAATTATCATATTGAACTTGATTAAGGTAGGCAGCTTCCCATTTCTAATGAACAGTTAGGAATATTGAATTTCTCGGTTGTGTCTAACCTCTAAACTAGAATGTTTTCTGATTTTCATTTTTTTTTTTTTGTTCAAGACACATGAGAAGAAGCCACGAGAAACTATTCTGCGAGCCGAGTTTGCTAATGCTGTTAGGTCTATCAACAAAAATATGAAAGGGGAAAATCGACTGAGGTTCCTCCATTGGGATTTGCATCGACACTCAAGACGGTAACTTGCTCTTCTCTCCAACCGTTTCAGTTTTTTATTCTTGGGTGTTATTTTGACTTTATTGGATCAATTACTTCAGCAGCAAAGCTACTAATGTGTTGACCCAACTGGGGAAAGTGGCTGCATATGCGTTGAAGCTGACTGGTGTCTTCTACTGTTCCCTGACACCAAACTTGACACCAGAGGGACTGTTCCAATATTCCTTCACAGGGTATGTTCTATAACAGCACTTTGGATGCTGTTTGCTGATGTATTTTCCCATTGAATTACTTTTTATATATTTTGATGATTTATTAGATGATCTTTGTATTAAGCAATAACCAGGAATTTTTCTGCTTGTCTCTGCAGCAGTTAATAATTGCTTTTTGTTTGAAGTACTAGTTAATAATTTTATTGGTGATTTTATTTAATATAATGCAGGAATAAGAATTCCATTGGTAACTCTCTGACAAAACAAGCTAGCATGGACAAGGATGTTGATAGGGAAGCAGAAGTTAATAATTGTTACTATAGTGGTGATGAGAACAAAGAGTACAGTGTCAGACCCGAGATGCTTCAAGCTGGGGTCTTAAGAACGAATTGCATAGACTGCTTGGATCGTACTAATGTTGCTCAATATGCTTATGGACTAACTGCACTTGGACGCCAGCTGCAAGTTTTAGAATTCAGTGAATCCCCATATATTGATCTTGATAACTCTTTGGCGAAGGAATTAATGGCAGTCTATGAGTCCATGGGTGACACATTAGCTTTTCAATATGGGGGCTCTGCAGCGCATAATAAGGTAACCTTTCCAACCTTTGGGCTTCATGAATTATGAAGTCCAGTATGGGATCAAAAGTCGTGTGCATGATGACAGGATCTACTGTCAAGGATCAACTATTCGAAAAGCTTAAGCTGTTAAGTGAAGACCTGCGAATGATTCTTAAATCTAACATTCTGCTTCATGCAAGAGCCAAATGGCCCTGAAGCATGGACAATGCACAGGATCACCTTCCTTGTGCTGAAATCTAACTTTTATATAGGGGTGAGGACAACCAAATTCATGAGTCACGACCATCTGTTCATAAAGACCAACTTTCCAAAGGCTTAAGTTTTTAGGTGAAGGTTCATGAATGACTTCTCTATCTAACATCTACATCTTACTTTTTACATAAATTTAAAATGACATATGTTAACCTATTGTTGAAAGCATGTTGCTTTTATTATGTTCCTAGGAAGGGTCCATGTTCTGATGAAAGCATGCCTTATCTTGCTAGGGCATGTATTTCATTCACAAGCTTCTGATGTAGGGTTTTATTTGTTGCATGTCTTGGTAGTTTATGGATGTAGTTATTGCTCTCACAATTAGTAGAATTTCTCATGCATCTTTTTCATCAAGATATAAAAACATATATCCCTAACTCTTTTTTTACCATAATAAATTTGAAAATGCAAGTATTCAGTGTCAAAATGGTATTTCATATCTTAGGAAAATGAGTTATTGGCAATAAGACCCCTAATAATAATAATATCTTTCGAGTAGAGTTGGTGATAGTCATGGGTCCTGTTGTTTAATTGTCATTTGATTGTTGTGGGCCTTGTGGCATTTGGTTGGGGCCACCTTTTAGTCAATGCAATGCATAGTGGTGCATGGTATTTGGTGCTTCACTCTTAAGTAGCCACGAATGTTGTGCATAGTACATCCTGTCTTCTCAATGTATGGCCTTTCTTCTCAGCATCTGACTCAAGAAGTGGAGATCTTAATTATTGGTATTTCTGCAAGGTTTCCACTACATCATGTGCACCCTAAACGACCTATTCGTATTCGCATTGTCTCGAATTGTGTAGGAGGGGGTTGGGTGGAAAATGACCTCATTAGCTTGACTCTAGGATTGTTCCTAGCGCTTGATGCAATGCATGATAGTTGTAGCGATCTGCACCTTATGTAATGAACTTGCCTCTTACTCTTCCTATTTTCTCTTGATCTTTCTGTACAGATATTTTCTGAGAGAAGAGGTCAATGGAAGGCGGCAACACAATCCCAAGAATTTCTTCGAACTCTGCAGCGCTATTACAACAACACATATGCCGATGGTGATAAACAAAAAGCAATCAACATGTGAGTCAAATTAGAGCCCATCTTTTAAAAGTATATTTACATAACCATTTCCTTAATAAATTTGGTGTAACATTAGTTATTTATATATTTATGGAGAAAACAATCAATTTGGTCCTTAAGTTTTCACCTGCTAATCAATTTGATTCATGAGTTTTATAATCGTTAGTATACCATGTCAATATGCCACACGAAACTTGATGGTCAATCCCGCTAACTTGATTCTCAGTTATAAAACTTGGGAACAAATTGATAAGTTTTCAAACTCTGCGATGAAATTGATTAGCAGGCGAAAACTACAGGACCAAATTGATTGTTATATCGATATGCATGCTATTTACATTGGGATGAATTAACTTATGTCGTATTTGATACTGTTTTTCTTGTCAGATTTTTGGGGCATTTTCAGCCACACCAGGGAAAACCGGCATTGTGGGAGCTAGATTCAGATCAACATCTCACTGTTGGAAAGCGTGGTGCATTCCCGGAAGATGAAAATGTCAGGTATATAATGGGTTGTTTAGTTACACGATTTTTTTGGTGTTATCATGATTAGGGAAGCATCTGAAGGAGAAGTGTGTATCATCTGTATTTTTTTCATCCCATTAGAGGTGAAGGATTTCACATGACCTTGTAAATATTTCATTTCAAAGAAGCTACCCAAGTACATGAGAATACACTTTATCTGTCCCTCAAGGATTTATTAAATAAAAATATATTAAACCTTGCCTGGGCAGGGGGTCTATAATGCTATTCTTTTATTATGGTAGGCCAACTATTAGACGATCACTTTCCGATGGTAACATTAAGGACAGCACAATTAGGGACTTGAATGTCACAAATTGTCAGCAGTCGTCTAACATACCTGACAAGCATCGTCATTCAGAGTCCACCCCAGACATCTTTACCTGTGGAAGTGCTATATGTCATTGCAGGTATCATAATTGACCTTTTTCATAATGCAAAAATCTCATAGCCATGTTTAGACACTGGGGGTTTATACTGAATAGCTGTCTGTTTGCCAAATATTTGAGTTTCTAAATTCTAATAGAAGTTTCCATTTGTAACTTCTTTAGTTCAAATTGCATTTAAACAATTATCTTCCTTCTTGATTGTTTGGTGAAAAACTGAATTATTGAGAAGCTTTTCGGGATTTCCCATATAATATTGATAAGGTTGTCTAATGCAGTCATTGATTGATCCTATTGTGATTTATGCAAGACATCAAAATCTTCTAACTGTTGTGTTTATCAATATCATACAGGCTTATATATGGGGGAATGGTCAAGGACCAGTATTGCGACACTGATCACATTTGTTATGATGAACACGGAGACTGCTCCAACTTCGTAGATTTGGACTGGCTTTCATCTTCTGGAAACTCTTGTGAAGAGGAATTACTTGAAAGGTAGTTCTAAAACTTTGATCAGTGCTTGCTGATATACATATGTCATATTCTTGCCACTTTTCTTTCACTTAACGATTCAAAATGTGGTCATCAAATCTTGATCAATCATAGAGGGGTTCTGAGAACGAGGAGATACTTTTGTCATAGCATAACTAAATTTCAATTCCTTTGGGAGGTTCATCTATGAATTGAAAATAAAATAAATAACCAGTGAGGAACTAAAGTCCTGTCAGCTTTTTGTTTATGCAATACTCAGATCTCATGCAATTATGGGGAGGAATATTTTGACCTTGGAAGAGAAAATAAAGAGGGAGGGAAGACATTTATTAGCAAACGTTAAGGTTTCCAGCCAGTGGTATATATAGAAAACTTCACTCATCTCCTGCTATTAGCATTTTAATGAAACAAATTTATTTGTCATGAGAAAGTTACTGAATTCTAGTTTATTATCTTTCAGCTTTATGCTGGAGGAATTCTCAGGAGGATATTGATTTATTTATTTATTTTTCTATAACTGAATTTGGGGATTGGTTTGGACTTTCCATGTCTAGTGTCAATTGACGCGGTTATAGTGGATCGTCATTAAAATTGACCCTATCTTCGAATAATAATTTGTTTGATTGTGATGATTGACCAACTACCTTTTTTTTTATTATGACTACAGGTCAACCAGCATCTCATCAGAGAATATTGTTAATGAGCTAAGAACTGAGATAAATACATCTGCTAGTGACTCTGGATCCAGCATGAAGGTTAGCATGCATTGTTATGTCGAGATTTATCACACAATATCATAATTTCCTTTAATTCATGAAATATTTATATTAACGAGTTATTGTCGATTAAAAGAAAAAGAAATAATTTTCATAGCATTTCATTCCCTAGTTATTAATACTCACCAGTCACCAATGAGTTTTTCCTAAAATTGTAGTTCGAACATCAACTAGATACTGCACATTTATTATCACAGTTTGTGCTGGACTAAGAAGTTCAAGGTCTTTGTTTTGTTGTATATTCATCTTTTTTCCTAGCTTTATTTGATCTTCATCCACCATCTGTGTTAAACTCGCTTCTCATAATCTAGCCATGGTTTTTACCATCAAGGGTTTGCTGGGGATGATAATAGAGAAAAAAAAATTTCATTGACAGGTTTTTATGTGTAAATATACACCAACCAAGCTCATCTATAAAAAGTTTCACCCCATTTTAACCACCAACCCAGTTTGACCTCTCAGTTTTTTTTTCTTGGACTGTAACCTAAGAAGTATTTTGTTATTAATATCAAAGTAAAATTCTTCTAACGATGTGAGAACCTGATTCATGTGCATAAAGTTGACACTGAAAATAGGAATTAAATTATGTTTTTAACGTGTTTCAGGGGAGGCAGAGTGTGGAAGAGCTCCATAAACAAGGCAAATATTCTGAAAGCTTTGAACGATGGGTAAATTATGGAGAGATGCTTTTTGTTTGAGACCACTGATGTCATTAGTCATGACCTCCATCATCCCCATCCGAAGGATGTGGGTTCTTGACTTTGCTGTACAGAAAAAAAAAAAATAAAGGGTAAGATATCATCCTAAAGAATAATATATAATATAGAAGTGACAACAGCTGAGAGAAGCTGATTTTTTTGAAAGGGCACTTTGGTAGCAATTTCTATAATTTTTAGTTTTTTACCTAAAATGGAGCGTCTATGTGGGAGGTAAATGTAGATGTCAATAGGTAAATTCATTTTTCTACCTTCCATCAAGTCCTGTTAGGTGCATATTCCTGGGATAATCATGGAACCGTGTATATAAATTTTCATTTTTCAAAATTAAAGAGAGAAACATGATAGATTATGCTCGGATTATTATCAGTGGTTTTACGGGTGAATTTTCTTTATTTAAGTAGAAACAAGATGATTATAAGAAAATATTTTTGGTGAACTAACTAATTTTCTGAATATTTGTAGAAATAAAATAATTAAATCTTTAAAGTACTTTCAGAAATACTAGTAGATGCACTGGCGACTCTTCCAGCATAACATGTCTTCAAAGGATACTATTTTCCTTCCATTCGAATTTTAAAATTAAAAATACGAAAGATTAGTTTGAGTTGGCTAATAATGTAGTTGGCTTCCTAGACTTTTTCTTTAACAAAATTATAATCCCACTATAGGAATAATATTTTGATATCAAACATCAGCCAATTTTCATACGGGATCTCAATCAATTAGTTATAAAATTTTTGTGCTTGCTCAATAATTTTGAAATACATGTCTTTCTTTGAATTTTCGATTTTTTTTCTAGGAATGCAAATTATAAAATAAAAACAAAAAACATTCTTCATGGAATCATTTCAACGGTATCAATAATCAAATCAATTGAATTTGGATCGTTTCTTAATCAAAATAATCAATTATTATTCACATAACCTTTCACTATGATCATCACGTTAAAAAGACTGCTTGCATGACTTTCGAATGTTTCTTTTATAGTTTTATCAGAATGTTTCATTTATTGGAGTTTTGGATTTTTAATACTAGATATTTCATATGTTTCTTTTATTGTTTTAGCCCAAGTTTACAATTGGTACATTTTTCTTTGGCCCAGTACAAAAAAAACTTATTACATGATTTTTTTAATAATAAAATAAATATCGACAGTTGCTAAAAAAAGCAGTGATGACCACCTTATCTCTCTCAAGGAGAATCTTCCTCTCTTAAGGAGTGTCTTTAGTTCATCTTTCATTCTCTACGGCAATTTGTTTTCTTTACTCTCAAGAAGGCGATCAGTCTATCGAGGGTGAAGCTGTTCGTCTTAATCCAAATTATGATGATAGCTTTGTTGAAGGAAATCTAAATATGGTGGGTAAGATTATCTCCGACAAAGAAGTTAGCTTCAAGACGTGTAAAGCAGCGTTTTTGGGAATCTAGGGGAATCTGGAAGGAGTAGCGATCTTAGACATCGGCAGAAACAAGGTTCTCATCAGCTTCAAGGATACTAGCAAGGGTATTCAGATACGCAAAAGAGGACATTGGAGCATCAGAGGAAATCTTGTTAACCTGTAGATATGAAATGACAGACAGTCAGTTTATGATGTCGACCACAAATATATGGAATTATGGGTACAAATACATGGGCTTCCACTTGATTACATAACGATGAAAACAACTGAGATTATTGGTAAGAGATTAGGTGTTGTGATGGAAACGGAAAATCCAAGATGGAACAATGTCCTTCAGAGAACCTTTTTGAGGGTGAAGGTAACTTCAGAGAACCTTTTTGTGGGTTGATCTAAAATATGAAAGGATTCAGGATAGCTATTGTCTAAACTGTGGAATCCTTGGTCGTAATAAGAAGGAGTGCAAAAATTCAATGGCAACGGCATGTTGGAACCCTTTGAAACCAATGTAAGCATTTCAGCCAGGGATGCAAAGCAGCGGGAAGATGAGAAAAATAGGGAGTCGAAGGATGATAAACAAGCGTGTGACGGAGAGTGTGAGAGAATGGAGACTTCGAAGGAGAAATGGCCAGATGAAAGTTGTACGAGGAACAGAGCAGGAGAAGGTTTTAAATAATTTTTAAGCGTAACCTAGAGCAAACAAAAGTCAGTCATAGAGAGAGCCAGGGATCAAGGGAGCAGATTGACCTCGAATCAGTAAGTCTATCAACTAGGCGTGTTATTTATGAAGAGAATCATTCAGGTTTGGGTGAGAAGCCAGCAGACTTCATAAACAGGATGAGAAAAGGGAAGGATATGCTTCAAGAGGCAGAAGAAGATAATTGAGATGTTAGGCAGAATGGTGAGGGGCGTCAGCACCTTGCGCAAGTCGAGGTAAAGGAAGGAGGCAACGACAATAACAGGTGTTTAACAATTAGAGAAGAGTTGAATAAGCTCTTTGGCAAGAAGGGGACTCAGTAAAACCATCAACTCAATGACGAAATGCTGGAACCAACAGTGAGGGGGACAGATTGTATCAGTCAAAATGCATATGAGCTGTAGAGTTACAGGAAAAAAACAAAAATAAAAAGAATTGTCACTGCAGGTACCAGAACCATGATTCAAAGGATGGAAAATGGGGAGAAATATTTCGTTGAACTAGCAGAGGATCAGCAAGATATGGAAGAGGATAGCATTGCAAAGCCTCAACTGAGGAATAATTTCATGTGGGCTTTGGAGCTGGCTTACAACTTAGGAATACATCTAAACCTCAAAAAGAAAAGAGATGTAGGTATCAATGTAGATTATGAAGAGGAAATGAAGGAATCTAAGGAAATGAGTATGCAACAACCAGGTAAGAAGTACAAAAATGATACTGAAACACACATGGCTAAGGATGCGGGCCTTGACATGCCCCACCATCAGCCATGATTGTTGTCAGCTGGAACTGTTGAGGAATGGTGGCCCCTTCGACAGTGCATGAATTAAAAAGCATCTGTAAATCTCTCAGGCCATCCATTTTGTTCTTTATGGAGACTAAAGCTAGTAAATCGAGTTGTGATAGAATTAGAAGAAAGTTATGTTTTGACAACATGTTTTGTGTAGAGTCCCGGGGGCTATCCAGGGGATTTTTGTATTTTTTGGAAAAGTAATGTAAATATTCATGTTTATACTTGGTGTGATAATTTTATTAAAACTAAAGTTAATAGTGACAATGATAAGGAGTGGGAGTGGGAGGCTACTTTTGTTTGTGGGCATCCAGATTACAAGAAAAGGAAGGAGTTATGGAAGGAATTAACTTTTGTAAGTAGTAATTTGGCACAACCAAGAATGTTGATAGGGGACTTTAACGATGTAATTTCATAAGATGAGAAAGTAAGTTTGCACTCTAAACTGAGTAGTCAGATTGAATCTTTTAGGAAGTTTGTACGTGAGAATGCTATCTTGGATTTGGAACTACAAGGGATGAAATACACGTGGTTTAGTAATCCAAGGAATGGTTGTGTTACTAAGGAAAGGCTAGATAGGGTTTTTGTCAATTGGGAATGGAGAAGAGCTTTTCAACATGCCACGCTCTCAGCCTTACCACCTATTAGTTCGGATCATACTCCTCTAGTACTCAATGTTAATCCTAGAGGTAGAAGGAGTAAAAATTTTAAATTTGAGACATTTTGGGTGGACCATGCCGACTGTGACACTGTCATAAGGAGAGGTTGGAGCCGTTCTGGCAATACTGAGGCTGATCACTGGACAAATCTCATTCGAAGAATATAAAATTGTAAGAAGGAATTGGTCAAATGGAGTAGAGTCAGTTTTAAGAGGGCAGATGTTGAAATAGAAAAGTTAAAGTTTCGTCTCAAACAATTGCAGGAAGCTGATTATAAAGAGACTCAGCAAGAGGAGATCATCAGAATTAAATTGGAGATAACTAGATTATGGAGACAAGAGGCGAAATACTAGGGTCAGAGGTCGAGGGTGAAATGGTTAAAATTTGGGGACAAGAATACTTCCTTCTTCCACGCCTCCACCATCCAAAGAAGAGATAGAAATAGGATAGAGAGATTAGAGGATTCTACAGGACATTGGGTGTGTGGGAAAAAGGATATTCTCAAGCTAGCAGTAGGTCACTTTCAGAATCTTTTTAAGGTTTCAAGCAATTTAGATATGATTACTTGCATATGCCATATTCTTGTTAGAGTGAATGAGGATATGAATGGGGTGCTCATGGAGGAGGTTACTAATCAGAAAATCAAAGAGGCTACTTTCAGTCTGGAAAGTCTTAAGGCACCAAGACCAGATGGTCTAAATGGTCTCTTCTATCAAAAGTACTGGTCAATTGTTGGTAAAGAGGTCTGTGATGTAGTTAAGAATTTTTTTCATGATGAAAATTTTTCAAGCAGTGTTAGGGAAACCTTTATAGTTTTGGTTCCTAAGACTAATCACCCGGAAACCCTTAACAAGCTTAGGCCGATTAGTTGCTGCAACTTTATCTATAATATTACTTCTAGAGTGTTTGTTATTAGGCTTAGGAAAATAATTGATAAGATCATATCCCTTATCCAGAGTGCTTTTGTGGGAGGACACCTGAGTCAAGATAACTTGGTTATAGTGTAGGAAATGTTCCATGATTTGAATAGAAAAGGGATGAATGCTTCCAGAAACTTAGCCATTAAGATTGATATGAATAAAGCTTATGATAGGATAGAGTGGTCATTCTTAGAAGCAACTCTAAGGGCCTTTGGGTTTAACCCGCATTGAACGAAGATGTTGATGAAGAGTGTAAGCCAAGTAAGTTATAAGATTAAGATTAATGGACTTTTGTCGACGACCATTGAGTCGCTGAGGGGTCTTAGGTAGGGGGTTCCCCTATCGCCATACCTTTTTATCATAGCGGCTGAGGTTTTCACTATTCTTATGGATAAGGCTAAAGAAGAGGGCATAATTTTGGGAGTTAAATTCGCCCCTACTGCACCAGTTATTTCACACCTCCTTTTTGCGGATGATTGTATACTATTCTCAAAAGATAGTGAGGAGAAAATTTATCAGCTCATTACTATTTTGAACATGTACACCGAAACCTCAGGGTAGAGAGTCAATTTGGACAAGTCTGGGATCACATTTGGAAACCAGAATAGAGTAGAAATAGAAGAGATTTTGGATCTGTCAGCTTGGGATAAACCAAGTAAGTATCTTGGGCTTCTAGCGCACTAGAAAAGATCAAAGAATAGTGCTCTCAGTTGGATTGAGGACAGAGTGGTGGATATGCTAGCAGGTTGGAAATAAAAACTCCTTAATCAATCTGGGAAGGAGGTCCTCATCAATTCAATAGTTCAAGCAATACCTGCCTATACTATGAATGTGGTTCTTTTTTCTAACGGTTTTTGTGAATGACTTAATAAGAAAATTGCCAAATTTTGGTGGGCGTCTTCAGGTAAGGAAAGAGGTATTCATTGGAAGAGTTGGGATAAGATATGTGCCACTAAAAAGGATGGAGCTATTGGGTTTAAGGATTTATATAGTCAGAATATAGCTCATTTGGTAAAACAAGCATGGATAATTTTGGAAAATCCTAAAGCTATTTGGGTTCAGGTACTAAAAACTTTTTACTTTCCAGAGGAGGATTTTAAAGATGCTATGGCAGGAAGGGCAGCATCATGGATGTGAAAAAGTATTGTTCATGGCAGAGATTTTCTTTTGAAAAATGGAAGATAGTTGATAGGGAAAGGAGAGCGGGTGAGAATCCTGGAAGATAAGTGGATAATGAACATGGATAAGGATCTTGTGGTTAGAAACCTTGATATTAAGTTTGTAAAGGATCTGATTCTTGAGGGAGAGTGGTGAAATGTGAATAAGTTAAAGGTGTATTTTGATGGAGCCTCGATTGATAAAATCATTAGAACCCTAGTAAGTTTTTTTGGAAGGGAAGATAGGTTTAGCTGGCCTTTCAGAATGGATGGAAAGTACACTATCAAGACGGGATATCATGTTGCTAGGAGTGAAAGGAGCTTCGGTAATAATAATAACCCCTATACCAGTGAAGAGTTAAAGTATTTATGGCAGGAGATTTGAAAATTAAGAGTTTCTCAAAAAATCATAACCTTCTTATGGCGGGCATCGCATAACATATTACCTGTTTTTGGAAATCTATTTAATAAAAGAATAACTAACACCCCTATCTATCCTATTTGGTTGCAGGAACTAGAGACCACTGAGCATGCAGTGCTGCTATGTCCTTGGACAAGGGCAGCTTGGTTTGGAGCCCAAATTCAATGCTGCCCTACGACCCTAGCAATTTCTTCCTTTGGGATGTAGATGATGGATCTTCTAGGGAAAATGAGGCTGAATGCAGGGGCTAATTATGATCTTCGTAGCAGTAAGGTTGGTTTTCTGGTTTGGGAGGTGTGGAAAACGAGAAATCTAGCAGTATATCAGAAGACTATCCTAATCCTATAACGGTGATTCACAAAGCTAAACTAATGGAACTAGAATTTGCAGAAACGGCAGAGGAACCAGCAAAGGAATTAACTAAAGCAACAAGAACAAGCAGCAGGTTTACTTGGAGACTGCCACCAGTAGGTTGGATCAAATGCAATGTTGATGCAGCGTTTGTTGAAGCACAATCTATGGGAGCTACGGCAGCGGTATTCAGAGACCATAACGAAACCTTCCTTTCTAGAATTAACTCCACCATAGCCGCCATTTCATCATTAGCTACGGAGGCATTAGTGGTTAGGGCAGCTTTAATTATGTCACAAAATTTCCAAATGCAGAAAGTTATCATAGAATCATATAATCAGATACTCATTCAGGCACTAAAATCACTTGCATCAATTGCAGAAATTCAAGTTGTACTAGAAGCATACTACATCTAGTAAGAGGCATTCCATATTGTGGTTTTACCTGGGTGCCCAGAAAAGCAAACTTATTAGTACATGAAGTGGCGAAGCTCACAAGTCAGGGTTCTCTCCACCAGAATTGGATTTTGTATAAGCCACTGTCCATTAGGAACATTCTTCGAAAGGATAATTTTGTTGTCTTAGGATTGGCAAACAGATCTTGACTGATGGCAGGAACTATTTGGGAGCTGAGAGTTCTAATTAGGATGCTGTGCCGGACAACTCGATGCTCTAGGTGACAACACGGGAGCAAAGGCAGAGTTTGGAGATGAGACAGAGGGGGCTAGGTGGGTTGTTGCATTGACGGAGGAATTCGCTAAGGTGGGCTCACTGTCATTGATCTAGGGTTTTCAGGTTCTGTTGTTGGTACATTGGCGAGGTTCTGTCTGTTGCATGTGAGGACAACTATACTGAAGGGGATGAATGCAAATAGAAGGATGTGAGGAGGCGTGGAAGACGAAAACTCTATGCGATTAACAAGATGGTGAATCAACAACACGTCGACTGCCACTACTGGAGGACGGGGTGTTAGCGTCGGCGCCATTGTCGTTGTAGTCTGGCTGATGCTTACAAGACAACATGGCTTGGTTAAGGACTAGACCTTCAACGATGTCACAAGTGCTTCAAGTATCGTTAATTTCGTTTGATGTTGGAGTTTGAAGTTGCTGTGTTGCCCAATAAGACTCTCGTGCAAAGGGGATAGGGAGAGTAGGGGGTGGGGATCGTGGGTGGGTCTCGGGTCTCTTTGGGGATTGATTATTCTGCTCCACGGATCCGGGCTGGGCTGTTGGTTCGGATCCCTATCCAAAAAAAATTAATGAAATAAATGAAATGTAGTTGAGGCAAGGTGTGAATGGCAAATTAGTTTGCCTCGATTCCCACTCCTAGCCTAGCACTAGCTAAATTTAGTGTGTTTGAGTGTGTATATCCAAAAAGAAGAAAAGTTCAAAACAATTTTGTTGAAATAATTAAAAAATTTAATCTATTGCTGTTTTGAGATTGGTCAGAAAAATTGAACAATTTAAAATAATTTATAACTTTTATAATTTAACAATTTAAAAAGAATTCAAAATTTAAAAATGTGGGTTGTTGGATTAAGGATAGCAATATTTTTTCCTACGATGAGATCTTTCTGTTTGTGAGATTTACTGAACAAAGCTAGAAAGAGCTCAAAGCTCCCGAACAGAGTCGCAGCAAGGTAAGTACAAAACGGAGAATAGAAAGTATGAATTAATGAAAAGAACACTTATGCTTGATTGAATGAAATCACAGTATACAGACCAGAGCCACACGCCAATATATATTCACACAGTGACTCAAGACTAGAGCTCCAGAGTTCAACACTCACTCCAAGATTCATAACCGATAGTAATCAGTGACGGATCCAAAAAATTTTAGGAGTAAGGAAAAAAATATATACATTAAAAAAAATTTTATTGGATGTTATTAATTAGATGAAGATGTAAAAATTAAAAAAAATTAGTGAATACTTTTATTCTTAAAACATATTGTGTATTATATATAATTTATAAAAAATATTTTTTTATTTCTAAAACTTGAATTTAAAATATTTTAATTAAATTATAGATAACTTGTTATCTCTACTAATTTTTTTGTACATATTTAATAATAAAAAACTGAATAGTTGGCACATTAATGCCTAATGATATACTAATATTTATAATTTGAAACTAAAGTTATATATAAATATTAGAAAATTTAAATCTGTACATAAAAAATATGTTTATATAAAATAATAGAAACTTAATTTATAATTTTTTTCTTTTTTCTTTTTAAAATAATTAAATTTGTTATATATTTTTTAATTGAATTTTAATATAATATTAGATGAAATATTTTTTGTATTTATTTAATTATGTATTATAATTAAAATACTTTTATATTATTATTTTTAAAAATAAAAAATATATTCTAAATTAGTAAATTAATAAATTCATTTTAAAATTTTATATGCAACATAGGTACATATAATACAACAAAAAATAAAAAATAAAGTAATAAGGATGAATAAATTAAGAATAAAATAAAATATATAAAGTTATGAAGAGAATAAAATATTAGATTAATACCTAAACTATAATTGTTTGAATTAAAATTTAGAATTGAAAATATCAAAAAGAGAAACAATGAAATTGAAAGATATATAGAGTCATAGAGAACTATATAAAAAAGTACGGAGAATTTAAAATTTATCTTTTGATGAAGATAAGATGACTATTAGAAAATAATTAGTAAAAGAAGGTTGAAAATATAAAAATAAGAAGAGAGTTTAAATGAATAAAAGAGTGATGGGACAAAAACTAAATTTAATTATGTTAAATAATAGTCAAAATAATGAAAAAATAAAAAAAGTAAATTTGGCCAATTAAATTTAGTTTATTTATAGTAGAGTCATTTAAAATTATTTAAAATAGTTTATTTTTCTTATGGATGCAGGGGTGGTGTATTGGCTGGATATTGGCCAAGGAAGGGTATTGCCGAAGTATGGAACTCACGGTCAACACGCTGGGGGTGTGGTGCCTGAGCAGGTGGCGACGTGGCGACACTCCTTTAACACACCGGGGGCGTGCTTCCTGCGATGTGGCGGCACTCCTTCAACACGCCAGGGGCGTGCTGACTCACCACGCAGGGGGCGTGGTGCCTGGAGACCCGTGAAGCACAACAGAGATTCGCGCGGAGTTCCAATGCTGCTGCTGCACCACGCGGGGGGCGTGTTGCAGGCTGTCTGCATGCAGGGGACAGCCCCCCTCCGGGAACCAGCGAGCTCTTCTCCTTCTTTTATATATATGCATTTTTCTTGGCCATTGTTAATGAAATAGCTGCTGAAGCAAAGAAATTTGAGAGAAGGAAAGAAGTGTGAACTGTTTCGGTGTATAGGTTTAGGGTGAGAAGAGTGTAGTGAGTAGTAGTGAGTAATAGTGAGTTAAAAGTTTATACGATGAAAAAATTTTTTAGTTTAAAGGATTAAAAAAAATGGTACGTAATTATATGGCGCTCAAAGAACATAGGTTAAATTATACAGTTGGTCCCTACACTTTTAGTGAAATTGCAAATTGGTCCCGACACTTTAAAAGTTTATAATGGGTCCCTAAAGAAAATTAAAATTTGCAATTTAGTCCCCGCCGTTCAAAAAGTGTTTAATTTAACAGAATATTCTCAGCATATTCCTATTTTAAACATGTGAGCTGCACATGTTTGACAATAGAGACCAATTTGCAAATTCAGTAAAAGTATAGGGACCAACCGTATAGTTTAACTATTTGAAAATGACCAAAAACTCGCTAGGCTATCTGAACCCACCCCGCCCCTCCCCAGCTCTCTCACTCTCACTTTCTTACTTTACAAAATGGTACCATAATCCCAGCGCTCTTTATTACCTCGGCTCACCATTGCCGTACCTTTCGCCTCCGTCGCTGCGCATCGAATTCACCGATAAATTGAGTTACTCTTTTTATGTTGATTTGTTGCTATTTTTTTCTTAGACATTGAATTGTTCGCTTTGAGCATGTTTTGGATTGGAATTGTTCTCTTTCATTTATCGGTGTTCAATATCAAAATTGGAAGAGAAGAAAAAGTCATTGGATGAGAGAGGTGAGTTGGAGGAAGGAAGCGAGACCCGACCTGTGAGCACAAATGCGGTGGATCCGGCATGACGACGGTGAATCGAGGTGAGAGATAGAGCGCTGGAGTTGGGGTATCGATTTGGAAAGTGAGAAAGTGAAAGTGAGAGAGCTGGAGAGGGGTGAGGTGGGTTCAGATAGCCTAGAGAATTTTTTGTCATTTTCAAATAGTTAAATTACACGGTTGGTCCCCATACTTTCACTAAAATTGCAAATTTGTCCCTGTTATCAAACATGTGCAGCTCACATGTTTAAAACAGAGAATATGCTGAGAATATTCTATTAAATCAAATACTTTTTGAATGGTAGGGACTAAATTACAAATTTTAATTCTCTTTAGGGACTCAATTATAAACTTTTAAAGTGTAGGGACTAATTTACAATTTCACTGAAAGTGTAGGGACTAACTGTGTAATTTAACCAAGAACATATTATCAATTATTTGGATCATCCTATTTATGTAAGTTGGTAAATTTTAATTTTTTTCTGTATTTAAAATTTATTTTTTATGTATTTATATTCTTTATGTATATATATTTTGTAATTAGAATATTATTTTGTGTATTTTATAAATATTTTAATAATATAATAATAGCTTTTATAAAATAAACGTTAATAATAATAAGAATATGTGTAATTTTTTAATAATTTTTTTTAATTTTTGTTAGTATGAATATATTCAAGAATAAAAAAATATTTTGACTTTTTAAACATAAATATGTTGCGTATATTAATAAATAAATATTATAATAAATTAAATATGTAAAATGTATAAAATATATATTTTTATTAAAAAATTAAAAAAATAAATAATTTGATAAATAAAGATTATTAAATAATACGTGATAAATGTTATTAAATATTGTTATAGCAAATTTTTTTTCGTAAGGATTAAATATTTTATTTGATAAATAAATAAAGAAATTAATTTTTTAATAAATAAATAAATAAATAGATAAGCTATGTTAAATAATTTAATAAATAAGATATTAAAATAAATATGTGATGAATGTTTATTAAAATATTTATAAGGATTATTATTTAATTAATGTAACATATATCTTTGTTGATGCAGCTTAACAGGAATTTGTTGGTGCGTAAACTGGATCCGCCACAGACGTGAAATCCGATGGTGGAGAACTACTTATGCGCCACGGGATTCTATCACGTCTCTAGAATTGGAGTCATAAGAGGATTTTACCTCATGTTAGCTGCTCTGGTTGAAAGGTGGAGGCCAGAAACCCACACCTTTGTATTGCCGGTCGGTGAGGTTATAGTGACATTAGAGGATGTCGCTCATATATTCGGTCTACCCATTGATGGAGAGCCTGTCAGTGGATGGACAGATAGTAGTGGCGACTTCCTTCAAAGTCAGAGCATAGTGATATTTGGTCGTGAGCCATCAGTCAGTCATTCTTCGAAGTCCTATATAAAGCTGGGTTGGGTTCGACGTATCAGAGACATAGAGCCGTTAGACACTAAGGAGTCCATCAGAAGATACGTCAGATGTCAGATCTTGTGTTTGTTAGAGTCGACCCTATTCACGGACAAGTCAACCGTATATGCCCATGCGAAATATCTACCATTGCTTTGCGATTTCAAGCGGATCCATACTTATAGTTGGGGGCAGCGTGTCTTGCACATCTTTACAGAGCACTATGTCGTGCATCACGATATGATACAAAGGAGTTGGATGGCCCTCTGAACTTGTTGTTTGTTTGGACATGGGAGCGAATGCCGTGTCTTGCTCCCGTACCGAGACAAACCCTTCCACCAGCCGAGATACCAGTTGCCAGGAGGTAATAAGTCTTATTTTAGTCATGTGTTATATTCATGATGCATGTTTGACTTATGGTGAGTTATTTAAATATTTTCAATTAATAATGTTTCAAGTGGAGTCATTCGGAACGGACCACAGCGTGGTTATCGAAGACCGTAGACACATTCAAGCATGATATAGACTACGTGCAGGAGGTAAATAATTATGGTTCTTATCCATTTTTCCAATCATTATTGTTAGGGTTCTAATATACCAATAATACTGTGGCAGTTTGAGTGGCGGCCGTACGACGGATTGATCGTCCCAGACGAGTTGCATCCTCATCTTGAGGTGTGTAACATCGTTGCTCCATTGTTGTCGTTCGAGTGTGTCGAGTGGTACCCTACGGACGAGTGATGCATCAGTTTGGATATATACAACCTCCTCTGCAGGCAGCAAGGGATATTCCACTTGACCAACATTGCATCGTTCTACGCGGAGTGCAGCTTCATGACTGGACAGTTTTGCATGGGCCTTGGATAGCGGAGTGGGCCAACAGGCGACACAGTCGATTGCGAGATCTGCACCCCCTTCCGACCAGGGATTTTTTTCCGACGGTTGAGTACCGGAATTGGTACGTACGCTCCTACGAACATCTGTTGAGATTGACGGGGTACGCTCCTCATCATACATAGGCACCTGCCCTACAGCCACTACCCTTCAGCCACCTCAGCATGCAGTGTTTAAGCCATTTCCTTATTATATACCACAGCCACCGGCCTACAGTCATGGTAGCCATCACACTCAGGACAGCTACCACTCTCATCACAGCCACTACTCTCAGTACAGTGACAAGGGTCAGTCCGGCCAGCATCATGATCCCATAGTTACTGTTCCTTTCGGTTATGATTGGTTTGACTTCTCCAGTGACGGACACGGAGATCAGCAACTACAGCATTGGACCAACGCTGGTTTGGGTGGCTGGTCAGATTTTAGTGGTATCCCTTCATCGTCAGTGTCGGCTGATCCATATAGGGCATCAGTAGATATGGCCCATGGTTTGCGGGGTCGTACTTCCGACCACACGTTTGGGAGTGCGTCATGTGATAGTAGTTTTATCCAGCGCCAGCGGGTATACGCAGTTGTTGACACGTTCAACCCCGGTCGATCTGCTCCAGCAGAGGCAGGCGGGTCAGCCGCTTTGACAGATGCAGGTGGGTCGGCCGCTTCTACAGAGGTAGGTGGTTCGGGACCTCCGGGGATGAATGACTCAGTTCGAGGTCACCCATATGACCTATGGACGGAGCGAAATTCACCTGATAGGTATACTCCATCGCAGTTCGATCTGGGCATTATGGGTAAGGGACTGAACTACTTAGTTGGAAAGAAGTGAGCTTCGGTTTAGGTTTTTTATATTTTATTTTCAGAATTAAGTTAATGTAAATCGTGTTTAATGTTTGGTTTGTTAACTTATGTAATCCGTAGTTCTTTTTTTGTATATTTACTTAAGGAAATCAGTTAATGACAATATTAAGCGGACATTAAAATATCAATGGATAGACTTCAATTGAAAAATACAAACACGTCTAATTTCAAAAGCATCAACTGACAAAATGCAAATTAAAAAATACAAACATGACCGTATTAAACTACGAACCAGCACCACTCGGTCCATCACGCTGAGGACACCTACTCCGACTATGACCCTGATCACCACAGAGACGGCATATCCGAGGACCACGCATGTCGTGTGAGTCCATTTCATTCAAGTATTGGGTCAGTTTGGGCCTGCCTTTAGACGTTCGCCTCAGGGCGGGATTAGCGACCAATGTGGGTCCCTCATAAGCAGGCCATGTCTTGGGATCACCTAATGGTGTGAACTCAAATCTATATACCTTACGAACCTCCGTCATCTTGTACACATCATGCACATACAACTGCCAATTGAGACACTGGTTAGCACAGCAAGCAATAACATGGCGACATGGTAGTCGTTCAACCTGAAAGTGCCCACAGTCACACATCCGTCGCGCAAGATCAACAACTAACACCTTTTCAGTAGTCATTTCGCGCACCTATACACCTCATTTCCCAGCCTATTTCATATTTGCTTCTATCCGCTGTTGCACAAATACGGAGTACGTAAATCCAGCATGCTTGTGTTCGTGAGTCTCGGCACTCTTCCACGTAAAAAGTTTATTTAACCTATAATATGTTGCTCGAACCAGCGCCAACACAGGTAGATTACGGGCACCCTTCAACACTGAGTTAATGCACTCGATAAGGTTCATTGTCTTATGGCCCCATCGATGTCCCTCGTCGAATGCCAATACCTAATGTCTGAGTCCAAGGGCATCGTACCACTTAGCATATGCCTCGGCTCGCTCTTCCAACCTCTTATAGTTGATATTGTACTCCTCCACCGTTCTTGAATACCCTATGTTGACAACAAGCTTTTGCAAGTGAGGAACTTTGAATGCCCTTAAGAAGTTACTGCCGATGTGTCTTATACAAAACATCCACCATGCTCTTGGAGGTTGCCAGTCACCACCGGAACGATTAACTGCTGCCCGTATTGACTCATGCCGGTCTGAGATCATACCCACACCGTCTTTTCTAACAACATACATTTGCAGATTCCTGAAAAAGAAGTGCCATGCATCAGCTGTCTCCCCTTCCACCAAGGCAAAGGTGATAGGCACAATGTTTTGGTTCCCATCTTGTGAAACAGCGACTAGAAGTGTACCTTTGTATTTTTCGTATAGGTGTGTGCTGTCAACCTGAACCAGGGGCTTGCAATGCCTGAATGCCCTAATGCATGGATTGAAACTCCAAATTACACGATGAAGTATTTTTACACCTTGCACCTCGTCATTCCCGTTGTACAGTGGTCGTGTTTCTATTTGGACAACCGAACCAGGCATCTTCTGCACCATGACCGAGAGCCACCATGGCAAGGCTTGGTAAGAATCCTCGTAACCATCGAAATCTTTGGCTATGGACTTCTGCTTTGCCAACCAAGCCTTTCGGTAACTGATAGTATAGTTGAAACTTGACTAGACTTTCGAATTTATAGATTTCACCTTGATGGACGGGTCCGTCTCGACCAATGGCCTTATAGCCTCCGCAACTGTATCCGAGTCCAACTTGGAATGATCTTGTGAATTGTTCCGATCGTGCACGTGTGCCTACCGTTGTATCTGTGTATCTCCCAACAACATTTTTTTCGTATCAAGCTGGCTCGGATAAGCCAGTCACATCCACGCCCGTACATCTTGCATTTTGCCTAGGACGTCTGTGGCTCAGACTCATACACATCATAGTCAACTCCTCTAGATATAGTGAAACTTTTAATTGCTGCGACGACCGACTTTCTAGAACTGTATTCCATTCCAATCCGAAACTCTCCGTCCTCAGGATCAGCAACGCCTACAGAAATCCGAAATCATCGTTTATTGATCAATCCAAAGTATAAACTAACAAAAACTTATTATTTAGTCAACACATACCTATGTTTGCATAATCCGGAAACTCGGGGCATGCATGGCATCGAGATCCAACTCACGCATAAAAGGTGGTACGTACATCGGTTGACTACTCGAGGGATGAACCACTACATTCTTTGCTGTTGCCTCAACTCCCACATCACCATCCTCATCTTTGTCGCCAGCTTCATAGGTGGCTTCGAAGTCCTCTTCACTGTCACTATTCATTCCTTCGTACACTGCAGCTCTATCATCATCTATATCTATATCATTTTGGACCACTACTGCCTCTACAGCTTCAAACTCAACGTACAACTCAATCTGTGGGTGTCGCATCTGAGTCTGCCGGTGAATTTGAAATATATTCTGCATACTCGCTTCATCAGTGATCGGCATGGTATCAAATTGTATTAGACCACCAAAAACTACAACCGGATTCCAGTACAAAATTTTGCTCACTCTCATTAACGTACCGTTCTCCATGCTTTGACAGAGGCCGTTCTGCAGCTCCATTAACGTCATCGTGCATGGAACCACAAACAAAAATAGATTCTGGGACACAAACCTCACTCCCTCATGAGTATTATGTATTATTTCACCGTTGCGATACACCACCAAATTTGCGGTGCTCTCCATTACATTAACAACAGCCTCAAAGAACACTCACAACACACTCAAATCTTACTCAATATGCAAAACACTATCGAGCTCTGCCTTATATAGAGAGAGGTGCACTTAATACGCCCCCATGTGCTGCTTGGCTCAGCCAATCACGATTTGACACGTGTCAGAACGCCCCTTGCGTGCTGACTCAACACGCCCCACGTGTTTCATATACGTCAGCACGCCCCCTGTGTGCTGCCCCTCCAAGCCAACCCGCCTTTGCCACGTCAGCATGCCCTCTACGTGTTGACTAAGCATGCCCCCTGCGTGTTGCCTAGTTGGCTGAACCACACCATGCCACCTACCTTCCACGCCCCCACGTGATTCAGGCACCACGCCCCCTGTGTGTTGTGCCTTCATCTGACATGTCCACCTGTGTGTAATACACACAGTATCTCCATTTTCAGCCAATACACCACAATGTTTTCCATATCTAAATTATTCAGCCACACATTATATATAACTATTTTTTTTGAAAAAAAGTTAAAAATACAGTGGAAGCAAGTACCCCTCGTTATTATTACTGGGTCCGTGCCTGATTATAGTTTCAGTTCCTAACTAACCATCCTAGACACCACTTTGCTCATTGTCCTTAATACTCCCTCACGTTGGTGGGTTTTTATTTCCGACCTAAGCTTAGACTTAAACCTATCAAGTAATAACTATGCTATGTGTATATTAAAATTAGCTACTAAAATTAGTCATTAGTATAAAATATATATTAAAATATAAATACATATTAAAAATAAATTAACACGTGTATTTATATATAAATATATTAGTGACTATTTTTAGTATCTAATTTTAGTATACAAATAGTATTTTCTATCGAATAAAGTGATGGAGAGTAGTTTAGTTAGTCCCAAATGAAATGTAAGTCTGTTTCCAAGTGTTTGGAGCTGTGTAGCACTGGAATGTCAGTCAAGTGGCATGTGCTCAGATTATCACAATAACTCATTGGACGAATACTAAGGAACTTGTAACTTTTTCAACAATTGCTGAATTGACATAATCTTTTCCTGCGCAATGATTTGATTTGAACATTCAAATCTATATTTTTGAACACTTAATTTTCAATGTCCAACTTCATTATTTACAAACATTCAAATTTTTTAGTTTTGCATATGCATCCAAAATCACAAATACAAATTTATCATTATACAACAAAACAAATGAACAGAAATGTATAGACAATTTGTATGCAATAATAGTAATAGACTCAAATGGAAGCGAGGGGAAAGGAAGCCAGGATGAGCTTCCTCTACAGGTGTAGCGATTGTTGAGTTTCTTACGTCGAAGATGTAGTGTCAGGGATAGAAATTTATTATCTATATATTATACATTACTAATTTTATAATCAAAATATATCATGTATTATTTTTTATTATAATTAAAATTAAATATTTTCTTTTAAAATTAAAAAGTTTTATTTATTTTTTTATTAATTTTACAACTAAAATGTGTTACATGTCATTCTCTCATTACAATTAAAATTAAATCTTTCTCTCCAAAATTGAAGAGTTCTTCCCTCCTTTCCACTAATTTTACAACCAAAATGTGTCATATGTGACTCTTTTATTGTAATTGAAATTAAATATTTTTCTCCAAAATTAAAAAATTCTCCCCTCCTCCCTCTTTATTTATCTATCCCTCTTATTCTTTTAACCACTCTATCTCTTTTATATATCATTATCAATATCAATGACTAATTACAAATTTGACATTCAAAATGTATAACATGACATTCTTTAATTACATTGAAATTGAAATTAAAATTGAAATATAGCTATATTATATATATAGTGAGTTCTACCATGTAGAATAAAGATTCTTTCTACACCTATAGAAAGACACATGTCAACATTAGAAGAGGATAAGAAACTATGCACGTAAAACTAGACAGCATAATCTACAAAGTTGGATCCCACTAATTTATAGGTTTGCAGTTTAGTTAGTCCTACAATAAAATGTTCTATGTACTAAGTAGATGCTGATCCATATTAATTACCATATTAATTATTCAATTGTATTTATCAATTTATTTATGCATTTTTTTCTTAATAGGTGTAGATATTTATTATATATTTTTTAAGTCATAAAAAAAGAGAAATATTTTGAAAAAGCCATTAAAAAAATACAAGAATAATACGACAGGTTTAATGCACATTCACATGAATATTAGTTATTGAATAGCCCTTGTTAATTTTTATTAGATCAAAATCACTTAAATATTTTCAACACTCAACATAAATGTATCTTAAATTCAACAAAAATATGAAGCTTATATCTATTCGGCTATTCCTTTCACAAAATTAAAAATTAAAAATTAAAAGTAACAAATGCCTCCTAAACAAGGAGTAAATAAAATAGGAACTTATCACAGTCATGCTTTCATGTACTTGTAGATAAATTTAAATCATCGAACATCAAAATTTAAATAACTTAATGCATTTAAATTATGATTTTTTAAATATAAATGTCATGGGAATGTAAATTTTTTTTTTATTTTTTTTGTACATGACAAAATAAAAGTATGTATTTTCTGTCATAGTCCTATAAACAGTGACGGACCCATAAAACTTTAAGAGTGAGGACAAAAATATATATCTTAAAATAAATTTTTTTGAACATTATTAATTATATTAAAAATATAATAGAGATATAAAATTTAAAAAGAGTTAGTAAACACTTTTATTTTTAAAATACTATTTATTATATATAATTTATAAAAAAATATTTTTTTATTTCTAAAATTTAAACTTAAAACATGTCTGTTCCTCACTAACTCTTTTTAAATTTTATATCTCTATTATATTTTTAATATAATTAACAATGTTTAACAAAATTTATTTTAAGATATATATTTTTGCCCTCGCTCTTAAAATTTTCTGGGTCTGTCACTGTTTGCAGGACTATAACAGAAAATGCATACTTTTATTTTGTCATGTACAAAAAAATAAAAAAGAATTTACATTCCCATGACATTCATATTTAAAAAAATCATAATTTAAATGCATTAAGTTATTTAAATTTTGATGTTTGATGATTTAAATTTATCTACAAGTACATAAAAGCATGACTATAATAAGTTTCTATTTTACTCCTTACTTAGGATGTATTTGTTACTTTTAATTTTTAATTTTGTGAAAGGAATAGTCGAATAGGTATAAGCTTCATATTTTTGTTGAATTTAAGATATATTTATGTTGAGTGTTAAAAATATTTAAATAATTTTGATCTAATAAAAATTAATAAGGGCTATTCAAAATTAATATGTATGTGAATGTGCATTGAATTTGTGTATTATTCTTGTATTTTTTTAATGACTTTTTTAAAATATTTTTTTTATGACTTAAAAAAGATATAATAAATATCTACACCTACTAAAAAAATACATAAATAAATTGATAAATATAATTGAATAATTAATATGGTAATTAATATGGATAGCATCTACTTAGCACATAGAACATTTTATTGTAGGACTAACTAAACTGCAAATCTATAAATTAGTGGGACTCAACTTTATAAAATATGTTGTCTAGTTTTGCGTGCATAGTTCCTTACCCTCTTCTAATGTCGACATGTGTCTTTCTATAGGTGTAGAAAGAATCTTTATTCTACATGGTAGAACTCACTTATATATTATTATCTAATTTAATAAAAAAATGTGACACATGACACTCTTATTAAACTTGAGAAAAAATATTTTCCTCTAAAATTAATAAACTCTTCCTAAATTCTCTCATCCAACTCTCTCTCTCTTTTCTATTTCTCTCTACACTTCTCACTCTATATATAATTTATTATACATTTATATATCTATTATATCTATTATATCTATCATATATCTCTAATTTTACAACCAAAATATACCACATGTCACTTTCTCATTGTAATTGGAATCAAATCTTTCCCTCCAAAATTAAGGAATTCACCTCTTCTCCTTACTAATTTTACAACCAAAATGTGTCACATATTACTCTCTCATTATAATTAAAATTAAATCTTTCCCTCCAAAATTAAAGAATTCTTTCTCCCTCCTTACTAATTTTACAACCAAAATGTGGCACATGTCACTCCCTCATTGCAATTGAAATCAAATATTTTCCTCCAAAATTAAAGAGTTCTCCCCTCCTCCCTCTTTCTTTCTCCTATTTCTCTCATTCATTCAATCGCTCTACCTATTTTATATATCATTATCAGTATCAATGACTAATTACTAATTTGACAATCAAAATATGCAACATGACATTCTTTAATTGCATTAAAATTAAAATTTTAATTGAAATATATCTATATTATGTATCATATATCACTATCTAATTTAATAATCAAATGTGTCACATGACATTCTTATTAAAATTGAGAGAAAATATTTTTTTAAAAATTAATAAACTCCCTTCCTAAATTCTCTCGTCTACCTCTCTCCATTTTTCTATTTCTCTCTACTATTTTTACTCGATATATAATTTATATTTTATATTAGTAATGTAACAAATCAAAATATGTCATCTGATATTTTTTTACAATTAAAATAAAATTTTTTCTTCCAAAATTAACAAATTCTCACTCTCACTCTCATTCTTCATCTTTATCTTTCTCTCTCTTTTCTCTCACTCTATTTTTTCTATCTTTCTCTTCTACAGAACAAAATTAACAAAATAATATAATTTAAATAAAAAATATTATTATTGTTATTATATATAGTTTTTAGTTTTTTATTTAGTTTTAAATTTTTACCGTTTGTCTTTTTAATTTATATTTTTATTTCTCTTTTTAAATATTTATTACATATAATTTAGAGAGAATATTAATGTTATAATTAAAAGTTAGAATCAAGATTTAATTATTTAAAAAAAAATTAATTTTACATTAATTTTATAACTATCAGTATAATTTTTTTATGCTAATATCTAATTATAATTTTATATACATAGAAAAAAATATTATTTTTAAATAACAAGTATACAAATTAATTATTTCTATTTGTGCAACAGACTTAATAGTTAACACCTAATTAAATGTAAAAGTATATACGTAAAATTATTTTAAATTTTAGATAATGAATGCTAAAATTAATTATTAATAAAAAATTAGATTTTTTATATAAAAATAATAACTAAAAATCTTATTATTTGATTTTTTATCTATAAATACTTTGGTCTTCTTAGCCAGAGACTTTTGTCAACCTACGACTTTTTTTTTTTGTAAAAGTAGTTTGATTTTATAAATCTTTTGTACCATGCATAATCTATACTGTTAGAATAAAGTGAGTCGTAATTTTAAAAAAATTATATTTCCATAATGTTATTACAGGTACTAGTTATTATCTAATTTCATTACCAAATGTGTCACATGATATTCTCTTATTAAAATTGAGAAGAAATATAATTGTTGCAAAAATATAAGTTAAACAAATCATATAGTGAGCATTATATTTTTGCCACTAAAATTGTCACTAAAAATATTTTTGTTGTAGTGACGAAAATAGAATATAAAAATGAATTTGTATCTTATCATAAAATTGAATCAAAAGTCAAAGGTAATAATGTTAAATAGACAAAAAATATATTTTTATCTTTTTAAAAAAACAAAAATATTTTAAAATATAAAAAGTTAGTCACGAAAATAAAATAATTAATTCTCAAAATATTTAAATCTGTTTTAATAGAATAATTAAATTTACTATAGTCAAATAATTAAACTTTCTATGATAATACAATCAAAATCGTTATAGATACCAAATATATATGTATTCTTATATATTAGTTGTTGATGGTCGATTTTTTTTATAACATATAATAGTATAATTATTTACAAAATATACATTTTATTATATAACATTTCTATATCTCGGTATGCATGAATCAATTAAAAAGTATCTTATTTAATTTAACATTCATAATATTATGCATATAAAATTTATATAATTACATACTTATTACATATAATATTACTTAAATAACTTTAGACTGCTTTGGATTAATTTTCTATTGTTTTTCAAACATTTTCTTATTTGCCTCAACATTACTGAACGCACATTCTCTCATTGTTTTATAATTTCAACTTGAAAGAACAATAAACCAAAAATTATCAACCGAAGCAACTTATTCAACCACATTTCACTATTTTTTCCCCTTAGAAAAGAAAATTATCTACTCTGCATTCAATTTCTTTGTCACCTAAAGTGTTTTATCTCTATTCTTTAAATTTATGAAAAAATTTAAAAATATAATTTATTCATTTATTTTCTGAATTAAATTAATTTATATTTTAAGAACACATAATAAAATTATAAATTAAAAATATAAATATAAATTTTCAATCTATTTATTTTATAATTATTAAAAATTTAAAAATTTTCATTAATAATAATCTTATTACGTGGATATGCATACTAATTAAACTCCTATGTTTTTTTCCAACATCAACATACCTCTTTAGGTGTGTGTAGTTTAAAGATTAAATTTTATTACCAGAAATGTCATTTTTAGGAATATAATGTCTAGGAATAAGATTACTTAAAATATAAGATACTTATATTTGTTTATAAAATTTAATGTCTTAAAATGTTATGTAATAATCTTAGGAATGAATAAATTTTTGTTTGGTTGAGTTTAAATTTCTTGGTCATATTATGTAATATGTCAAAATTACCCTTACTCATTCAAATTAAAATATTAATGAGTAAGGGTAATTTACACAATATCTCTAATAATAAATTTACTAAAATACCCCTAATAATAAATATGTGTAGCTAAAATTATTATTAATTTTATTTTTTTAAAATTTACTAAAATACCCCTGATATCAAATATCTTTAGCTAAATTGTTTATTGATTCTAATTCTTTTTAAATTTACTATAATACCCTTAATATTAAATATGTTCAAATAAAATTATTCTTGATTTTATTTTTTTAAAATTTACTTAAATACCCCCAATATCAAATATGTTTAACTAAAATTATTATTGGTTCTAAATTTTTTTAAATTACTAAAATATTCTTAATATTAAATAATTATTAGTAAAATAATTATTACTAATATATTCCTAATATTCCTATTATTATTGATTCTAATTTTTTTAAAATTTACTTAAATACCCCAATATTAAATATGTTTAACTAAAATTATTATTGATTTTAATTTTTTTAAATTTACTAAAATACCCCCAATATCAAATATCTTTAGTTAAATTATTATTTATTCTAAATTTCACTTAATAACAATATGTTTAATTAAAATTATTACTTTTTTACATTTTGAATTTACAAAAATACTTCTAATAAAAAATTTACTAAAATACCCTTAATAAAAATATGTTTAATTAAAATTATTATCGATTCTAATCTTTTCAAATTTACTAAAATACCCTTAATAACAAATATCTTTAATTAAAATTAACATTATCATAATTAAATTTACTAAAAAAGCATTACTATTATCCAAATGAAAGTTACAAAAAATTCTTAAAAGTAAAAAATTACTTGCACTAATAAGCATACATGCACAACTCTTATAAAAAAACATAAACACATCAACAAAATGAAATCAATGTTACGACAGACAGCCTCATACATAGAAAAATTATTACAATTATCGAGCGTGATGTCTTCTCCTCCATTGGTTCCACATTTCTTGTGCAAGTTGATATTTCCATCTACCCCAAGCATCACTTGTCTCAATATGGTGGATCGTCTCACCATCTACTCCAAGTATATTTTGATCTTCTATCTCATCAATAGGATCCATAACCATCACTTTTCTAATATGATTATGCAAAAGGCAACAAGAAGTTATAATTCTTCCTTGAGTCTTAATAGGATAAAATGATCTTCCCCTTAAAATTCTCCATCTTGCTTTCAATACTCCAAATGCCCTTTCAATGACATTCCTAACTTGTGAGTGTTTCATATTAAAGAACTCTTGAGCTGTACTGGGTCGATTATGTGGATTAAACTCACTCAAATGATATTTTTGTCCTCTATAAGGTGCCAAAATCCTTCACAATTTATGTATCCAGCATCACATAAGTAGTAATGACCTAGTGTAACATATAAAATTGAACAAAATTAATGAAAGATCAAATAGTTACTTTAATAACATACTAAAGTCTCAATAAAAATACCTTGGGAAACACTAAACCCATTGCGAAATAGTGCATCTCGCAATACCCTAGAATCCGCAGCTGAACCCTCCCAACCCGCCAGTACGTAGATAAATTGCATATCAGGAGCAACCACTCCAAGCACATTGGTTGTTATGTCACATTTTCTGTTTCGATATCTAGGCTTATCAGCCTCAAGGACATTGATTTTGATATGAGTACCATCTAAGACTCCTAGACAATTCTAAAGTCCAAAAAAAGAGATCAATTTACTCAATTCTAAAGTACACCAAGCATATTAAGTTTAATAACATTAGCAAGATAAATTACCTTGAACCATTTCCATCGTTCATCCATTCTATCCTGGCTAAATGGTTGAGGTTTCTTCAGCAAGAGATTATGACATCTCAAAATAGCAAGCAATACATCATTAAACCGCCTACTAATTATTTCTTCAGATCTCACAAATTGTCTCTTTATTACTCTAATTTTGACGTCATGTGCTATAATATGTAAAAATATGGCAACCATTTCTTCCACACCCATATTCCTACTTGGTTCTAACCTTCCAACCCTTTTAAGCATGTTACATAATGCACGAAAGGCACATCTATCCATTCTTGTATTTTCTATACATGCTAGATCACTAAAATAAATAATCCTATCGACACTAACATCCCTTATTACTTGCCTACTGTAACTATCATTCTATTTTCTTTTCTTTTTTTTTTTAATTGCAATATAATCAAAACATAGCAAATCATCAACAACTTAACTATAAGGTCATTCATTAATTCAAAATATAAAATCAAGCAGGCAATAACTCTCATCTTCTATTGGGATCCATTCTGTAAAAAAAAAAAATATTAAAATATTTAGTTAGAAGACTTTACTATTTATTTATTCTATGTAAACTTTTTCTTATCATTTAAAAAATAAAATTAATAGCCAAAAGAACATCTCACAACACATGATATATATCTTAGCCAAAAGGATAATTTTTCCCCCTTCAATTTTCTTTGTGCTATGTTAGATTTCTTTACATCTCTGATCAGTAATCACTATACCTTAGCTTATTACATAAATCATACTTCAAAGCTAAGTAATGAGATCAGACCATAGAAATATACATACATCACTTAACTTTCCTTTAATTTGATTTTAGAATTTCAACTTCATGAAGGAATAAGGACACACACATATATAGATATAGAAGCAGTTTGGCAGTTTCAAGGAGACTAAAATAATAAAATAGTTCTGTCTAAGGCATATTAATGGTTCTCTCCATAGTGTTGTTGATCAAACCATAAATAGATGAACTACTTACTACTGGAATTCAAGAAAATCAATTAAACACAAGAGGATTACTTCAAGGAACACATCTTGAAAATGTTATTATGAATAATCATCCAAAGGTTTACAATATCATCTTCATTAGTGTTTATAGAAATAGTCACCTTAGCACAAACACAACAAAATGAGTCATTGACACATTAACTATTGTTGATGCTTCTAGGAAGCTGACAAGATTGAACTGGCTAAGTCAACAGGGCTAGATCAGAAGCAAATTAACAATTGGTTTATTAATCAAAGAAAGCGTCACTGGAAGCCATATGAGAATATGCAATTTTCTATGATGGAAAATCTTGGTAGCCGATTCCTTTTTGATGAATGATTATTGTATACATTATTCCCGGCCCCTCTAATATTTGTATATCCTGATTAATTAATTGCTGCTTATAATTTTCTCTTGTAAATTCTGAAATTAAATTAAAGCAGGTTACCGACTGTAAAAATGCTTAATTACTCCCGGAAAGAGAATGGGAAGTGATAATATATTAATGATTAATTTGCGTCTCTTATATATAATATATATTATGAGGAATGTTAGGAGCCAATATAGAAAGTTAGATAGTATTGACTTAGATACATGGAAAGAAAAATTGATGATCTAATATTCGAAAAGTAGTTATCTACATTGTGAATGAATGCATGCTTATTTGCTTTTTTTGGTTCATTATCATACATACTTCACTTGTTGCTGCAACGTTGCATAGTCATTTTACGTCCTCAATTCAAATCAAACTTTTTTACTCTCAAAGTTACTCAATCACTTCTAGTGGCTTCATTCTGGCCCTATGGGTGTGTGTTGGTGATATATAAATAGGTTTAATTGGAGGTGGACTAGAGCTAGTTGTATAAAGATAAAGTTTCTACCTCTGCCCTTCTTTTATTTGTTCATGCTTTCTCTTTTTCTCTTCTAAATAGATGAAGGATGAATCACAATATTAGTCAAACAGCATAAAAATTTAATACAAAGGTTTAAAGCGAAAAAAGCTTACTTACTTCTAGGGGTGCACAGACCCGGCCCGGTCCGAAGGCCCGGCCCGGGCCCGAACACTTTAGGGGCTAATTTGATGTGATTTCATCGGGTTTAGGGCCGGGTTAGGGTCTCAAAAATAGACCCGGTCATTATTTCGGGTCGGGTCCGGGCCATAGCTCGGGTCACCCGAAGTCGGCCCGATGGCCCGGTCATCATACATAATTAATATTTTGTGTTATTAGTGATGGATCATGACTATTTTTATGTAGAATTTAAGTATTGTAAACCTTAATATTTTGTGTTATTAGTCATTATAAGACTATAAGTTAATGTTTTATGTTTAGAATGCGTAAGACTTTAGACTAATGCATAATATTGTGTTATTTGTATTGATTTAAATATTTGATATTGTTAGACAATATTAGTATTGATTGTGATTTTGCTTTAGTATTGATTGTGGTTATGCTTTAATTTTAAAGAAGGATTGATTCTTGTTATATTTTTCTAAGTAAATTTTACCATGTTAAATAATGGTTGGAGTATTGGAAATTTGGATATTTTTACATGCTAACTTACAAGAAGATATCAACGTAATGTAATGTTAATGGCCCGGTTTTCACCCGGTTTTCACCCGGTATAATTGTGGCCCGAAAGTGTACTGGTTTCATCGGGTTTAGGGTCGGGTTCGGGTCTAATAAATTGACCCGGTGTATATTTCGGGTCGGGTCTGGGTCTCATCAAACCCGGCTTCACCCGGCCCATGTGCACCCCTACTTACTTCTTTACAGGTAAATCCACTACACCTGAAATGTAGTAAGTAGCAACAGTAAATAAATAAGTGTTCTTTCACAACCTTGAATTGTCAAATTTATGCTCTAATATTACAGACCCTTCATTTTAATTGTTGCAATGAACAATAAATAAGAGACTAATAACTTTTACTCTTATCTCTTTTTCTCTCTAAAATGTATTTTGATATCTCTATATAAAACCCTTCATATCTCTTGAGTTGTGGGACAATAACATACAAAGTTGGAACCAGATACAAACTTAAAATTTTATAATGCAGACCCAAAAACCTTGATAGTAGATTTGATTTCCTAACCCCTGAGTCCCCAATCAGAACAACTTTGAACAGATAATCACACTCCTCATCAAATGCATCAGCCATATATCTATCTTGTTAATTAACCTCTCTACCTGCTTTCATTTTCACCCTTCTATCTATCTATCTATCTATCTATCTATCTATCTATCTATCTATCTATCTATCTATCTGTCTGTCTTTATTGGAAATTCTAAAGGAACAAACCTAGTGACTAGTGAGGAGGTGAAAATAAAACCAAATCGAAAATAAGAATTGTTGGATATGAAAGGAGAAAGCTACAGGGTGCAAGGTCATGATCACACTTATGTAATGTTATAATTAATTAAGATTACGAAACTGGGAGGGGCCAAGACACAATCCTTTCTTTGGATGGTATTATTATTATTATTATTATTATTATTATTATTATTATTATTTACTCTCACAGTTACACTTGAATGATTACTAGTCCTTGATAAGAGGTTATATAATTATTATTTGTTTCTAACATGTTAGCTTGTAACTACTACTTTTTCAGTCTTTCTCTGAAGCAATTCATGCTCCTTCACATCCTGCTCTGTTCTATGAACAAGCTATGAGAATACAAAGCAAAGTGACTGGCGTGTTTACTCCACGGTCTTTATGAATCCTTATGCCACAAGAATCAAACCCAAAATTTCATAATGCATACCCAAAAACAATAACAATTCTAAGTTACAGCCTATGACTGAAAACAGAATCAACAGAAAAAAAATAAACACAACTCTACTTTATAACCTCAGCATTCAACCTTTGATTCAATCTACCATAGCCTTTGTCCTATATATACATTGATCAAAAGGTAAAAAAAAGCCTTTTCCAATTTCAAAAAAGAATTGCTTTCATTTTTCAAAGGGCTTTGAGTGTTGTAGTAATCATCAAAGAACCTCTTGTTATGCTTCCTTAATGACATTGCATTTCAAAGAACCATATATTCTATTCAGTATCACAAATCAATCAACAATAAGATTAACAGCAATGAATCACCTATTTGACAAAATATTTTAAACCTAGCACAAACCTTCATGCCAATAAATTATAGCACAAACATAGTTCAGGAAAAATAAATAAAAAACAAATAAAAGATTCTTACTTGAAGAAGAAGATTCTGTGCTTGAAAAAGATGAACAAGGTTGTAGAAGACAAATTAAACTCTCTTTGATGGCTATCGCTGAGACGCGAGGAGGGAGAGAATCGAAGGAGACGACACGAACAGGAAGCACCACTCGAGATGATGAACACGAATAGGAAGCATGAATAGGAACTGTGAGCTGTGATGATGACACGAACGCGAACGATTTCCTTCTAGAATAAGGAGCGCGGTGGTCGTGCGAATCGAAATCGGCGGCGAGGCGGCGCCGATGCCGGTAGAACCTCTGTGAATTTGAAGAAAAGCCTCGCTAGGGATTGGTTTTCATGGAGGAGGGGTTTCTGCTAGGGTTTGGTTTTGTTTGAAATGAATTGGGAAAAATCTAAAAAGAAGGGTTGGAGTGAAATTAATAAGGGTTTTTTGGTCTTTTTACTTTATTATTAACATTCCATTCCCATTGGAATTAAAGATAACCAGGGAGGATATGGGAATGAAATGGGTGGGATTTTGATTCCAGGGAATAAAATATATCCAGGAATAATTTTTTAACTCCTGAACCAAACATGAGAATAAGATATTCCATCTCAACATTCCTGAGAATACACTTGTATTCCCTCCAACCACACACACCCTACGTTAAAGTTATTTGGCAATCGTGCCAACTGGGAGATTCGAACTTCGAACTTCTCCGATTGCTTCATGCTGCGGTTTTGAGAGCACATGGAAATTATTTGTTATAGAATTTTCCCATTGTTAAAAAAGAAATACATAGCAAACGTTCACCTTTTAATTTTGATATAGAGAGAAGAATATCGAAGAGCAAATTTGGTCTAGGTAATTGGACGGTCTGATTTAAGAGATATAAATTAAACAGTTTGATTTGTGTCTTTTTTGTAACACCCTAATACTTTTAAACTGAGTTAAGCTTTATTTGAATTATATTTAGTAGCTAATATTCAAAACCTTGCAAAATTTTTCTTTTAAAACAAATATGAAATATTTATATAAAATAATTTATATATAAAAATACTGAATAATTAGTTTTTATTAGAATAGTTACTAGTTGAAAAATATAAGTGAATCTGAAAATACTAACATGAAAAACGACGTGCTAAATTATGAAAGCACAACAATAACAAGCTTTACTCATACCAAATAATTATAAAAAGGAACATCATAATTACAATTGCAATTACTCAATAAGGATGAAACAAGACACATAAGAAATCCTAATTCTCTTAACTTGTTTAAATATGACTGAAACAATCGCCTATTCTTCATTCTTAAGATAAACGCTTAATGGTTCGTATCTACGTTCTTGATGGCTCGCTCCTAATAGTGCACTTGTCTTTTCACCTCAACTAAGCAGTGTATTGCTTTGTACCGCATCCTTCCTGAAGATGGTACGGAGAGAGGGGTGAGAAACAAAAGTTTCTCAGTAGTTTATCTATATGGTGTCATCGTATCCATTTTCAGCCACTCCGAGTTTTAAAATAAAAACAGTGATAATGCAATATTGTTCAATTATTATTTTCAAAAGTCTTTGTTAGTCGGAGTGGTGTGACTTTTAGATACTTCTCATTTACTTATGTTATAACATGTGTGATGCATATAAAATGCCTATAACGTTCAAACATATAAATGTAAACTCATAAACCTTGGTATGATGTTCTCATAGGCCATAAAGCAAGGCAAAATAAATAATAAATAAGAGAAAAATAGTAACTTTGCCATAGATAAGTCAAACAGAATAGATCTGAATAAAATAAAGATCTTAAACAATATCATACATCATACAAAAATGAACTTTGGATAAAGAAGGATCTTTGAATGAAATAATAAACATAATCATAAATTAAAAAGGATAAAAGAAGAACAATCATGATCACACATTTCATTGTACTTTTCATTATCTTTTTCTCATAGCTTTTATGGAAGGTATTAAGCTCAAACCGGTATAAAAGGTGGGAGTCCCCTTCCCTTACCGAAGGTTCTTATCCCAAACGTCTTGGCGATCACCTTCCTTTACCTAATGATCATCTCGATCGATCACCTTCCCTTACCGAAGGATCATATTGATATCTTGTCTTTGGGGGTTAATTAATTAATTGTGAAAATTTTTTAATAATGATAGTTAATTAATTGGTAGATTAGTTATATTTATGCATACATGGTAGTTACTAAATTAGCTAATTAATAGAAAGTTTAGCATTAGTTTAATAAATTAGTTACTCTAATTAGAAAATTAATAACTTTTAGTAGTAAATTAGTAATTTTTAATGATTTGACTAATAGTTTGCTATGTTTTTGTAGAGTTCACGAAATTTGACATGTAACCACCTACTGTTTCTAGATCGGTGCAATCATAGTGTGGAGGAGCATTTACGGTTTACTGGTTTTTATCATGTTTCTTAGATTGGAATAGTTCAATGTCAGAAAGCATTGATAAATGCTCTAGTCGAAAGGTGGCACCCAGGCATACACACACAGTTCACCTTCCAGTTGGTGAGTGTGCTGTGACACTGGAAGATGTGGCTGTTATTCTTGGTCTTTCGACGAACGGTCTTCCAGTGACAGAAATGACTATGAGTAGTTTTAAAGCCTTAGAGGTTGAGTATTTGCACCAATTTGGGGTTTCACCGAGAAAGTCAGACTGTAGAAGAAGCTACATAAAGTTGACATGGTTTCGAGATTTAAAAGAATGTTTACAGTTGATTGACGAAAATAGTATTTAGAGGTACGTGAAGTGCACATTATGTTGTTATTTGGTACGATCTTGTTTGTAGACAAGTCTGGGGCATCTGTGCACTAGAAGTTTCTGCCTTTGCTTCGTGGTGGCAGTATTGGACAGTATAGTTGGGGATCGGCATGCCTAGCACACTTGTATAGGGCGTTATGCAGGGTATCTCGTTTTGACTGTAAGAAAATCGATGATCCACTAACACTTCTGCTAACTTGGGCTTGGATCCATCTACCATATCTTGCGCCGGTTCCTAGGGAACCCCGCAGTTTTCCACTTGCAAACAGGAACATTATCCACTTACATCGTATCTTCATATTTAGATCCAATTGTGTTAATAAAATAAATCATATTAGATGGCGTAACTGGGAGCGTGAAGACCAACACTATAGATATCTTAGTCTTAATCACTTTAGGAAGTCATTGGATGATCTTCATGAAGGTCAAGTGTATTTTCATTAAAGAAGTATTTTAATCTTCTGTTGTTTGATTATATTATATACATGTTTGGTGGAGGCGACCAAGCTCCATTACTGCAGGCCACATCAGCATTGATGGATTCGTGTCGGCCAGAGATCAGTCCCACACCATCTCGAGTCACCACATGTTGTCATAGGTTACTAAGAAAAAAATGTCACGTATTATAAGTCTCTCCCTCCACAATAGAAAATGCAATTGGGACGATATTGTTGTTACCATCCTGTAAAACTACAACTAACAGACAATCCTTATACTTTTTGTACAGGTGAGTCCCATCCACCTAGACAACTAGTTTACAATGTTTGAATGCTCTAATGCAGGTGTAGTAACTTTAGAAGACTCGATGCAATACCCGAATATCAGTTACCAAGTCATCACCTTAATATGCAGGCATAATCTCAAAATGGACGCCTACTGAGGCTCCTTATGACACATGGTCTCAAACCATATAGTCAAAGTTTCGTACGATACTTTCCAACCTCCAAATATTTTTTCACTGACTTTTGCTTAGCCAACCATGCTTTCCGATAGCTGATGGTGTAATTGAACTTCGACTGCACTTCTGCAATAACTGATTTCACCTTTATCGAAGGGTCAGCCTCAACCAATGGCTTTATTGCTTCTGCAATTGTGTTCAAATCCAGCTTCAAATGATCCTGAGAAATGGTGGCTCTAGTCCAAGTGTGACTATTATTATACCTCCTTATAACCCAACAGTACTTTCTGCTGATCATGTTTACTCTGATAAGCCAATCACAACCTGACCCATACTGTGTACACTTGGCATAAAATGTCAAAACGGTTCCGACTCATACACGTGGTATTCTACACCTCTTCGGATGGTATAATCTTTCATCGCCATAATAACAGCTTCCCTGAAACTGAATTCCATTCCCACGCAAATTCACCATCTGCGACAATAGAAATTTCTACTACGACGATAGCCATACGATAAGTATTTAATACACAAATATTTAATAAGTAAAATTAAAAATAAATCAATATTTACTACATTGATATTAATATAAATAAAATTTACATCAAGTTATTATCTCAATTTTAACAAAATAAAAACATAAACTCATAAATAAATACTAATTAATAAATACTAATTAATATTCAACTAAATCAATAACTAATTAAAAATATTATTATCTTAAATTTAACTGAATAAATACATAAACAAATGCTAATTAAGTATATTTTCACATGTCACGTAACTATTTGATCCATCGATAAATATAAATTACTACAAAATTATAATCTTTCATATAAATATAGGCAAATTATGTACCTGCATTCATATATTCCGAAAACTCTGGAGCATGCATGGCTTCCAAATCCAAAACTTGCATGAAAGATGGATCTTCAAACGGATGTTCATTTGCGAGTGCATTTGCCACGTCTGTCACATTTGGAGCCATAGTGCTGTCACCTTGATCTTCGTCTCCGTCTGGACCAACAACTTCGTAATTGCTTTCAAACTCTTCCTCACTGTCACTATTGTAATCTTCTTGTTCAATATATTTCGGTCGGCTTCAGATTGTTCGAACTCAATATACTATACAACTCAATGAACGATATCTGACCGCGACTTTCAATGTACATTGAAAACATCTCTTGCATGCTCGTTTCATCAGTTACATATTTGGTTTGAAATTGAATGAATCCATCAAATACCGGTATAGGATATCTGTATAAAATAATACATGATATTTTCCTTGACATTTTAGAATCTATCATCTCACAAATCACACCTTTCAGTTCTTCGAATGAGATTGTGAATAGAATAACAATATCTAACGAATTTTCATAAATAAATTTTACTCCTTCAGATGTTTGTAACAAAATCTGATCGAAATAATATACTTTTAGTAGAACTCTATCATTCATTTTTTCACTCACATGAATATGAATTTTACTGTCAAATTTTTTCACTTCATACAAAATAACAGAAATAGAAGAGTTGAGAAAAAAAGAAAAAAAAGAAGAACAACAAAGAATGAGATCTCAGAACTCGTATCACACTTTTATATATATATATATATATATATATATATATATATATATATATATATATATATATATATATATATATATATATATATATATATATATATATATTCAAAAGCAACTATTTGTGATGACGAATTTAAATAAAATATATAATAATTGAATTAGACGATCCGATTTGATTTTTGTAAAATAAAAAAATTAATCCTATATAAAAATCGAACGGTCCGATTAACTACGCCAAAATTCAAATTTTCTTTCTCACAAATCAGACCGTCTGATTAGTAGACTAAATTTTTTTAATCCGATTTTTTTCCTCTATATTTCAGTCTCACATTCATCTCTAGTATCTTCATTTTCTATAATCACGCACAACACACACAGACCTGACATATTAAAAAAAATAGCCGCAAACGTTGCTTAAATTAAATGAACTACTGTTAAATTGTAATATATTTTTTTTCCTGTCCAAATTAAATGTCACTTGATTATCCGTATCATTTTTGTTTATAAGAACTTACGTCTCCACTTTCCGGTCTTTCACTCTTTCTTTTTTGAGAATCTATTGGGATTTGGGAGCTTGTATATATTATATGTTCGTATATTTTACTCCATATATACGTGTTTCTCACATATGCTCGAGATTCAATACGTTGACTCTCTTGGAAGAGTTGCATGTAAAGCGGATGCATAATTATTGTATTACAAAATATTCGAATACGAGGATCCAAAATCGTATTTAATAAATAATTTATAAATAAAAATATTATATCTAAAAATATTAAATTAATATATTATATTTATTATCATAAAAAATATAAAAATATTAATAAAAATATAATTTACTTATTATTTTTATTAATTTTTTATAAATTATATTTTTTTAAATTTTTTAAATAAAAAAATTAATTTTTTATAATTTATTTTAATTTATTATTAAATAAAATATAAAAATACTAATTTTTGTATTTTATATTTTTTATATTTTATTTTTAATATTTTGTTTTATTTTCAAAATTAAATGCAACGTTAATTCTTTATTTTTAGGAATTGCATCAAGATCAACTCTTATCGGCATGTGTATGTCTCTATACAATGTACATATTTTAGATGATAAATAATTGTCCATTTTTAAATGTTAATTTGGATTAAAGAAATCATTTAAATATATTGAAGTTATAACTTATAAACACCATAAGAAAAATAAATAATTTTGACCGCTATTAAAAGAAATTATTTTTTCATAGGATATTTTTTTCGGTCATTAGCTGTCAAAAGAACTTTTATTAACACTTATTTTTACAATCAATAATAATAATCATATTCCATAAAAGTATTGTGAATAAAGATTTTCTTGGCAATCAATTGGCCCTTAAAAAAATATTAAACACTTTGTTGACAATTAATTATTAGCCGTTAATAATACTATAGACATTTGGATATTTTTTTTGACACCATTATTGATTATCGAAAACACTCTTATAAAGTAATTTTTTTCGGATTAAGTATGATTTTGGTTCTTAAAGTATAGGTTGAAAAATTTTTTTGTTCTCAATCTTTTTTTGCATAAAAAAATGTTCCTAAGGTTTAAAATTAAGATTTAAAATCATTATTTTTACTTAAATATTAAAATTATGGACCAAATTATCCATAACAAAAAAATTATAAAATAATAATAAAAATAAAAATAAGAGAAAGAGAATATTTCGACTCCTGCAAAGGAGGAAAGGAAGAAGAATAAGAAGCTGTTTACGATCCATCTCTGCTTTCACTTCTGCCACCACTTCTGTACAATTTTGGTATCTAAGGTAAAGACAATTTTAAAACCAAGTTAAATCTTAAGAACGATTTTGTATGAAAAAATAGTTAATGACAAAAAAGTTTTCGACTAATACCTTAGGAACCAAAATCGTATACTTAATCTTTTTTTCTATACTAGTTGCCGTCAACTAATAAGTTTTGTTCTACTTAAAAATAAAAAATAATTAAATATAATTCTATTTCTATATTAAAATTAATCATTAAAATAAATTACTATATATTTTTATATAAATACATATGTAATTTAGTTATTTTTAACATATAATTTTGTATTTCAATGTATATTCTAGTAAATAATAATTTTAGTGTACACCTAACATATTTAATAATTAAAACATTATTTTTAATAACAATTATAATTTTAAATGTTATTTATTTTAGTAATTTATTCTTTCTCACTTGCTAATTTAAGGATTTAACTAAAAATAAAAAATAAAAGTAATGACATTGATTTACTAACTAGACAACTATTCATAGAAAAATGAAGCAAGAGCGCAGCCCTGTATATAAATGCATATATACAAGTATAAGAAGCGAATCATGAAACCAATTATGTCATTGATTGATTCATTCTCACATAACAAAATGTGGAGCGATATCTTCCTCTTTGCTCTTCTGTTTTCCACTTACAATAATGTTGCAGTCCAAAGCTTTTGCGTTGCAGATCTGAAGGGAGCACAAACCCCTGAAGGGTTCCTTTGCAAGCCACCCACTTCAGTAAAAGTGGATGACTTCATTCTCTCCGGCCTAAAACCTCCCACCACCCCGCCCTCATCCAACTCTTCCAAGATCACACTAACCCCCGCATTTGTCCAGCAAATCCCTGGCCTTAACGGCCTGGGATTCGCCGTGGCGCGGTTGGACATGGATGTAGGGGGTGTAGTCCCATTGCATTCTCACCCAGATGCCTCTGAGATGCTCATAATAGTGCGTGGAACCGTAACTGCTGGATTCATAGCAGCTGATAATTCTGTTTTTGTGAAGAGATTGAGAAGCGGTGACGTCATGGTTTTGCCACAAGGGTTGTTGCATTTTCAGTTGAATTCTGGAAATGGAAAAGCCCTAGTTCATCTCGCTTTTAGTAGCTCAAATCCGAGTACACAGCTTCTTGATGTTGCGTTGTTTGGTAGCAACTTGAATTCTGATTTGATCACCAAGACTACGATACTTGATCTTTCTGAAGTGAAGAAGCTCAAGACTGTTTTTGGTGGCAGTGGATAATGGCTTCATTAGTGAAATCATGTTGGTTAACTCATAATTAATCCGTTGCTTCTATTTTGTAATGTGAGAATAATACTCATTTATTTCATAATATATACGTTAATGTTAAAGTTATTTACGGTCGTCAACGATATATTTATATATAACTAAATCTGTAATTTAAATTATTTTAATATTTATTTTATTATTTTATATTTTAAAATATATTCTAAAATATTTATCAATTATATATCTAAATAAAAATGTTAATTGAGAACTTTTTGAATAGATACTATTAAGATTTATTCGGATTATTTTTAAGATTGATTATTCTAATCTTTATAATGTTATCAAATTTTTAATTAGATCATTTTAATTTAAAAATTGATCAGTAAATTCTTATATTTAATAAAAAAAATTAAGTACAATTTTAGTCTTTAATATTTAGGTCAAAAATTTTCGAACAACTTTTTTTTTCTTGGCCTGGCACCTTCTAATTCTTCATACCCAGGGCATCCTTGCTTTGATTCGCACTCAATACTATGCACAACATCCTCTCTTCAATAATATTCCATCTCCAATTGAATTCAAACACAGAATCCTAAAATTTCGAATTCTGCTTTTGTAAGAAGGGGAAGAGAAAGAGAAACATGTCATGGGCAATGAAATTCTCGGAATTCTTTTTGTTACGGCCTGGCCCAAACTCAGACACACGTCTTTGACAGCTCTCTGCTACAACTGTGTGAGGAAGCTTCGAGGAAGGTGGGCCTGTCTTCGCAGGACCCACCCCTGACATGGTATAAATGGGAAGGGACTTGTCCCTCCCCCAAGGTACGTCCCACACTGCCTTACCCTCTTTTTCGCCTGCACATTCGACTGACTCGAGCGTCGGAGTGTCATTGTAGGTGACATCCCCCCTCTTCGTAGAGAGCTCAGAACGTCGGTTCCCCGACCCACCTCACGATCCATTCCACGTCACGCCCCAGCTATCCACACAAGGACCACTCCGAACCGTCCGGTACCCGACCTACCAAACACTTTTCAACCGCAATGCTAGTGATAATCCTCTCTTCTTAGCAGGTCAGGAATGCCATCAAGAAACCTCCGACCCCGACTACTCCCAATCCCCCGAAAGTCGAGGGAGAACCTCCCACCGAAGCAGTCGCTCCCGACTTACTCCAGTCTCGAGATCGGAATCGAGAAGTAGCCGGGAGGACCAGGAACGCTCTAGGAGACGAAACGACACAATAATTTATGCCCGAGGTAAGCGGGTGGCCATCATGAGGCGAAACCGTGGAAACGGAAAAGAGAGGCCAAGGGAAACACGACAACACGTCATTTTGGGCGCCACCCCATTCCACCGTTCCATCCTCGAGGTCCGGTTGCCAAAGCACTTTGACAAACCAACGGACATGAGGTATGACGGGACCCAAGACCCCCAGGAACACCTCACGACCTTTGAGGCCAGAATGAACCTGGAGGGAGTGGGAGACAAAGTAAGGTGCCGCGCCTTCCCGGTTACTCTAGCGAGCCCTGCGATACGGAGGTTCAACAGCCTCCCACAGGGATCCGTGGCCGGCTTCTCGGATATCAGCCGCGCCTTCTTAGCACAGTTCATTACCAGAATTGGGAAGGCCAAACACCCAATCAATCTCCTCGGCGTCACTCAGAAAACCAGTGAAACGACCAAGAAGTACTTAGATCGTTTCAATGACGAATGTTTAGAAATCGAAGGGTTAACAGACTCAGTCGCCAGTCTCTGCCTGACGAACGGACTCCTTAACGAGGACTTCAGAAAGCACCTCACCACAAGACCGGTCTGGACGATGCATGAGATCCAAACGGTTGCCCGTGAATACATTAACGACGAGGAAGTCAACCGAGTCGTTACTGCCAACAAACGGCAGCCATCCTACCCCCAACCCAGACAGCGCGGCAACGAAGAAAGAGAAAAGGAACATGCCAGAGACGGCGGTCCAAGCAAGGCACCCAGGCCGTTTCCTCGCGTGAGAAAATTCACCAATTACACCCCACTCACCCTACCCATCATGGAGGTTTACCAACAAATAGTCGAGAAGGGAATTTTGTCAAAGCCCCGCCCGCTGAAGGACCAAACTGGGGGGAACAAGAGCCTCTACTGCGATTACCACAAGGGCTACGATCACAAAACGCAGGACTGTTTCGACCTGAAGGACGCATTGGAACAAGCGATCAGGGATGTGAAACTAGCCGAATTTTCCCATCTCATCAGGGAGCCGAGGAGGCGAGGTCGGGACTACGACGGGGAAGACAAGACCCGAATGACGAAGTGGCGAGAAGAGCCAAAGGACGAGGACCACGGTCTTACCGTGGTAAATGTAGTAACCGCGACGAACACGTTCCCAAGGTCGAGATCAGCACACAAAAAAGACGCCAAAGTCCTGGCGATCTCCTCCTCCCCTTCACAAAGCTCTGAGAGGTCCCCATCCATTTCTTTCGGTCAGGAGGAACGATGGTTCGACGAGATCTTGGAAAACCCTCCCATGGTCATCACGGCCAGGGTAGGAACCGGCCTCGTCAAACGGATCCTTATAGACACAGGGGCAGACTCGAACATTATGTTTCACAACGTCTTCGATGCATTAGGACTACGGGACGTCAACCTGGCGACTGACCAGCACGGTGTCGTAGGGCTAGGCGATCACTTCATCAAACCTGACGGGATAATCTCCCTGCCGGTCTCCATTAGAGGAGAACAGGGACGGAGGTCGGTTATGGCCGAGTTCGTAGTTCTGCAAGACTCCACGGCTTATAACATCATACTAGGGAGAAAGACCATCAACGATGTCGGAGCCATAATCAGCACAAAGCTACTAGTGATGAAGTTCGTCACGGACAACGGATCTGTAGGGTCCATAAAAGGAGAGTTGGAAGCGGCGGTCGCTTGCGACAATGCCAGCCTCTCCTTGAGGAAAAAGTCCAAAGAAGCATCAGGGGTGTTCCTCGCCGACCTGGATGCCCGGGTAGATGATAACCCCAGACCAGAACCAGAAGGGATCCTAGAAAAGTTCAGAGTCGGGGACTCGGAGGAAAAGTTCACGTTCGTGAATAGAAACCTCCCGCACGAATTGAAAGAACCGTTGGTAGAAATGATCAGGGCCAATTGCGACCTGTTCGCCAGGTATAGACCCACATCTCATGTCACACCACCTGGCCGTCAAACCTGAGGCCCGATCGGTGGCTCAAAGGAGAAGGAAGATGTCACAAGCAATCGATTAAATTTGAGTTTCCAGTATCAAACAACCAAGCGGAATACGAAGCCTTCTTAGTGGGTTAGGCCTTAGCTCGCGAAGTCGGAGTAACAAAGCTTGAGGTGTGTAGCGACTCGCAGGTCGTCACCTCTCAGGTAAATGGGAGCTACCAGGCCAGAGACTCGTTGCTACAAAAGTACCTGGAAAAGGTTAAAGAACTGAGCAGTCAGTTCGAGGAAATCACAATCCAACATGTCCCAAGGGAAAGAAACACACGAGCGGATCTCCTATCCAAGTTAGCAAGCACAAAATCAGGAGCGGGCAACCGATCTCTCATCCATGGCATGCTAAAGGAACCGGCAGTTACCGTCCACCTGACAAAGGCAAACTCCTCCTGGTTGGACCCAATCGTCGATTTCCTCAAAAGTGGAAGACTCCCCGACGATGAGAAAGCAGCCAAAACATTGAGAAGGGAGGCAGCCAAGTACACAACCATACAGGGACAACTTTTCAAAAAAGGACTCAGCCAGCCCCTATTAAAGTGCCTACATCCCGAGCAAACGGACTACGTGCTCAGGGAGGTCCATGAGGGATGCTACGGCCACCATATCGGGGGCAAAGCCCTAGCAAGAAAGCTCATCCGAGCCGAATACTATTGGCCATCAATGATGAAAGATTCCAAGGAATTTGTGAAAAAATGCACCAAGTGTCAAAAGAACGCCAATTTTCACAGGGCATCAGCTTCCGAGCTAAGCCTGCTCACGTCCTCCTGATCCTTCGCCCAATGGGAAGTCGACCTCCTTGGACCGTTCCCGATTGGCCCAGGGCAAATCAAATACCTCATAGTTGCCATCGACTACTACACCAAGTGGATAGAGGCCGAAGCGCCAGCCAGCATATCCTCAGCCAATTACAGAAAGTTCATGTGGAGGCAGGTGATAACTCGTCGGCATCCCGGAAGTCGTCATCTAAGACAACGGAACGCAATTCACAGACAAGAAGTTCATAGAATTCCTCAACGGCCTGGGTATAAAATAGAAGTTCTCTTCGGTAAGGCACCCCCAAACAAATGGACAGGTCGAGTCCGCGAATAGGGTGATCTTACAAGGCCTCAAAAAGTGGCTAGGCGACAAAAAAGGTGCATGGGCTAACGAACTCGCTTAAGTTCTTTGGTCTTACCGTACGACCGAACAGTCCACCACGGGAGAAACCCCCTTCCGCCTAACGTACGGAGTAGACGTAATGATACCCGTAGAAATCGGCGAGCCGAGTCCGCGACTACTTCTGAAGGGAGTAGAAGAAGCGATGGAGAAAGACCTATTAGAGGAGGCAAGGGAGATGGCCCATCTGACAGAAGTAGCGCTAAAGCAAAGAATAGCCCTATGTTATAACGCCAGAGTGCTCAAGAGGGAGTTTGAAAAAGACGATCTAGTCTTGCGACGCAACGACATAGGACTCGCGACCCAAGGGGAAGGAAAGCTCGCGGCAAACTGGGAAGGACCCTACAGGATCAGAGAGGTGCTCGGCAAAGGAGCATACAAACTGGAGAAGCTTAATGGCAGGGAGATACCGAGAACTTGGAACGCAGGTAACCTGAGAAGATTTTATTCCTAGCTCGGACACGCCGACTAGGCTGTCCGACGGTTTTAGTGATTCATTGTGGCTTAAACACTTACTATGAATATACCTTTGTTTAACTTCCGATTAATGTTCACTTAACAAATTTGCTTTTCTATCTTTGTTACGCACCCTACCACAATACGTCCCTCATAACGAATGATAAACGGGACGACAACACGGCACCCCGGGACTGATCACTCCGGAAGCCAACCAAGTTAGAAAGCTATAACGGCGACAATAATAATAAAGGCACAACGCGGCCTCGCCAAAGATACCAACATAACGGTAAAACGAATAAACGAACAACGGGCAAACGGAAGCAACATTAAATAGAAAATATATCCACAAACTGATCAAACGGTTGATAAAGTATGAAAGTTTCAAAAAGTACTACAACAAACCCTCAAAATACACAAGGTACAAGAGATCACTTCCTCGGCATATCGACAATCTTCCCGTCCTTAATCGTCTTGAAAACGCCAATTGTCGATGTGTCGAAATCCGGAACAACGATCTTTACCTGAGCCTTGAGAGCCTCTTCGGTCATGAAGATCGCACTCTTTCCTTGCTCTCTAACCTCCTTATGCTTCTTCTTGTATTCCTCAGCCTCGTCCCAAGCAGTCTTAACGGCCGCAACGGCCGTATCCCGTTCCTTCTCCAAGGCGACCACTCAACCTTGCGCGGCACTCAGTTGGCTCTTCAGAGTCATTTCCTGCTCAGTCAAACGCGACACGGAGGCATCGGCAGTCTTCAACTTCTCCCCAGCAGACGCGGCCTTTTCATCGGCAGTCTTCAGTTTCTCCTTCATCTCAGCCAACTGCCCTTGGAGTGTTTCAACTTGAACCTTGAATTTATTATCGGTTGTAACTGCAGACTCGAGCTTCTGGCGCAGCGACGCCATACTTGACAACTCAAACTCAGCCTTCCGGGCTATGGCCGTGCCGCAAAGGAGAGTGCGATACATCCATCGTGCTTGCCCCGAAAGGTCGGTACGTGGAAGTGTTCCTCCGTGCCAGGAAGCAATTAGGTATCTATAAACGACCCGGCATCGAAGTTCCTCTCCATCACGGTAAGGACCCCTTCGGGGCTAGATTGCGACCTTTGTCTTTTAGGAGTTGGAATGACCCTCAACTCCTCATCCTCAGCCTGACGAGCAGAAGACGAGTGCCCGGTACCCGACACTTCCTCGAGAATGGGGGAATCACGCGTCGAATTGACAAGTTTGTCCGACATGACGACGTCGGGAGGTGTGGGCACTGTTTGTGTCCCCTCGTTCTCGGTAGGCGCCACCGATTGCTCCCCGGCCTTCTCCCCATTCCCTTCCTCCAGGAAAGTCTTATACAAGTTCTCACGGCCGGTCACTTCAGCAGACATCCCCACTGCAAACAAGAAATGAACAAATTAGTAACCAGCACACTAAAGCAAAACAAGCAACCATGCAAAAAAATAACACGACGTAGACGACTCACGAATATAATCCCGGGCGACCTCCCGGTTAGCCATGAAGAGGTGAGGATTCACATGGTTTCTCCCGAAAATGCCCCATAACACGTTGGCTATTTTTCGGTCCACAGCCGACATCCTCTTGTAAGTAACCTTGATAAAGGTATTAGACCCCGTCCCGAAACTCCAATACGTCGGGATGAGGCGTTCCCCCTCCAACGATAACCAAAAAGGGTGGTGACCCTTAACCGGTCGAACCTTAAAATACTTATCCTTGAACCCATGGTAAGAGTCCTCGAACAAGCCGAATATCCTCCGCCCCTGAGCAGATCGGAAGGACATAAACCCCTTCCTCGCCTTTCCCTCCTTGGAAGGGTTCGTAAGGTTGAAGAAGAAAAAGTAGACGTCGACGGGCACCGGCAGCTCCAAATACTCGTATACCATCTCGAAACAGTGGATTGAAGCCCAACTGTTCGGATGCAGCTGCGACAGCGCCACGGAAATCCGATTGAGAAGCCCCATTTGAAAGGCAGAGAAAGGGATGCGAACCCCCACTTGGGTGAACATGGCTTTGTAGAACCAAATCTAGTCGGCAACTCGGGGGGCATGGAAGTTGAGCTCGTATAACCGCTCATGAGGGGCAGGAACGTAGACGTCATAATTGGCCTCCTCATCAGTACCCCCACATAGGTACTCGGCCTGACGAAATTCGGTGAGCTCCTCCTCACCCATCTGGTTTGGGGAGTCCCAGAGGTCGAAAACCACCCAAGCATACGGGTCATAACTCGCATCGGAGGTAGAAGCCCGGGCGACAACACGAGGCATACCTACAGTGGGGGCACCACTAGATCAGTCTATGAGGTTGGGAGCTCGAAAAAACCCAGAAACCACACTTAACCCATTCTACAACTCAAACTAAGCATGCCTAAAGACAAACCCCGACGAAAACCTACCCTGAAATGGCAACCCCCCTAACAATACTCCTACTCCACACAAAAGAAGATCAAGCAAACAACATGCATGCGATAAGAGGCAGTAGCAGGAGCTAGAACAAACGTAAGGTAAAAATAGAAAACCAAATGCTTACCTGGATTAGTTTTGAAATATCAAGGAAGGAAGAAGAGAAGCAGATGCACAAGGAAGCAAGAACAGCCCTCTGAGAAATCTGGGAATCAAGAAGAGGGAGATGATCGAATAAGGAAGATGGAGATAAGCAAACGTTAGAAATAGAAGCGAATGCAAAACGGTTTTAAAACTACTCCCCAAAGGAGCGCGAAAATGCCAAGGGTAAATCGGTCTTTGCACGCAGGATTTCTCAACCCATTATGAACATTTAATGCCCTGCGCAAGGAACGAGGCGACGGATGATCGCCCCAACAACGAACTGGCACGCACACAGGAGGTGCGTTCCCTCCACGGACGACCGACCTGGCAACAACGAATGAGAAGAGATAACACGCCACCAACAGCACGTGCGGCTATTGCCAGTGCATTGGTGGCACTGTTACGGCCTGACCCAAACCACTCGCAGGCCAACTCGACCCATGGACGACTCGACCCGAACGGTCGACTACATTCGGCTCACCTCGCGACCCGGACACGCATCCTTGACAGCTCTCTGCTACAGCTGTGCGAGGAAGCTTCGAGGAAGGTGGGCCTGTCTTCGCAGGGCCCACCCCTGACATGGTATAAATGGGAAGAGACTTGTCCTTCCCCCAAGGTACGTCCCACACTGCCTTACCCTCTTTTTCGCCTGCACATTCGACTGACTCGAGCGTCGGAGTGTCATTACAGGTGACATCCCCCCTCTTCGTCGAGAGCTCGGAACATTAGTTCCCCAACCCGCCTCACGATCCATTCCACGTCACGCCCCAGCTATCCACACAAGGACCACTCCGAACCGTCCGGTACCCGACCTACCGAACACTTTTCAGCCGCAATGCTAGTGATAATCCTCTCTTCTTCCCTGTAATATTTTTGGCCACCGGAGACAATCTGATCTTCGCTGCATCTCGATGGTTACCTCCGCCAGCCAGACCCAACGAACCATTTCTCCTTCGACAAAGCTCTCTCCATTCCACAATGCTGAGCAATGTCATCCGAAGAACGCACCCTGACCACCGTCTGCGACTCTTCCCTCATCACCTTAACCCTCAACCTCGAGTACCTCCGCAGCTCCGTCGCCGTCGTCCACTCCATCCTCCAGCACTCTTTCTCCATCGATCTCTTGCTCCACGACAAGCACAACGAAGGGACCGGCAACTATGACAACGGTGTCTTTCTCTCCTTCTCCTGTTTTTTGTGATAGTTTACTGTTTTTTTTCTTTTTCTGTTTTATTTTATTTTATAATTTTTTATTAAGAATAATTTGATCCAAAAATTTAAAATTTAAATAAAAAGTTAAAGATAATTTTAAAATTAAGTTAAATTTTATGGCAAATTTAAATGTAAAAATAAATTAAAATAAATAAAATTTTTAGCCTAAATTATAAGGACTAAAATAGTATTTAAGCTAAAAAATTACAATTAAATTTTTATTAATTATTTTTTAAAAAGAATATTAAATATTCTTGTTAGTAAAGGATGTAATTTTTCTTAAAAGCATTCACTAATAAAAATATTATTTAATTTTTTATCTAATATATAAAACATAATTATAAAATTTTAAATAATAAAAAATCTAACAAGAATTTAATAAAACTGCAATAACTAAAAACTAGTAATTAAAAGAGAGTCTTTTAGCAATAATTAAATTATTTTTCTGTGATCCTACTCAATATCAGATTCAAGCTGTATGATCAGTCACCAATTATTTATTAAGCTGCCTATGTCCTATATTATACCTTTTGAAATATGGTTATTTTTTATTTCTCATTGAATGGATTATCTCTTGCGACAAAACTATGTTGATTTGGAGCCACCTAGTGATACATCGTTCTTTTAATTCTATCTGCCAATTAAAAAAACAAGAAAAATAAAAATACTCCACACAGCTTACTCTATATAATATTATGTACCCTCTACCTTATCATTGTGTAAGAATTAATAAATTTATTTAGCACTTAACATATTAATAAAAAAATAAATTCTTAATTAATTTATAATTGCAATATTAATTTTTTTTATTATCAGATTATATCAATCAGATAAACTTAGCAAAGTAATAATATCTCAGATATGGTTAATAATAATAGAAACACTAATTATTGATAGTATAATTTGGAATTAATATTAGACAAATTAAAATAAAATCACTAATTATCTATATAATTAATGTGTGATAAAATACAATAAAAGATGTTATATTTTTCCAAATAAAAAAGTAAATAATCTTATTAATGCGTTATTCATATTATTCTATTATCTAATTATATCAATCAAATACGATTAATGTGTGATAAAATATAATAAAAATGTTAGATTTTTTGTCCAAATAAAAATGTAAATAATCATATAAAAGCATTATCCATATTATCCTATTAATAAAATGAAAAATATTCGATTCTTTTATCTTAATAAAAATGTAAATAATTCTATTATCTGATTATATCAATCAAATAAATTAAATATAGCAAAGTAATAATATCTCCGATATGCTTTGTACTAATTATTGAGAGTATAATTTGAAATTAATGAGAAACAAATTAAAATAAAATTGCTAAATCTTCTATATAATTAATGTGGGATAAAATACAATAAAACTATTAGAATTTTTTAATCCAAATAAAAACATAAATAATTCTATTATAGTCTGTTTAAAAATTTTTAATGGTATAAAATTGAATTAAATTTTATTAAAAAATTGAATTCTAATCAGAATTGAATTAAATTTTAATGTTTAGAAAGAATTACTAAAATTATAAAATTGAATTAAATTTTAATATTCGGAATGTTTATCAAATAAATTGAAGTTTTTTAATGGACAACTTTATCCTTTATAAATATAACATCATATTTAAATAGTAAATATAGTTATTTATTAAATTATATGAAATAATTTAAAAAAATATATTTTTCAATTAAAATTTGTTCATCTCTTTAAAAAATTAGATTAATTTAAAAATATTAAATTTAAAAAATATTATTATTAATTAAAAAATTAAATAGTTCTCCATGGTTGATTCCAATGACAAATCAACAACAAAAAACAAATATGAATTATCAAGAACTAACTTGTTGAGTGGTCTAATGACATAATAAATAAAAAAATGTCAGTTATTAACAGCAAATTATAACAACTAGTTAATATTATTAAAATGAGATAAAATTATGTCACTTTTTGTTAGTATCATTATTCCCACAATTTTATTTAAAATCTAAGTTAAATACATAAAATCTATACATGTAGAATATTTTTTAGATCTATATATTAGACCTTTCAAAAAATAAATATATATTATATTCAAAAAATACTCAAATTCGTCCCCAAAAGATTATGCGATCTTCATTTTCGTCCCCGAATGATTTTTTTAATCAAATTACTCAAAATTGAAATGTATGTATTTATTAACTTAAACAAAGTTATATGCTCGAAATCAAAATTTATGTATGTTAAGCTAAACAAATTTATACCACTGTTTTTTTCTACTACATCTTTTTTTTGCCCATTACGGTATTACTTACGTATAGAATGTAATAATAGTAATACTTAGAGTCAAAATTTGTGGATCTTCTTGAATTTTGACTCTAAGTATCACTACCATTACATCCTACATGTAAGTAATATCGTAATGAATATGGATGACATGCTTGTCAAAACTAAAAAAGGTGTTAACCTTTTGTCCGACTTAACTGAGGTATTCAACATGATAAGGAAGAATAGAATGAGACTAAATCCCTCAAAATGCGCCTTTAATTTTCTGTAGAAGTCGGGAAGTTTTTAGGCTTCATGCTCAACCAAAGGGGAAATGAAGACAACTCGGACAAATACAAAGCAATCCTTGAGATGAAAAGCCCGACATGCCTCAAAGAAGTCTAACAATTGAATAAAAAGTTAGCTACCTTGTCCAGATTCTTGGCAAGGTCAGCTCTGAAGTCTCTACCCTATTTTCAATACTTAGGAAAGGAAGTCAATTCGAATGGACTTAGGAATGTGAGCAAGCTTTTTAAGATTTCAAAAACTTTCTGAGTCAGCCATCAATCCTCACCCGATCTGTCCAAGGGGAGGAACTTATACTTTACTTGGCAGTTGCAGGCAAGGCCATAGCTACTGCTCTTGTCCAAAAAGACAAGAACGGGCAGCAACCATATCACTTTGTTAGTAAGGCCCTGCAAGGGGCCGAACTAAACTATCAGAAGATAGAGAAGTTTGCATATGCCCTTGTCCTCACCTCCAGAAAGCTCTGATCTTATTTCTAGGCCCATACCATAATGGTCCAAACTAATCAATCCATAAAGCACATCCTCCAGAAGATGAATATTGCAGGTCGGATGCTACAATAGGCAATAGATCTATCCAAATTCGACTTAAAGTATGAAACTCAAACGACAAAAAAATTCCAATACATGGCCGACTTCTTAGCAGAATACACAGAAGCACAAGGGAACTTGACAGCCTAGAACTTATATGTAGATGGATTATCCAACAAAGCTGAAAGTGGGATAGGAATCATTCTGGAGAATGAAGAAGGAACTCAGATAGAGCTTTCATTAAAATTCGAGTTTTCAGCCTCCAATAATCAAGCAAAATACGAGGCCATGCTTGCTGGCTTGAGGCTAGCCAAAGAAGTCGAGACAACAAAATTAATTATGTTAGTGACTCTCGAGTAATAACTTCTAAAGTAAATGAGGCTTACCAAGCTAAAGATCCCAGCATGAAGAAATACTTGGTAGAAACACATGAACAATTAGCTCAATTCTAGGAAGTAGAAGTTTGACATATAACTCGGAAGTCCAATACCCGAGCTGATGCTCTCTCCAAACTGGCTAGCACAAAGCCAATGGGAAACAATAGGAACTTGATCCAGGAAAATCTCCATACACCATCAGTAACCAAGAAAGTCAACAAGTCGCGCACATTGGCTATCTCCAATCTAAACTTAAGCTGGATGACCCCTATTATCGAACATCTCAAATTCAATATCGTCCCTAAGCAAGAAAGGGAAGCAAGGAGGCTCATAAGAGAAGCATAGAACTACACTCTAGTTTACAACGTCCTCTATAGAAGGGGACTATCTACACCCTTACTAAAGTGTGTCCTGCCCTACAAGACTAGTGAGGTCATAGAAGAAGTCCACAATGGCATTTGCGGAAATCACTTAAGAGTACGGTCATTAGCTAAAACAGTTATCCGAGCTGGTTTCTTTTGTCCGACCTTACAAAAAATGGCAGCCAACTTCATCAAAAAATGTCCAACTTTCCAAAAGCATGCTAACTTCTACATGGCACCTCCAAAAGAATTCATTATCGTTACTTCACCTTGGCAATTTGCAAAATGGAGTCTATATTTACTCGGGTCGTTCCCTCTAGCACCCAGGCAGGTAAAATACTGAATAGTTGGGATCGACTACTTCATTAAGTGGATTGAGGCAGAGCCCTTGACTACTATCACGGCCCAAAGAAGTAAAAATTTTCTCTATAAAAACATTGTTACCTGGTTTGGAGTTCCACACTCTATTACTACAGACAATGAAACTCAATTTACTGACTCAACATTAAGAAGTTTGGTGGCAAGCCTCAAAATCAAGTACTAGTTCACATCGGTAGAACGTCCCCAAGCCAATGGACAAGAAGAAGCTGCTAATAAAGTCATATTGGTTGGGCTCAAGTGCCAACTACAAGACGCAAAGGGTGCATCAGCTGAGGAGGTTCCCCAAGTTTTGTGGGCATACCAGACAACTCCCTACTCAACAACTAGGGAATCTCCCGTCCGACTTGCCTATGGCGTAGAAGCCATGATTCCCATAGAGGTCAATGAAGAATCCCAAGGGATAGGTTCTACGACGACGTAAGAAACGTCCAAGCTCAAAAGGAAGAATTCGATCTCTTCCCAAAAGTTCGAGAACAAGCTCAGATAAAGAAAGAAGCATTGAAGCAAAGAATGGCCTTAAGATACAACAAGAAATTCATCAGAAAAAATTTCGCCACAAATGATTTCATACTAATCCGAAATGACATCGGAATACAGAAGTTGGGCGAAAGAAAGTTGGCTACAAACTAGAAAGGACTTTACAAGATCATTGAAGTCTTGGAAAATAGCTACTTTAAAGTGTCCGACCTATAGGGAAACAAGCTCCCAAGGTTATAGCACGTGTAGTAATTTGAAAAGATACTACAGCTATAAAGCACACCTTGCTCCCTAGTGTACTCTTTTTTCTGACTTTATTATTTTTTTCCAAGAAAGGTTTTTTCGAAGGGGGTTTTAACGAGGCATAATTCTCTAAATTTCTGTTTCTTGTACATCAATATTCTTTAATTCAAATTTAAATATGCACTGTTCATGTCATGCATTCAGAGTCACAGAAAATACCACCACATTTGGATAAATGAGACTACTCTTAAAATTAAACCCAATTTCTCATGCACTACATCTTTTCTTCTTTCTTTTTGATTTCAAGCTCAGTGGACAATACATGAGACACCTTTCAACATTAAAGCAAATAACAGAATAAAAAAATAGTAAAATAAACTAAAACTTAAGAATTGAAATAACAAAGAATCATGCAATAACTAAAACAAAACAGCAGAAAACTGGAACATAACATAGTAAGAACGGGAGAAAATAATATAGAATGAAAGAAACTCAACCACCTCAGTTATCCTAGTGGCCGTCTCATTCTTCAGATTATGCTCTTTCGTAAAAATGATTCACCTCCGAAATTATCGGCTTGCCTCCCGACAAGCGCTTCTTTAACGTCACTAGCTTGACACTTGATTGTTGAATTTTCTTCCTCTTCTTTCAGTTGGTTAAAAGAAATGTCTCCAAGGGGGAAGAGGTGAAAATTAGTGCCCCCTGATATAAATTCCTCCTAACAAGCTTTCTTTTATTGTCATTAGCTTGATTCACCTTGCTTGTTGGAGTAGAGGTTGGATTGCTTTTTGTTGACCTTCTCTTTTTCATGGATATTGTCTTTTATTTCTTGGCCACAATCCCCTTTTCAGTGCTTTCCTTGGTTGCTTTCACTTCTTTGATTTCAAAATTTGGGTGTTGTGTGATGGTTAGAATGTACCCTTCATCAAGAACTTCTTGAATTGGTGGTTCAATAAACTCACCCTCTATGCCACTCTCTGCTTCATTGGAGTGTAGATTCCCATAATTGTCTTCATCCCTTACAACCTCCTTTGTTTATGCATCTTCCTTCTTTGTTGGTGCATCTTCCTCCCTTGTTTTTGTATCTTCCTCTTCTTCCATGTGTGAGGGTGGAAAGTTCTCTAATTCACTGGAGTATGAACTCCTTTGATTGATTTCCTCACTTTCTTCTATAGGATCTTGCATTATATCTCTTGGGAAGGAATTTGCTTGTTCCTCTTCCTGGGACTTGATAATCAACTGCACATATTTCTTTACATTTTTTACGCTCGTCTTTATATCATGTATGAATTCTTTCATGAGAAGCTCAAGATATGATGGTTCTTGATATGAATATGGAGATGGTGGCTCTTGATATGAATAAGAAGGAGATGATGATTCTTGATAAGAGTAAAAAGATGATGGTTCTTGGTATAAATAAGGAGATAATGGCTCTTGATATGGGTAGAAAGATGATGGTTCTTGATATGGATAGAGAGGTGGGAGTTCTTGGTATGAATATGGAGATGGTGGTTCTTGATATAAATTTGGAGATGGTGGTTCTTGATAGTTGGAATATGGAGCACTAAAGTTTCTTTGGATTTGACTTTGCCAACCGAAATTCGGATAGTTCCTCCATCCACAATGAATCACTATTTAGGTGTGAGTAGTAACCGATGTGATTTCTCTCTATTATTAGCACAAAGCACCAAACAAAATTAAACGCACCATGTGGTAAACAGGCAAGCAAAGAAGAAAAAACATAAAGAAAAATAAAATAAAATTTAAAAGAAAACAAAAATAAAAAAATAAAATAAAAAAAATAAACTGAGCAATTAAGAAAATAAAATAACTAATAAGCAAAAAAAAGTATAAAATTTAGACTCAATAAGTAAAATAACTAAGAAGAATAAAACAACTAAGGGGACACCAAACTTAATTTTAGAAATTAAGCAAAAAAATTTTAATAAAATAAATCAAAAAATATATATTTTTATTTTAAAGAAATAAGTTAAACGAAATTAAAGCAAAAACGCCTAATCTAAGAAATCAAACAACCAGTAGTTGTCAATCACAGTCAATCCCCGGCAACGGCGCCAAAAACTTGGTGCAGAATTTACAACCACAAACTAACCGGCAAGTGCACCAGGTCGTACCAAGTAATTCCTCAGGTGAGTGAAGGTCAATCCCACGAGGATGGATGGATCAAGCAACAATAATTGAGTGATTAGCTTAGTCAGACAAATAGAAAATAGTTTTGAAGATTCAAAAACATAAATAATAAATTCAAAATATTAGAAAGACACACAAGTGAATAAATGGGAGAAACAATATGAAGAAGGCAGTTAAGGTTTTAGAGTTATCTATTTTTCGGATTGATTTTTCTTATTAATTTATTTTAGGTTTAATTACTCTATTAGTCCCTATAGTTTCGCGAAATTTTCAATTAAGTCCCTATACTTTTTTTTCTTTTGATTGGGCCCCTACACCATTTTTTTTTCAATTAGGCTCCTACTGTGACCAAACAGTTAGATTTAACGAAATATTCCATTCCTAAGTTAAAGATTCTCTAACTTTTTCCTAAATCTCTAATTCTCGTTGACTCTTATTTTTTAAAATACCAAAATAACCCTTCCACTTCCAGGGTTAGTATCCCCCAAGTGACCCTCGGTCCTACCATGGCAGAATTAGCGGAGTGTTTCTTTGAACGAGGAAGCTCATCTACGGCGGCGGCGCCAGCCACCTCGGTCTTGTCGGCTTCTTTGGCGTCCAAAGACTCCGGCGAGGCCATGACCACCTCTTCACCGGCGTCGAAGTCACTGTGCATTGAAACTCCAACGGGACGCGACGTTTTCACGATGAGAGAGATTGGTGTCAAGAGCACCGTTGGAATCTCTAGGAAGGCGGTGAAACCGCTGGTGAAGTCCGGGCGCGGTCACCGGATTCCATTCCCCACCAAAAGCTTTGACTTCATTTTCTCAGGTGAGGGTTCGCTGGAGAGGTCGCCGTTTCCAGCGGAGTCTGCCGCGGAGGTCAGCCGCACGCTAAAACCAGAAGGGTTCGCGGTGTTCCATTTGGTAAACCCTAATGACACTTACAGCTTCAATTCGTTCCTTGATTTGTTTGATTCTTGCTTCGTATTAGTGAAATCGCGTTATATCAAAGGGTTTGATTCTTCAATGCCTCAAATATGGGAAATTGTTTTGAAGAAAGAGTGTGATGATGTTGATGCTGTTCATAAATTAGTAAAAGTTGATTATTTTGGGAGTGGTGAAGATGATTCAAGTGACAAGTGTTCTGTTCCAGAGTATAAACATGATATAGTTAAAAATGCTGAGCCTTTGATTCCTATGGAGCCACTGAAACCGTGGATAACTTTGAAGAGGAATTTGAAGAAAACATATGATCAATACTTGCAGCTCTTCAATTCTCTCAGATAAAGTGGAGTTCTTGTTCATCAATGGTGGTAATTACTTGATAGAAAAACCATATATTTTTTCTGTAACATTCTTGTCTTCCTTTTAACCTGTTTACAATTTTCATCTTCAGAGTTGATTTTACTTTAAATCCCCAGCCAATCAAGATGATTGCGTTCCAAATTTATTCCCATGTAACAATTTCAATTGAAACTGAATTAATTCCCTTAAGTCATCGAAACTTTGCTGGATAAATCTCCTTTACCCCCATATAGATACATATAGATATGAATAGTTGGATACTGTAATCTTAGTTTTATCTCAGAAGAGAATTTGATTCTTCTTTGTTAGTACTAAAAATTTCACTTTTTTGTTAGCTCTTGACACTATAGGTCAATGTACATTGAAAATATTAACCATGCTGTTGAACCTAGGTATTTTCATTTCAGTAATCTGGAGGCAAACATGATGAATGGCTATCCAAGATTTCTTTTATTTATCATTCTGGGTTTGTAGTTTTATAGCAAGTTAATTAATTTCTTGATTCTTATATTGTTCATGATTTAAAGGTTCAATTTGTATATAAATAAGTAAAAGAATGATAGTGACAAAATAAAAGAGATTATAGAAATATTTTTCATGTCTTAGAATCATTGAATAGGAATATAGGAATATCCTTTGTTGAATATTTTAAAATTTTACCGAATTTTCAATTAAGTTCCTATATTTTTTTTCTTTTCAATTAGGTCCCTAAAAGTATAAAAGTAATTTCATAATTGACTAACATTTTTTTGACATTTAACGTTAATAGGGACTAAATTGAAAAAAAATTAATGTATAAGGACCATTAAAAGGAAAAAAATATAGGGACCTAATTGAAAATTTTGCGAAATTATAGGGACCAATAGAGTAATTAAACCTATATTTTAATCATGCAAAATTTAATTCATGGCAAACTATATGTGACTAGACCCTAATTCCTTAGACCTTTCTAGTCTCCTCTAAAATTCATCAACCGCCATTCCTTGGTCAATTAATTCCAATTAGAGGGTGAAGTTTAATTCTAGTTATTATGCCACAAAAATCTTAATTACCCAAATATAAGAGGATTATATGTCATGTATTCCGTTAAGTCTAGATAATTATAATTTAGGAGAATACGTTTTCAAGCTATTGTTCAAGTAAAGAGCTTTTTCAAGTTATACAAGAACTCAATTAGAAAGAGGGTCATACTTCCGTTCCACCCAAATTCATAAGATAAAGAATGAAAACAATTCTTAAAATATAAATCAAAATATGAATTAAAATAGAAAAATAATAGTATCAATCCACACAATAGACAGAGCTCCTAACCTTAACAGTGGAGGTTTAGTTGCTCATGGTTCAGAGAGAAAATAAGGATTCAGGTAAACTGTAAAGTGCAGAATGAAAATTGGAATAGAATCGAATCCACTCCTAGAAGAAAAGTTTCTCCTTTTTATATCTAATCCTAATTAATAATAATATCTTTTCCTATTTTAAAATCAAATTTGAATTTAAATCAGAATTAATTACAACAATCAGTAAGTCTTCAATTGATGGATGGGGACCACTTGTTTCATTGGATCCACGCCTAACTTGGCAAAGAGCTACGCCTTACTTGAGTGCCAAAATGGGGCCCAGAAATCGCCCCAGCATTTTCTGCGTTTTCTACACGTGGCGCATGTCACGCATATGCGTCGATGGTCTTCTTCGCATGTCATGCGTATGGGTCAGGTACGCGCACGCGTCGCTCCTTGCTGATCATCTCCGTTAATTCTTGTGCTCCTTCCATTTGTGCAAGCTTCCTCTCCATCAAATCCAGCCAAATGCTACCTAAAATAAAGAAAATTGCACGAGACTCAAAGTAGCATCCATAGTGACTAAAAGATAATTAATTCTTGATTAAACTCAACAATTTAAATGCAAATTCACTACGAAAAGATAAAAAAGATGCTCACGCATCAAGGCACTATAGCAAGGGGTAGGAGTTAATAGTATAAATACTCTTAGTAGCAGGATATCTTATGTATATCATTTTTTCATTAATGATAATTAGTTGTTCCATTGTTTGTTCTACTAATATGCACTAATTTAAGGTAAAAAAAAGTGCAAAAATTATTGTCTGACCTAAATGGTCGTCAAGATGAAGCGGCGAAGTTTAAATTAGTGTAAGAAGTTATATAAACAGATCGTGGCCCGACCTCATTAAAACTACTCAAAAGTTAGTATTAGAGATGAGCCTAAAACGAATTGCAAAAATAACTTGATATAATCGATAACTTAAAGTTGGCGTGCATATAATTTCACGATTAATAAAATATATAGTCTCGACCTTACAAAAGAAAGGTTTGATAAAAGGTCTGACCTACACTGACCGACATCTTCAAAGACTTGAAAATCTGGCCTCAAGGAACAACTCGACTAAATTGATATAAAAAAAAGTCATCAAGTGGCTCATTCAACATTTCTACTAAGTTAACAAAGCTACAATAACTAAGCTAGCCCAAGATGATAAAGAAGAAAATTCATAAAAACTACCACAAACTAAAATTACTAAACAAGTTTTTAAGTAAACTACAAAACAAAATATAAAGTGTTCAAATTACAACTATTACAAAGTAAATTGTTCATAAAAGACCCACAAGCTGGGCCATCAAATATTGCAAAGTGAAATTAAGAAGGAGGAGTCTGTTGATTAGAAGTCATGTTGGGGGTCTCTTCGAGTTGAGCTGGGTAAGTTGGGAGAGTTTCAAGCTGAGAAGAAAAAGGTTCGTCATCCAACTGAGTTGGAAAGCTTTGAGAAGTTCCCTCAACCCAGGTGTCTGAGGTCTTTGGATCTTCCATAGGGATATCATCCTCATCCTCAGGAGGAGGAACAATCTTTCCATCAACCACGATCATGTCGGGATTGATAGGGGAGAGGTCCACCTCGGCGACTATAACTTGTAACTGTGCCTTCAAGTTGTCAACTAGTTTATCCATTCCCTGGGAGATTGTTTCCTCCAGCTCAGTATATCTTTCCTTTAACTTGGCGACTTCATCTATCAAGTCTAGCTTCTCTCCAAAAACTCCGGTATAACTCTGCTCAACTTTTTTCTTCAAACCCTTTGTCATGGCACGAGCGGTTTCAGATTGCTTCACCCTCTCTCGAGTTTTAGCAAGGTCGAAAATAAGAACCTCCTTCTTTTCCAGTTCCAACTTAGCCTCTCGCAAAGATGCTACCTCAGCTTTTAAATCGAACAAAGACCGCTGAGTAGCACCAATGGGAGTGTCCTTAAGCTGCTTCATTAAATAAGAGTACACTCCCGCCGTTCTTATCCCATCCTGAGCCAAGACTTGAAGATGATTTTTTATATAAACATCGTCCATACTTATACAACTGTTAGGAAGGATGTGTTTCTCACAAAACATCACAGCGCCAAAGCCTTGCTCATATGCACTTTACGATTCGAAAATCTTATGTTTTTTAGGTTTTGGTTTGGGAAAAAGAGGTGCAAGGGGACCTGTTTGAATATAAGAGTCAGTAGGAAGAGTAAGAGGAAGAGGAGTAGGATAAAAAAACGAACTTAACCGATGCAGAAGCACCTGAATCTGACTTAGAGGGAGAAAGAAGTTTGCCTAGGTCACCAACCTTTTTCAGTTGAATATTCAGGTGACAGCGTTCTTCTTAGCCGTATGAAAATTTTTTAGGATGGTCGCCTTACTAGTCATTTTCTCTGCAAGACATTAAAGTCGGGTTGCATCAGCATACAAAATTATTAATAAAAAATATCTACAAAATATAAAAGAATACTACCTAGCTCAGAACGGATATGACTTGGCTTTCCTAGTAGGAATTTCTTGGTGTTAGATTGGAAGCTTGGCCCCAACACTCTTGGAACAAGGCAACTACACACTCTTATATCTCATCCAGGTCATCTAGGTTGTACTTAATAACTATGGGAACTCATCCCAGTATAAACTAAAAAAGGCCTTATCCCTCTCATTCAAAAAGAAAGGTCGAACACCCTCAACAGACTAGATTTTTAAAAAGTAATTTTTGAAATCATGAAAAGAATCATAAAAAAAGGCAAAGACCTTCCTCCCTTGAACAGCTCAAAAGGAGATCTAGCCCTGCTTTTTAGAATTAAAAAGTTTGGTAAGTTGGAAGAGGTAAAAAAAACTTTTGAAGAAAGGTGGAGGTCGAGTTCACGACAGAGGAGCTGGTAAATTTTCAAAAAAACGTCAAGAATTGGGATGTAGATGAGAGGGGACAACTTTATAGAGTCTAAGAATCTTGGACTCAAAATCACAAAAAGGAAAGCTAACCCTCAACTTTGTAAAAAAGCACTCATACACATATATAAAATGGTGTTCTGACTCATCAAGTTGGGAAAAATAAACCCTCTCTTCGGGATCGACAACTACAATTTCATACTTACTCTCATCTTCTTGATCTATACACAACCTATGCAGCCTATGAAAGGTCTCGGCATATTCATTATCAATAACAGGGACAGTAGAAAGAACGATTATATCTACCCAATCTAGATTGGATGGGACTTTAGACGACATGTTGAGAATTACTGAACGAGACATAAAGTTATACGTACAAATACAACAAAGAGAAATCATCACAATAAATAGAAAATACGGGTACATCAACACAAATGTTCAAACAAGTCCATAAGAGGTCGGACCATCCTCAACAAGGTAGAAAATGGATATGAATTTTTAACATCTCTTCTAAATCAAGAAGACAAAATACATTGCAAAGATAAAAATGGTGCCGTTTTCACAAGGGATAAACAACACCGTACCATTGTGGGATAACACAAAGCGATTTTTTCCTTATTCAAATACACAAATTACAGTAACAAAAAATCAAGAAGAGTGAATGCAGAATCACTAAAATGATTATAAAGAACATTCATAAGAAACTTTTTTTCACAAACATCAATAGACAGTACCAGAAGCATCTCGTCCTCAACAAAATAAGTTTACAGAAAGATAAAAAGACCAATCTTAAAAAGAATGAGTGAGCAATAGCGAATATGCAAGCAGCAAGACACATACAATCTAAAACCTTCAACAAACGAACAAAAACTCCCAAACAGAAATTCAAGATAGAGAAATCTTGAAATGAAAGAAGGGGTTATGAAGAATTGTTGAGATAATGAAGATGAAGTGATTAAAAAGAAGAAGCAAAAAAGGAGAAAGAGAAAGAGTTTTGGGTATTTATAAGATACTAGGGGCAAAGGAGTAATTTCATGTCCCCTCATTAATAACGTACACAGTTACCAAAGTAACCATAGAGTAACGTACGAAGAACTACGAAAAGATGTGATGCCTCAAGTTTTTCGAGTACCCGACTTAGCCCCTAGAAAGGTAGTGTGCCCGACGTGATGTGTTGACACACGAGAGATTCAGCTAATCTACAAATGCTCGAGTCCGACCTCATGAAGATCAAACTCAAGCAGGGGCACTATATATACCTTGGCCCAAGAATGCTAGCCAAGCCCAAAATGAATAAAATCCAATTAAGAGATCTAAATCAATCCACACCTACCCAACCTCATAAAGGTTGGACACTGCAATAAAAGTTCGACCCCACTTATCCAAGTAAGTAACTGACTCCTGAGATATCTTCTATCCATCTTGAAGGAGGATCTCAACAACCTCCTTAACAAAAGGATAATCATCCACCATCAAAGGTTGAGCTACTCTAAAAGATGGTTATTAATTCTACTATAAATATACTAATACCCTTATGTATATTCAGAATTCAATCTACGAAAAAATCTACTTAAACCATTGCTAACTTAAGCATCGAAATTCCTTGTAGGTACCACCCCTACCTCCTTAAGAGGAACTTGGACAGGAACACCTCGATACCAGCCGAAGACGGACGCTACCTCAAAAGGAGTTTGGACCTCACGTTCAGACCCAAAAGCAACCTAGTTTCAACTAACGCTCAGAACAGAAAATTAAGAAGAAATCAGATTATAAGAACAATTTAAAAATTTTAAGTTTTAAGTGAAGTCTTAATTGAATGGAATTTTAAATCGAATCTATTTGGGTTGGAATTAATTTTTAAGAAAAAATAATGAAATTAAATTTCATCTAAACTAATTTAATTATTTTTATTTCAAATACTGTAATTGAATTCAATTCCCATCTAAGAAGTTTCCAAACATCCTGTTAATGTATTATCTACATTATCCTATTATTTTATGAATTTAATTTTGATGTGTGTAAAACCATTTTACATGTATATTCAATCATGCAACGTTACATTAACAAAAATAACGATTATGATAACATGACTATGCAAAATATTTTATAATATCAAAATCAGTACGACTAGGTATCCTCTAAAAGTGATCCTTCATTCAGCCTTTTGTTATAGTAATTTAAAAAATATAAACAAACACATTTAAATAGATTTAGTATCTCTTTAAAATTAAATACACATCCAAAATACAAACTAAATAAACCTGAAATTTAAAATTTAAAATTTAAAATTTCTATTTTAGTTACACATCCAAAAAGATAAATTCAGCAAAATTAAAGATTTTAATTTTAAAATTTAAAAAGTAAATCTTAAGGGTTTTAATTAACCCACACTGCAGAAAACCCCTAAAAGAGATCATAAAGCTCCGAATCCAGCTGTCATCCTTAGAGAACTTCACGCCGTCTGTGAGATTCTTTGTCCACGCCGCCTTTCTCCTTGTCATCCCTACTTCTCGGCGCCGCCGCGTCATCCTCAGAAAGCTGCACGCCGTCCGTGTGATTCTTCGTCCTCGGCGCCGCCGCGTCATCCTCAGTGCCGTTCATCCACTTCGCCATTTCTCTGCGTGCGCCGCCGTAGTCCGCCTCGCTCGTCCTTGGCATCGCCTTCCTCCTCGCCGCTCAGTCCGCAACCTTGCTTCGTCTTATTCCTCATCGCGTTCATCCTCATCAGTGTTGCCAATCCTTCTGTGCCGGAAGTGGACCTTAGGTATTTGGATGTGTTTAAGATAAAGCGATTTATAGTTAATCGTATGTATCTGTTTAGTTATTCAATCACATTGATTTTGCATGCCATGTACAACATCCTAATTTGCATTGGAGAATGTTTAAGTAGAAGAACAACTTAAAGAATCACAATCCTTAAATTGTCAACACTGTGATATCTGTAATTACGGCCACTGCAAGGGTTTAAATTTCTGATTTATGATTTTGGATGTGTTTAAGAAATATTTTGTGTATCACTTCATAATTTTAGGTGTGTTACAATTGTTTTTTAATGTTTAAATTTAAATTTTAAATTTATGATTTTAGATGTGTTTCAAAAATATTCTGTATAACTTAATAATTTTAGATGTGGTACAATTGAAAAAAAAATACGGCTACTGCAAGGATTGTAATAAACTCTAAAATTGTTTCATATATCACAAAGTTGAGGAATTGACGTTAAATATCTAATTGGTTTTTATATCTTTCACTACAGAGGAGTAGCACTCTTCTATGAAAATTTTTGTGAAGAATTTGATAGAGAGAAAGACAAGAACGTACCAGAAATGACAAAGTAACTACTTTATGAAGTGGATAGGAAGTTAGAAAAATTATAGTATTTGAAATTTAAATTAATTTTAATTACTAACATATTTAGTTACAAACTAGAAATGTGTTTTAATTAAAATTTAACTAGTGTATGAACCCGTGCTCAGCACGGAAAAAATTATAAAAGTAAAAAAAATTTATATGCTTCGATATTTAAAATAAGAATATAAAATAATTATTATTTTAAGAAATTTATAAAATTATTATTAAAATCAAAGTTTAACTTAAAAAATGTGAGTAATAATTATTGTATATTTTTTAAGGTAAAATAATTATATACTGATACAGAATTTAAAATAAAATTAAAATATTTACATTAGAATACTATTTTTTCAAAGACTTCTCTATAAATAACATTGATGGTTGAATTTGCAGACATTCCTACATGATTCATAAGTAAAACTTTTAAACCTCTCTTACTCTTAACTCTTGAAAGTGCCATATATAGTTGTTCATGTGTAAAAACTGGTTTGGACAAGTACAATCCAACATGAGATAAAGTTTGTCCCTGAGACTTATTAATTGTCATGGCAAACGATACTATTATGGAAACTGTCTTCGTTGAAATCTAACTGGGACGGTTTCATTTGTTGGTACCATATTCATTCTTGGAATCAAAGCAATATGACCAACATTATTACCCGTTAAGACTTCACATTCTATGACATGATTTCTAAGCTTCCTAACTTGTAGTCTTGTACCATTACAAAAACCACTGGATTGGTTAATATTTCTCAGTAACATCACTGGAACACCAACCTCGAGTATTAATTTATGTGGAGACAAACCAGAGTAATTTATGCTATTCAATAATTTAGGACCATAGAGATCTAGTTGACTCTCCATATTTCCTTCATCCATACAAATGGAATCTGAACTAAGATATAATTTTTCCCCTCCAGGAATGATAGTCATCAGATGGTTGTTGACCTCTTCAACGATGTCTAGCGTGGGAGCCAATATAGTTCTTGCTTTGAAAAAATCTTTTGAGGACATGTTTTCTAAAATAATTGGATAAGAAAAATGAACCAACTCATCAAATGTCTGGTCCGAAGAAGGAATAACAATATCTCTTGAAAGACATATCTCAGAGATTCACCATCCATATTGTCACCTATTAGACCATCACCAACTTTCAATAACCACTCACCAAATTGCTCTGTCTCATCTTGATCTGAAGCAGTTGTCTCTAAAGAGAGTCTCATATTTTTTGTTAGTTTGAGCACCTGACAAAACTTCCAAAGGTAAGACGAATTAACGGTTGAATGAACCATATCTTGTCTCGATCCTCATGGAATGACAGAAAGAATTTGTCTAAAGTCTCCACCTAGTACAACCACTTTTTCTCCAAAGGGCAAATCTTTGCTATATGTTGGAGAGCACCTCATGATATCACCCAAGCATTTATCAAGCGCTTCATAGCAGTACCTACTAACCATTGGAGCCTCATCCCAAATTATAAGTTTGGCTTTCAATAGCAACATTGCTTGAGGGGAGCCAGATTTGATGTTACATACAGAATTCTCAGTTATATTCAATGGTATTTTGAACCTTGAGTGTACCGTTCTTCCATTGGGAAGAAGTAAAGATGTAATACCACTCGAAGCAACGTTTAACACTATATCACCCATTGAGTGAATCTCAGCAGACATAAGGTTCCAGAGAAATATTTTTTCAGTACCCCCAAGACCATACACAAAGAAAAAAACCCCTTCATCACAATACACAGCTGTAACAATTTTATCGAATACATATTTCTGCTCAGGTGTTGCGATGGCTAACATGTCTGAGGCATTTTTTTAAATCATCCCTGTTAAAGTTTAGCTCTTCCCTAATAACCCTTTCGGTTAACAAAGAAGTATCAACTTCAGTTGTTAAAGGCATAGGAGGATAGTCTTTCAAGGTTTTACCATAGGAAAATAAGATCTTATTTATATCCATTATGCACAACTGCTTAATCTCATCATCTGACATTATTAACTCTGCATATTATACGATACTGTAAAAATTCAATCAAACTAAAAATGATCAATAAGGAAGAACTTTTATCATTGTAATTAATAAAAACTCACCCCTCATGTTCATCACGGCTCTCTGTCGATATAAAATATCATCTGAGAGTTCATGCCAACATCTATCCGAGACATGTTCTGGTCTTGAGATATTGTTAGATGTTAATAGAATGACAAATAACCTCCTAACATATGATCCTGAGTCCCATGAGCTTGCTTCCTTAATTGCATCAATGAATTCTTTGTCATCCTGCAAGAGTCCAAGGGTGAAGCATGCATCTCTATACGTAGGATAAATTGTTCCTCCTACTGTTCATATATCTTGAAAACTCATACATCCTCTTTGAGTATTCAAGAGAAATCATTGGTAATATTCTTCGGTATTTGCTGCAAAAAAACTTGGTTAAAATCCCACTTTTAAGTTATTAAATGGATTAAGCTACGCTATTTTAATTATTATATAGTTACACATCTGCATAAGAATAATTTCCTAAAAAATATAGAAAAATAAAAAATTGTATAATCTACAGATTATAACTGTTGAAAGTTATTTGAACATTTATTTTCTAGTGTAAATAAATCGAATAAAATGAACGTGGGGTACAAGCTGTTAAGATTTTAAATTTAAATCATTAAATAGGTAAGATCAAAATTGAATATAAACTCGTCATTACCTGCAGGTACATGAGTTAACATTTCAATTGCGAAGCCTTTCTTTCAAGGAAGCCACTTTGAAGAATCGTCCTTCCAAACAAACTTGGTTGCAAAGTCAGCATAAGTCAGACTTCGAGCATAGGGATATGACATGTTCGCCGCCATTCATCCCAAAAACCTTGACTTATGAGATATTGCTCTTTCGACGATATCATTCACATTAGAAGTTTCACCATAAACCACAGGTTGCTCATCCTCTAAATGGAATGGAAGTCTAATCACAAATGGTTCTTTCTCTTAGATTTCGTATCCAAATAGACGCCAGACTGCCTCACATGCCGAAATGTACCTACAATCGTAGTAATTCCTAATTTCGTCAACAACTTGTGTGGCTTCTGACGGATCACCAACATTGTATAGAGTAGCTATTACGCGGTCATTACCCTTGTGTACATACTTAAATAGATACTTAATAGAACTTGTTTTTCATGTGTATTCCACATTTATGTGGCACCCGAACTTGAGCAACAATTCTGGATTATATGAAACAATGAACTTATTGTCTACTACACATTCCCTTTTCTTCACTGTTCGACCGTTATCAGTACGCCTATATTTGGAAAATTCGGCCTCATCAATGAGTGTTCACTATCTAAACTCTTTAGGATAGAACTTTAAATAGTATCCATTCTTCATGCAAGGTGAATTTTTGTTGTACGGACCACATGGACCATGTACCATGTAATTTTGAACAGCTCCATGTAGATTTGGCCTTTCATTTTCATCAGGAATCTCAACTGTTATATGTTTGTCTATGTCATCTGGTGTTTGTGGCTTGAACTCGTTACTCATGAATAAAAAGATATGTGCATGCAAAAACCCTCTCTTTTGAAACTTTACAGTACAAACATTTGAAAATTGAAAAAGACAAATGAGCAAAGCATTACAACATAAGATTTTAATAAAAGCGTTGCATAAATACAGACTTACATCCAAAAATTTTGCCAAAGATTTTTTCCTCTTTTAGGTCATCAATCAAACCATCAAGCTTGTTCTTGAAAAGTCGACACAATATATCAGGACGGTCTTCTGCCTTCAATCCAATGGGAGTCAATTCTCTTTTTATCTCATCCCATTCAGGGTTACAGGTCATGGTGATAAAATAGCTAGGATATCCTGCATATCTGCAAATTACAAATGCATCTTTACAATTATTCATCATATACCTAGGTCCACCGGTAAAAGTACTAGGAAGAATGATTCTTTTGCCAAGCCTTACAGCATCTACATCCCCGTTTATAAGACTTTCATGCAGACATGTATATTTATCAACCCTCAACTGTGGTTGTTTATACCTAAAGAATTTTAATCTCTTTGATTCCACCATTGTGTAGGCATCTACCAGAAACTGTTGGAATAATCTCCTTGATCTCAGAATTAATGGAGATTCACCAGTCCTTTATGTAGTCAAAAAGCAAAGAATTATCGCAAAGTGATTGTTTTATTTTTTTTGTAGGCCTAGCGAAAATAGAATCTGATGTTGCAATACCTAAACAAAATACATCCTCCCCATACGAAAACAACAATGGATATTGCAAAGCTAAATAAGATGGATGAAAAACATCAATCCGCTGGAGCTTTTTAGATTGACTCTCTATAATAATATCTCTATCTTTGCTAAGTTGTTCGACATCGCCAACAATTAATGCAGCCACTTCAGATGCAGATGGCAAGTTGTATGTCCTGCTATCTGTAGTCCTTTTACTAATCAACTTAAGTTTTATGTTTATGCAATTTTTCTGTTGGTACCTATCTCTTGCATAGCAAAAATTCTTTGCCAAACTATTATATTTGTCTAGCATGTTTCTTAATATTGTCACAATTTTCCTATCCCGCTCATTTATAGCTCCATTGGAACTGTGAAAAAAAATAAAATTTATGTTATTTTCTCTCACAGATAAAAAATAATTAAAAAGTTTGACTGGTTGCTTAAAAATTACCGAAGTGTGCCTATTCAATTATCAATCTCATTTTCTGTGTCATAGATATATAGCTAGGCAAATGTTGGTCGCAAACTATCAGGAGGAAGTAAGCTACCAATGCTATGGTAGTTTTGATCCCCAAGATTAAAAATTGAAGGAGCAGTCACATTGTTCACCCCACGGTCAATTTTTCCGGCCATTGATGTAAAACAAAACATTGAATTAAATGTCCTTATATTTTTTAGGAAATGAATACTTCTTTGATCTCCTCCAATATGAAGCTGAATGAGCTCATCAGGAGGCACAGAAAGTAGAGGAAGTTCGATCTTTCTTTCCATACAACATAATGAAACTTTGGTTGAGACGACTATTTGGATTTAGCAAACCTTTCTCCAGACCACATCCATGCTTTACAGTGTTGACATTGATAAATAAAATTTTCTATATCCCAGACATCTGTCGAATGAACTCTCTTTAGATACTCAGTTGTCATACCGATGCAATTTAGTCCATGATATACACAAAAATGCAAATAAACATACATATAAAATTTTTACATACCGTCTAAGGTTTCTGAGGATGATATAAAATTATCTTCCATATCCACATCCAACATTGAATTATCATAACCATTCAAAACTACAATAAATAAAAATTATAAAAAAATACAAATATATATGTTGATGTATTACTAATAATTCATATCTCTTGTAAACTACAAACTTAAATTCTTGATATAATGAGAAATTACCTCATCATCAACGAAAGGGTCAACATTTTGGCCACTTTGTGTGTCACCGCTTGATGGGTGCATCTTAACAGTCGATAAATTTACATCTTCATAAAGTTGTGCCAAATTAATAGCCACCGAAGCAACAACAGAAGAAGATTGTCTTTTTTGCACCCCAATTATAGTAGAACTTCTTTACAAAAAGTTCAATTTTATTCAATTAAACGTTAGACACTATAGGAAAGAAAAGAATATAATGATGATGATCATCTTTTCTAAATTACCTTTCTGTTAGGCACAATCTGTGGGAACCACAGTATGATGGAAGCTGATTTTGCAGAACGACTTCCATTACATTATTGGCGGATTCTTGTACACTGGAGTATACTATAATTGTAATAAATCTATGTTATATAAATAATTTCCGATGAAGTATACTTTTTGTAAAATATTGGTGTATGGATCATTTGACAATTATTAATTATACGTACTATTTGTTAACACGGACAGTGGAGTTCTTGTCAATGAGGGATCCGTTCGTAGAGTTAAAAATTTAGATCTTATCTCTGATGTAGAAGGTCTTGCATAATTAGGAGGAGTATTTCCTGTCCAATTCCATGCGAGGCACAGTGTACACCATACATAGATAGTTGCTTCCCTATGAATAAGTAATGAGAAATAATAGAAAATTTTCATCATTAAACTGATATAAATTAAATTTAGATACATATGAGTCCATTACAGTGAGAAAAATATCACCTTTACCTTTACTGGATTGTAAGCTGAGAATATTAGATAAGGTACCAGTTTCTCGACACACTGTTTTTTTACTTGTAGTAATATGATGCACATTTTTATATATGTCAAAATTTGTATTATTGTTGTTCTTCGACACTATTAAGTCAAGAAAAATAAATGAAACATAAATAATAATTATTCAATTAACTAATGTCGTATTTGATTTTATACAATTTTAGCAGTATACTTTCGTAGTTAAATTTTTTTTTGTATTGGTTTGATTTTATTGAATTATTTTTTAAATTATTAAACTAAATCAATGAGTATCTATATCATATTATTTAAAATATATCCAGTCATGACTTAAAAATAAATACAATTCAATTTAAATAATAAATAAAACTCTAAATTTAAATATAATTTTAAAATTTTAATTTATTTAAATCGAGTTAAATAGATCTACGCAAAGGCATCAAATTTCATATTTTCCCAATTAGTATAGAATTTTATGTATTAATTTAAATTAAATAGTATATTATTTTAAATTATGACAGAGTATATCTTAAATAATATTAAATAATTAATTAACCTAAATAGTACATGAATATTTGAGATTTTTTATTTATATACGCATGAGAAAAATATTATTTCTCAAAATACGAATGGCTTAAAAGTGTTCCTGAATTGTGCATGACAATTTCATGTGAAGCATCAACGAAATGGAATAAGCCTCCATTTTAAGAGAGGTGAACACAAAATAGATGAGAAGGTATTGTGTGCGTTAGAAAACCCATTCCAAAGGAGGCAACCACGAAATAGAGCAAGTCATGTATACCAACACCAACCACAAAATGGAACAATCCATAACTGTCACATGCAAAATGGGAATTTCAATAGAGCTGAACACGAAATGGGCCACTCCTTATCTCTCTCCCCTTCCGATTTTCTCGAATCCTCCCTCGTACACATAATTAAAATACTGATGGACAAAGGCTAAGAGAGAAATAAAATTATTGTTGGTTGATTATTGACAAAAAAAATTGGTTTTTAATTTTTTTTTTCATGTGTGCCTGGGCGTACATATGAAAGTTTAAATTTAAAGATGGATAAAATATTGTTTTAATTCCTACTATTTAAATTAAGTCTTAATTTTATTTCTAGTGTTGTATTATTTTTTTATTTTAGTCATTTTGTTAAAATAATTTTTTAATATAATTTTTCTTTAATCAAGTGAGTCTAATTCATCCAAAATTTAGTTTAAAAAGTAAAAGTCATTTTGTACTTAAATTATAAATACTATTTGTCTTTATATATTTTGAACAAAAAAATTTATATGTCCCATATTTTAAAATATAAAAATTATTTTTGTATTTTTAATTAATAAATTTTATTTATTTTTAAATTAAAAAGTTAGAAATTTATTTATCATTTTCTCTAAAAATTATGTGATCTAAATGCCAATAATAAATATTCTCTTCAAGCACTCTCAATATTATTATTATTATTATTATTATTATTATTATTATTATTATTATTATTATTATTATTTACCAAAGGATGTGTTGATCACAGCAAGCCATTTATCTCTTTCATCCTGCATCCGTTCTATAAGCATTCTCTTTTTATGATCCTCAGACAATTGCTTCACGCGCTTGACCTATTCAGCCCCTGCTATTGCTTTAACTATAATAATTTCTTCTTCTATCTCAGCACGCTCTCTCTCAGTCTGACGCTGCGGTGGCTGTGAGCTCGCAATTTGGGGAGTTAAGATTCTTTTTTCAATTTCAAAATTTCACGTTATTTGGGGGGTTAAGATTCTTTTTTCAATTTCAAAATTTCACCTTAATTTTAGAGAGGAGAGAAGAGGAGTGTGAGAGTGGGATTGGGCTACGGACTTAAGCCGTTAGGATTTAGGTTTTTTTTAAAGTAAAAACGGCACCATTTGGAGGAGTTATTAACAAACTGAAAATTCTTTAAAAAAACCAATCAATTCTAATGGTTTACTGATTAATCACATATTCGACCGATTTTGTAATCAATTTTTTTATCAGATGATTTATTCATAACATCTTTTCAACCATTTTTAAATTTATAAAATTATTTATAATAATTACAAAAAGTGCTCATAATAAAAAATTTAAAATTTTATAAAAATATTTTATTTAAAATTGTTAGTAAAATTTTAGTTGTACTCTATTTCAAAATAAATAATTATAATGATATTAATATTTTATATAACAACTCATACAAAAAATTCAAATTTCATACAATTTTTTTCGTTCATTTTTAATAGCTCATAAATACAAAAAATATTGTACGAAATTTAAATTATTTTGTATTAATTTTTATATAAAATAACCATATCATTATAATTATTCATGCATATAATTCGAATCTTATGAATTTAATTTAATACGTATTTGCCTAAATTGAATTTATTAATTCGATTTATATAGAAATGTAAATTCAATTTATTTAATTTAATTTATTTTTGTATGTGGTATGATTTGATTGAAAGAGCAACAATTTATACTGCTTCGTAGATTCTTCTATAATTTTATCTAGTATCAATAAAATTCTACTATCACTGATTTTTAAAAAATTAAAATTTAAAACGATGGTTAAAAATAAATAAATAGGATAGATTTAATTCTTCTATAATTGTATGCGTTTTTTTTCCTGATTTGCGTTTTTATCACAATCCACAAGTTCTATGTTTTATAAATTAACGTTAATTCATATATAGTATATAAATAAATTTAATTAGAATAAATAACAATTTATTTATTTTATTTTAAACTTTATAAATGAAAAGACTAATTCACTAATATAACAAATTATAATTAATGTAGTATAATTAATTAAGTAATATAAATTATATTAATTATATTAATATTTAAATATCTAATCAAATCAATTAGTTGATATAATTAAGTGAGTGCAATAAATTGTATTGAACGAGTTAAAACAATTAAATCGAGAAACACTCTTCGAAGCATGCCACGTCAACTTCATCATTAAGTGCAGACATCCAATTTTTATATAATAGAATAGATTAAATAATATTATTTAAATTAAAAAACTAATTAAAGGTTGAATTTTAAAGGACACGTAGTTTTTTTATCAAAATTAAACTCTTATTTTATAGACAAGACAAAAAAATCTCTAATTTCACAAAAGATGTTTATATTTTTTTTAAATTTATTATTTTTTATATACTATATCTATCTATATAGGGTAAGAATTGATACATCCTAAACCGGATTCCATCCCCACTAAAACCTGTCTCGTACCAGGTTGAGTGATTATCCGTCCAAACGCGATAGGGCGGATCAGGTATGAGCACTGTTGCCAATCTTACTTTTCAACAAAACCTAAATCTTTTCACAGATTCTCTCCACCTCTTCTCTCACCGTCATCCGCCATCCTCCTTTCCCCTTACCGCTATGCTCCTCCTTCTCACTGTTTCTCTCTCTCACTCTCAAGGTCACCGCAGCACCATCATTGTGCACCAATTAAATTGGTTCTGGAACCAACGGTAATCGAGTCCAACCCAAACTAAACCAATGACTCTCTTTCTAGCAATTGGTTCGGGTAACAATGTTAGAGGTGTAAAATCTAAACTAACTCGTAGACCCGACCATATATTAATTAAATAAAATTTAAAAAATACATATGCCTTTTAATATCTTTAGTGTTTAATATATTTGGATTTTAATGTGTTTAGTTTTTAATGTATTTAGTATTTAACATGTTTGGATTATTTTTATTAATGTTACATTTTTATTGTACTTACAAAATTTTTAATATAAAAATTTCATTTTTTTATTTTTTTTATTTTATGAATTTCTATTTTATCAAGTATCCAATTATCCGAACCGAACTAATCTATTTTTAATTGGTTTGATTTAATTTAAATACACAAAAAAAAATACAAATTCGAACCAAACCGAACTAATTACAATTCAATTGATTCGGTTCTAATTTAACCTTAAACCCGAACCAACTCTATCCGTGTTCACCCTATATTTTTATGCCTAGGAAAAGAAGCAAGGTTTTAGCTTTTTTCCGTTAGTTCAGTTATTCTGTCAATTTCGGTGGAAAATTCCCACCTTTTTAAGATTTGAATTTCCTGTACGAGGTGGGGGTTCTAGAACAGCGCGCGTCGAGGAAGATGAAGACATTGTTTTGGGTTGTGTTTGTTTCATTGGTGGCTTCAGCATGGTTGCCACTCTTAGTGTTTCAAAAAACTCGCAGGGCTCGCTAGGAAAGAGGACATTCCGTACATAAAGTGCCAAGTTTGTGAGATTCTCGCTAAGCAGTTGCACCAGCAGGTGAAGATCAAGCAAGCTGAGATCGCTCCCAAAAAGGTTTTCTTTTTTGTTTTGCTTTTGTTTTTCTATGTCTTTCAATTGATTCATTGTGTTTCTGTCAGTATGTTTTATTGGTAAGATTGTTCTGTTCTTGTTTGGACTTATTACAATTTTGTGTGTGTTTTTGGGATGCTAGATCTCGGAGTATGAGATCATTAAGATAACAGATAATGTTTGTAATCTTAAGAAGGTAGAAGTGGATTGGATATTGTGCATTGATATTGTGGAGAAAGAAGATAGGCTTGAGGTAAGAATGGTGGTTCAATTTTTGCATTTATTTGATGATTGTGTGTGGTTCATGCAATCTTTTTTGGGTTTTGGATTGAATAACAATAAAGCAAGAGTTTTAATGGTTACATTGCTTTTGTTTTAATACCTGCACATTGATTTTGCAACTTCCTTGTATTGTTTAACAGTTAGTTGAGCATGACTCTGAAGGACAGTGCAATTCTAAGTGCAAGACAATCGAGCGAGCGTGTCAGGAGGTATGGAACTTTGTGTGATTTTCGCTGGGTGCATTTGTTTGTTGCCAATGAATTGCACACCTTATTTTCTTTTGGTTCTGAATGGCAAATTATATATGAATTATTTTCAGGTTATAGGGTATTCGGATGCAAATGTTGCTGAATATCTATATACTTGGAAGCCTGATGCTGATTTATTGTACAAATATTTCTGTAAAGACCTTACTAAAGCATGCAACACCAAGCCACCCCCTGTCCTTAAGGTAGTGGTAATCTGAAATTGAGGCTTTGAGTTTTATATTTATGGGTGAATACCCATCCCAGCTCTTGGTAATTTTTTTTGAAGGACTACGAGGTTCCCAATAAAAAAAAAATCTTTTTCAGTCCTTAATATTTAATTTTGTGAAACTATTAGCTCTTCCGTGAATGATTTCTCTTCGAAACAAGCTTATGTGACATGTTAATCACTAATATATCATCTATTTAATTTTATAAATAAAAACAATTTAAAAATCATTAATATTTCTCAGTTTTAAACAGTAAATTTAACTAATATATTTGAAAAAGGTAATAAAAAATAAAAAAATAAATGGCCTAATAATTATTTTCAGAAGACAACGAGACTCCCAATAAAAAAAATATGTCAATCCTAGTTAGTTCTTAACGAATAAGTCAATAGTTTAACATGTCATATAGGCTTATTCCATTAATACAGAGAGAAAATATTGATCGAGGGGCTAAGCAGCCTCACAAAACTAAAGATCAAGAGCCAAAAAGGGTATTTACTTTTGTTGAGAACTTCGTTGTCTTTCAAAATAATTATCAGCGGCCATTTAGAATTTTTTCTCCATCTTTATTGTTTATTTACTGCTTTCGAAAACCAACTATGTGCTTAGTTTCGATTTATGTAGTTATGTGATTATAGACCAATGCCAACTATGTTGCTAGTTCAATCGAGCTTATGTGATTACTGATTATAGATCATTAGGACAGCTGGAGTATTTGTTATAGCTGATAGTCTGCCCTAGATCAAAGTGTAAAATGTAACCCTTGATGAGAAAATCAAGATTTCTTTTTCGTGTCCATGGTTTATTTTCATGCATTTCTCAGTTCACTTTTTTTATCAACAATCAAAACAATAATTTACCCACACCTTGCACCTTAGGTTGCAAATTCCATAATCCCAACCAAATGAAATATCCATTCTTTGAAGTAAATAGTTTGGGAACTATGATTCTCTTTCATGCGATGATATTGTCATATTGTGTAATATGGTCTTGCCATTATTGTTTTATGTTTTGAAAAGCTACTTCATCGCTTAAGACAGTGGTGGAGGGCAAAGAAAACAAGTTCAAAGAAGGGAACAAAAGGAGCCAAGTCTGAACTTCAGCAAGTCACAAAAGCTCACACTGCATCTCTCTAGATTGTTGAAGAACTGCAGGCATTTCAACACTCAGTTTGTTACATGTACAATGTGCCTGTGATAGTGACCACTTGTCAATTGGAATGTTTCATTTTCCAGTCAAGGATTTTTCTCTATTCACGTATCTTAATGAGTCAGTTTTGATGTTGAGGGTGGGTGTATACTAGCTAAGTGATAGTGAGGACTATGAACTTATAATGTTCTCCAAAGGTTTATTTTCCTTTTTTTCCCCTTACTCCTTATTTTTAGAATTCTTTTTCTCTAAAAAACATTAGTTTAGATTGTCTTCTATATTGAATTCCCTCATAATTGTGTTGAAACATGGTTGATTAGGATGAAAAATAGAAGTTAAAACAAGTAGAGGAATGTAAATTGCTTAAAGTGTAAAGGAACAGATCATATATTCATTTGAGAACAAGACTAACTTTAATGTAATGAGATTGATATTGGCACTCCTGTTTTTAATAATGTCATATCATATATAATGTTTTCACCTCTATTTGCATGAATCTGCCAAAAAAAGAAGATATTATTAAAATAAGAATGGCATTATCTATTTCTCTAATTTATATAAGCACATTAGATAATCATAACCATCTCTATTCAAAATTTATGTGTTAAATTTCGTAACATATTTTACTTGCTTATAGTGTGTGGATACTGGCACTATGCTGCTCATTTCTTAATGTAGAGAATAGTATTCACAAACAAAAAATCTTCTTAATATTTAAATTTGATTGCTACTAATGTACCAGAAGTAAATATTACAAGTACTCCCAATGAATCACAAGGTGCAAGAATTATTACATCAAGGTTTATTTTGGTCATAAGAAGGTTGAAGGAGTATTAGAATGAAAATGACATTAGCAATCATGCAAATTTTGTATACTTGCTAACAAAGGCAAATCTATTCACTGAAAATTGATAACAATTAACAAATAGTTGCTTATGGGGTTAATTAAATGCTGAATAAAATAATATTTTAAATATCATTAAATCCAAAAAAGCCAGAACAGCAACTATGAATTTATAAGCGAATTTAAGCAAATGCCAAAAGAAAAATGTTAGGAGCCATTAAAATTTATTATTTTTAGTCTTCACTTAGTCATCAATTCAATTTTTTTAGTCTAATAAACTAACAATATATTTATCTCATATTTTTAAACTGAGGACAAACTGATAACCACGCACAAACAATAAATTTTACTGCGCTCTAGTATTTCTCATGTGAAAATACAGTTACAGTTTCTCAAATAGCAGCCTCTACATTAAAATATAAAAGCGGCAATAATTGCCGTATCTTTTTTATTCTTTACTTTGTTCCCATCAAATGGTGTGAATTTTTAACTCAATTTCAGTCTTGCTTAATTTGCTTTCAAATTATTGTGCTGTAATTTTATTACTCTCCCTCTTTTCTTTTTCACGGAATAATAAGTGGATGTTTTTGATAGTGTTTGTTTGTGCAACTGAATCTTATTCTCATCATCATAAATTAGAATGTCATGTTGAATGTAGACGTGAATATAAAAGTATTATGCTATTGTATTTTTTAGAAATTCTACTATCATTTGTTCTGTAACTTCGACTTATGTAGACGTCTGTATTTGTATGTTCCATTTTAATGTGTTGAGTTTTTTTATTTTTAAAAAAAAACTGCGACTTATATTTATCAAAGAATTATGCTATTTTATAGTCATGAACAAGGGGTAACATAATTAGGAGAATAGAAAGAAAAAGGGGTAACAAACTAGATAAATTTAAAATAAATGTAGTGGAAGAATTGGCACTGACTAAGCTATCCCAAAACCGATGCTCCTCAAGAATCAAGATGCAAGGAATTAACTAATTAATCAATAAGATTTTCAATTTTATAAGAGGTGCATTGCGTTGAATATATTTAACTATTATGACGATATACATTGGAGTCTTAAATTAGTTTCGAATTGTGGCATACACCGAAGTGGTTTCAATAGCACATTTTTTGCTTATGTTACGGCCCGGCCCAGAATCAACTTTGGGCCGACCCGATCTAAGCCATACCCGACCCGGACACGCGTCCTCCAACCGACCCGGACACGCGTCCTGTACGGCTCCCACACGGCCGCAGGACAGCGCCCTTGGAAATGTGGGCCTGTCCCATAAGGGGCCCACTACTGACATGTATATAAGGGGAAGATTGGCTCTTCCCCCGGGGTACGTCACATATTCCAACCTTATTCTCTGCTCGCCTGCACATTGCTGACTTGAGCGTCGGAGTGTCTTTGCAGGTGGCACCCCCCCTTCTTCACTTCTCCACAAGTGCTCGGTTACTCGCCTACTCGCAAGGAGCGCGGCCCAAGCTGAGACGTCCTCCCCTCTACATCTATCCACCCGACCTGTTCGGAACCCGATCAACGAACATTGGCGCCGTCTGTGGGGAACCTCTTGGCCTAAATGGAAGTCGCGCCAGGTCCCGGCGACCGAGCTCGAGCAGCCGGAGCGGAGGGGGCAGCCTCCGTCGCCTCACAAAGGGGAGGCCGGAGATCCCCCCAACAACACGCGAGAACCCGACCATTCGGGGGAACGGGCGGCGATAGCGCCATAATAATGCAGGAGCTACGCCACAGGGTCCAGAACCTAGAACGACAGCTAGCCGACCGGGAAAGGGATGGATGGTCTACCGATCCGAGCTACACCCCGTCCCCCGGGGGCGAGGAGGAAGAGAGCTCTCACCGAAGCCACTCACGGCGTATATCTGCGTCCCGGATGGAAGCAGAGGAATCACCCATTCCAAGAAGACGGAACGACATGGTCATCTACTCTCGTGGCAGACAATCTTGCCGGACGACAAGAGGTCGTGAGGACGGAGAAGGGAAATCCGAGAGAACACGACAACCTGTGATAATGGGTGTCACGCCGTTCCACCGATCTATCCTCGAGGTCCGGTTGCCGAAACACTTCGACAAACCAACGGACATGAGGTATGACGGAACTCAAGATCCTCTAGAACATCTCACGGCCTTCGAGGCTAGGATGAACCTAGAAGGAGTAGGCGACGAGGTAAGGTGCCGCGCCTTCCCGGTAACCTTAGCAGGACCAGCGATCAGATGGTTTAATGGCCTCCCGCAAGGTTCCATCTACAGTTTCTCAGACATCAGCCGCGCCTTCCTGGCCCAATTCACAACGCGAATAGCAAAGGCCAAGCATCCTATCAACCTTCTCGGGGTAACCCAAAGACAGGGAGAGCCGACCAGGAGGTACTTAGATCGGTTCAACGACGAATGCTTGGAAATCGACGGCTTAACCGACTCGGTGGCCAGTCTCTGCCTAACGAACGGCCTCCTCAACGAGAACTTTCGAAAACACCTCACCACGAAGCCGGTTTGGACAATGCATGAAATCCAAACGGTGGCGAAGGAGTACATAAACGACGAGGAGGTCAGCCGAGTCGTGGCAGCCAATAAGCGGCAGTCCGGTTACGGCCAGGCTCGGCAGTCCGGTGGAGACGGTGAAAGAACAAAAGAAAAGGCTAGAGAGGAGGCGTCAAACAAGGCCCCTAGGCCTTTCCCTCGAGTTGGGAAATTTACTAACTACACTCCACTCGCCCTCCCCATAGTGGAAGTTTACCAACAAATAGCTGAGAAGGGAATTCTTCCGAAACCCCGACCACTCAAAGACCGCACGGGTGGAAACAAGAACCTTTATTGTGAATACCATAAGGGATATGGCCATCAAACACAGGATTGCTTCGACCTGAAGGATGCATTAGAACAGGCGATAAGAGAAGGGAAGCTAGCAGCGTTCTCCCATCTCATCAGGGAGCCGAGAAGACGTTATCGCGACCAGGATGAGGAAGGCAAGACGCGATCGGCCAAACGGCGACAAGATCCCGAAGACAGAGACCATGGCCTCACTGTGATAAACGTAGTAACGGCAAAAAACACTGCACCAAAGTCCCGGTCGGCACACAAGAAAGACGCCAAGGTTCTGGCGATCTCATCTCCACCAGTGCAGAGCACCAAAAAACCTCCATCCATTTCTTTCGGCCCAGAGGACCAATGGTTCGGCGACGCCCCGGAAAACCCTCCCATGGTCATAACGGCCAGGGTGGGAACCGGCCTCGTCAAACGGATCCTTGTCGACACCGGAGCTGATTCAAACATCATGTTCCGCAACGTGTTCGACGCACTGGGGCTGAAGGACACCGACCTGACGACTCACCAGCACGGGGTTATCGGGTTAGGCGATCACTTCATTAAACCAGATGGAGTCATTTCCCTACCGATCTCGGTGGGACAGGTGCAAGGTCGCAGATCGGCAATGGCCGAATTCGTAATCCTCCGAGACTCTACAGCCTACAACATCATCTTGGGAAGAAAAACAATCAATGATTTTGAGGCCATAATCAACACCAAGCTGCTAGTTATGAAGTTTGTCACCGATGATGGATCCATAGGGACCATAAGAGGAGACCTCGAGACGGCGGTCGCCTGTGACAACGCCAGTCTTTCCCTCAGAAAGAAGTCCAAGGAAGCATCTGGTGTATTCCTAGCCGACCTTGATGCCAGAGTAGAGGACAAGCCGAGGCCGGAACCAGAAGGGGACCTGGAGAAATTTAGCATTGGTGAAGAAGGAGAAAAGTTCACATTCGTTAACAAGAACCTCCCACATGAGCTGAAGAAGCCGTTGATTGAAATGATAAGGGCCAATAGGGACCTGTTCGCATGGACACCAGCCGACATGCCGGGCATAGATCCATAAATCATCTCACATCACCTAGCCGTCAAACCGGAAGCACGGCCAGTGGCCCAACGGAGGAGAAAGATGTCGGCGGAAAGAGCAGAGGAGGTAGCCAAGCAAACGGCTGGCCTCCTAGAAGCAGGCTTCATACGAGAAGTGGACTACTCGACGTGGCTCTCAAATGTGGTATTGGTGAAGAAACACAATGGCAAATGGAGAATGTGTGTGGACTACTCTGACCTTAACAAAGCATGCCCCAAAGATTGCTTCCCCCTCCCCAACATAGATGCACTCGTCGACGCCGCGGCGGGGTACCGGTATCTGAGTTTCATGGACGCCTACTCCGGCTACAATCAGATACCGATGCACCGACCAGACGAAGACAAAACGGCGTTCATAACGCCAGGAGGAACTTTCTGCTACAAGGTAATGCCGTTTGGCTTGAAAAATGCAGGGGCGACATATCAAAGGCTGATGAACAGGATATTCCACGACCTCATAGGGAAAACGGTTGAAGTTTACGTGGATGACATCCTGGCAAAAACAACACGACCTGACGACCTCCTGAACGACCTGGCAAGTGTATTTGCGTCCCTCCGTCAACATGGCATGAGGCTGAACCCCCTCAAGTGCGCCTTCGCCATGGAAGCCGGCAAGTTCCTGGGATTCATGATAACTCAAAGAGGGGTAGAAGCTAACCCGGAGAAGTGCCAGGCAATACTTCAGATGAAGAGCCCGGGATGTATCAAGGACGTCCAGAGGTTGGCAGGAAGATTGACATCACTTTCTCGGTTTCTCGGAGCCTCGGCAACAAAGGCCCTGCCATTTTTCAACCTCATGAAGAAAGGAATGGCGTTTGAATGGACACCAGCGTGCGAAGAGGCCTTTCAACACTTCAAGGAAATCCTGTCGACACCCCCCGTTCTCGGGAAGCCAAGGGACGGGGAACCACTATACCTATATCTCGCTATAACAAGCGAAGCCCTGGCCGCGGTACTAGTACAGGAGGACGGGAAAACCCAACAGCCGGTCTACTTCATAAGCAGGGCCCTGCAAGGAGCAGAATTAAGATATAGCAAGCTTGAAAAGCTAGCCTTAGCACTCCTAACTTCCTCAAGAAGGCTAAAACAATACTTCCAGAGTCACCAGGTGGTCGTCAGAACGGACCAAGGGATTCGGCAAGTTCTCCAAAAACCTGACCTGGCGGGAAGAATGATGACTTGGTCCATAGAACTTTCCCAATATGACATACGGTACGAGCCCCGGCAAGCCATCAAGGCGCAGGCCATGGCAGATTTTTTGGTCGAAGTAACAGGAGATCCAGGCGAAGACATGGGTACACGGTGGAAGCTCCATGTGGACGGAGCCTCCAACCAGACCTTCGGAGGTGCCGGGATCATCCTGGAAAGTCCGAATGGGGTCGTATACGAACAGTCGGTTAGATTCGAGTTCCCCATCTCGAACAACCAGGCAGAATACGAAGCCCTCATAGGAGGCTTGACCCTAGCAACAGAGGTCGGCGCAAGAAGGCTGGAAGTATGCAGCGACTCCCAAGTCGTCACTTCCCAAGTAAATGGCAGCTACCAAGCTAAGGACCCCTTGTTGCAGAAGTACTTGGAAAAGGTCAAAAGTTTGAGCCAAAAGTTCGAAGAGGTCACGGTCCAGCACGTACCCAGAGAAAGGAACACACGAGCAGACCTCCTATCGAAATTAGCTAGCACGAAGCCAGGGGAGGGAAACCGGTCTCTCATCCAAGGCATGACAAAGGAAACAGCAATTGCACTACACATAACAACCCTAAGTTCTTCATGGCTAGACCCCATCACCAACTACTTAGAACATGGCCAAGTCCCTAGCGATGAAAAAGATGCGGCAAAATTAAGGAGAGAAGCAGCCAAATACGCCATCATCCAAGGACAGCTGTTCAGAAAAGGGCTTAGTCAACCCCTACTGAAGTGCCTACACACCGACCAGACGGACTATGTCCTCAGGGAAGTCCACGAGGGCTGCTGTGGGCACCATATCGGAGGCAGAGCCCTAGCAAGGAAGTTAATCCGAGCTGGGTACTACTGGCCGTCGATGATGGCAGATTCCAAAGAGTTCGTCAAAAAGTGCATCAAGTGCCAACAAAACGCCAACTTCGCCAAGGCACCGGCCTCTGAGTTAAGCTTGCTAACGACCTCCCGACCATTCGCTCAGTGGGAGTCGACCTCTTGGGGCCCTTCCCGGTTGGCCCTGGGCAGGTCAAATATCTCATAGTGGCAATTGATTATTATACCAAATGGATAGAAGCTGAACCACTAGCTAGCATATCCTCAGCCAATTGCAGAAAATTCATGTGGAGGCAGGTGATAACACGATTCGGGATACCAGAAGTCGTCATCTCGGACAACGGCACACAATTTACTGACAGGAAGTTCACAGAACTTCTCAACGGCCTGGGTATAAGACAAAGGTTCTCGTCGGTAGAACACCCTCAGACGAACGGACAAGTGGAGTCCGCCAACAAGGTTATCCTTTCAGGGCTAAAAAAGAGGTTGGACAGTAAAAAGGGTGCTTGGGCCGACGAGCTGGCATCGGTACTCTGGTCTTACCGAACAACCGAGCAGTCCTCCACCAAAGAAACTCCCTTCCGACTCACATACGGGGTGGATGCAGTAATACCCGTAGAGATCGGTGAACCAAGTCCACGATTGCTTTTGAAAGGAGTAGATGAAACTATAGAAAAGGACCTCATAGATGAAGCCCGGGAAATGGCCCATTTGACGGAAACAGCGCTAAAACAAAGAATAGCTCTGCGCTACAACACCAAAGTGCTCAAGAGGGACTTTGAGCCTAACGACCTCGTCCTGAGAAGGAATGATATCGGCCTGCCGACCCCCGGAGAAGGCAAGCTAGCGGCAAACTGGGAAGGCCCCTTCAGAGTCAGAAAGGTGATGGGAAAAGGAGCCTTCAAGTAAGAGAGGCTCGATGGCAGAGAAATCCCGAGAACATGGAACGCGGACAACCTTAGAAGATTTTACTCCTAGAAAACGGAACGACGGGCCGGCTAATCTAGCTAAGTAGTCAATTTGTCATTTATAGTAACTTTCAAGTCCTTTATGTGGTTACCGAATAAGATATACTTGTGCAAATTCTCCACCATATTTCATCTAAATTTTTCAGATAAACCATCCCGTCGTGACTAACAACGACGTGCGACCCGGGACTGATCACCCCGGGAAGCCGTCAACCACCGTTGTAACAAACAACTACACGAAAGGCCACAGGCCGCCGGTCTAAACGACTCCAAACCAAAAACGGTTAATAGGAACAATAACACGAGCAGGCGAGCAAACGACAAATATAAACCAAAACGGTTAAAAATGATAACGCACTCAGATAAATAAAAGGTTTATCACGACAACACGAGCAAGCGACCAAAAAGGCCATTTTTCACAAGCCAAAATTAAAACGGCTAACATCAAATAGTTCACAAAAGCCAAAAACGGCAAAGACTAAAATAAGTTTACAAGTCAGAAGAAAGCGGCTAAACGGGAACTGTAAACAAGGATCATTTCGTGGAGGCATCGACAACCTTGCCGTCATGGATGACCTTGCGAACACCAATCGCCGACGTGTCGAACTCAGGGGCAATAATTTTAACTTGTGCTTTAAGGGCTTCCTCGGTAGCCAGGATCGCCCCCCTGCCCTGTTTGACGACGTCCTTGTACTTAGCCTTCCATGTCGCCAGTTCGGCCTCCACGGCCCTCTTCTCTTCCTCAACTTCGACCGCACGCTTTTGCGCTGCGGCGACCTGACCTTCCAGAGCCATCTCACGCTCGACCAAGCGTTCAATCGTCGCATCCGACTCTTTCTGTTTCTTCTCGGCAGCGGTTAACTTTTGTTCGGCAGCAGTCGCTTTCTGCTCAGCAGTGGTGGTCTTCTTCTCGGCAGCATCCAACTTCTCCGAAGTTTGAGTCAATTGCCCCCGGAGAGTTTCCACTTCATCTTTTAATTCATTGTTGGCCTTCCCACTAGCCTCCAGCCTCCTGCGGAGGGACTCCATCCCGGACAGCTCAAACTCGGCCTTCCGAGCTATCACAGCACCCCGCAGAAGTGTTCGGTACATCCACCTCGCTTGCCCGGCAAGGGAAGATTCGTGGAAATACTCCTCGGTGCCGGGGATCAGTTGGGTGTCTATAAAGTTGGATGCATCGAAATTCCTCTCCATGACGGTGAGGACCCCTTCGGGACTTGAAGACGCTTTCCTTTTTCTTTTTGGGGTAGGGACGACCACCTCCACATCATCGTCAGGGGCAGACGTCGAGCCCCCTTGTCCTACCACTTCACGAGGAGGAGAGGAATGAACCGATTTCTCGACCTCGACCTGGGCGGCTTGGGTCGAGGCCCCGGTTCCCCCAACCACGGCCTCCTGCCTCGGAGCTGCGTTGTCCTCGGGAGGAGCTGTAGACGTCTCAGCGGCAGACTGGTCATTATCTTCTTCTTCATCACCGCCGCCAAGAAAAGTCTGAAACAAGTCGGAAAGACCCGTCACCGACGCAGACATATCCACTGCAAGAAAAAAAGAAAGGAGGTCGGTTAATCGTCACAAAATATCAACAAAAGGGAAAAAAGACAAAGGGAAAAGTAAAAAGCTTCTCACAAATATAGTTACGGCCGGACTCCCGGTCACCCATAAGGAGATGGGGATTTACCGGGTTCTTCCCAAAAACCGCGTTTAGCACCTCGGCAATCTGCTGATCTACTGCCGACATGTTTTTATAAACTACCTTAATAAAACTATTGGCTCCTGCCCCGAAGCTCCAATAAGTCGGGATGATCCGTACCCCCTCCAGAGACAACCAAAAGGGGTGACGACCTTTGGCCGGGCGGACCTTAAAATACTTGTCCTTAAACCCATGGTAAGAATCTTCGTACAAACCGAAAATCTTCCGACCCTGGGCAGCCCGGAAGGACATGAACCCCTTCCTATGTTTCCCCTCCTTGGAAGGGTTTGTGAGGTTGAAGAAAAAGAGAAAAACATCCACGGACACCGGCAGGTCGAGATATTCACAGACCATCTCGAAACATCGGATCGAAGCCCAACTGTTCGGATGCAACTGCGACGGTGACACGGAAATTCGGTTTAAGAGCGCCATTTGAAAGGCTGAGAACGGAATGCGAACTCCGACTTGAGTGAACATGGCTTTGTAGAACCAAATCCAGTCGGCGACCTGGCGGGGTTGGAAGTTGATTTCATACAACCGCTCGTGAGCAGCCGGGACGAAGGCGTCATAATTGGCCTCCTCGTCGGTCCCGCCACACAGGTACCCGGCTCGTCGGAACTCGGTGAGCTCCTCTTCGCCCATCTGATTGGGTGACTCCCTTATATCAGAGACGACCCAAGCATATTGGTCGTACGCCGCGGGGTTAACGGATGTCCGGGAGACCGTGCGAGCCATACCTACATGGGGGTACCATCCAGTTAGTCTAAGAGATCGGTTGCTCAAGCCGAACACACACACCACCCTCACGACTTCCCGACTAAGGCCAAACAGGACTAAGTGGCTAAAAGAGCGAGAGAAAACCTACCCTGGAATGGTACTTTTCCCCCCTAACACATCTACTCGTGACTAAAAAGCTACACAGTAAAATCAAAAGAACCAAGGCAACAAGCATACCAAAAATAATGCACAAAGAGAGGAATGATTCGAGATTTACCTAAATTGATGGAAAAAGGATGATTGCGAATCTGGAGAAAATGCAAGAAACACGAACGGAGGCACCACAGCAACACCTTGAAATCTTGTAGCAAGGGGGAAGAAAGGAAGAGCAGGGAGTGTAGGGAGTGCGAAAAGGTGTAAAAACGTCGAAATCAATCGTTTAAAAACGGCCCCCAAAGCGCGAAACTGCTGGGGGCAAAATAGTCTTTTCAAACGGGGTTTCTCCCCATTATGAGCATTCAATGATCGGCGCAGGAAACGAAGCGATGAAACGGTTGTTTAAGCAACCAAGAGACGCGCGTTGGGGGGCACATCCTCCCCACGAGCGGCCGACCAGACGAGATGCGAGACGACACGCCATTGGTAGCTCCCACGACTACCATTGGCGCGTGGGGGCACTGTTACGGCCCGGCCCAGAATCAACTTTGGGCCGACCCGACCCAAGCCATACCCGACCCGGACACGCGCCCTCCAACCGACCCGGACACGCGTCCTGTACGGCTCCCACACGGCCGCAGGACAGCGCCCTTGGAAATGTGGGCCTGTCCCATAAGGGGCCCACTACTGACATGTATATAAGGGGAAGATTGGCTCTTCCCCCGGGGTACGTCACATATTCCAACCTTATTCTCTGCTCGCCTGCACATTGCTGACTTGAGCGTCGGAGTGTCTTTGCAGGTGGCACCCCCCCTTCTTCACTTCTCCACAAGTGCTCGGTTACTCGCCTACTCGCAAGGAGCGCGGCCCAAGCTGAGACGTCCTCCCCTCTACATCTATCCACCCGACCTGTTCGGAACCCGATCAACGAACAGCTTATATAAAGTACATTGGAGTGTTAATTTGTGTATAAATTTTATGTTTTTATTTTAATTTATGTATGAATATATAAATTTAAAGTGTTATTTAATTATTATAAGAATGGTAGAGATTAGACAGGTATTTATAGAGATAAATTAGGGTATAGTATTTTATTATTTGCTAGCGTAGTAGTGGGCAGGAGGCCAGGAGTGGAGTTAGACTAATGATTCAGGAGACGCGTGTTTAATAATTTATTAAAAATATTTTATATTACTATTTTTAATAATAAAATTAAAAAAAATTAAATATATAATCTCAATTAAATATATGACTTTTTAAATGTTGGAGTAGTAATAGTAGAAATATCTTTATTTTTTTAATTTTTTTTTAAAATATATCAATAGTTTTAAATTTACTCATAATTCAAATGGTTAAAAAAAATTTATAATTAAAAATATATTAAAAAAAGTATAAGTTATAATCTATCATTTTTATAAAATATAAAAATTATATTTTAATTTAAAATAAAATATTAAAATTTAGAATAATAATACTAATATTGTAGTATAAATAATACAAAATTATAACTAAATAATTGGTTAATAAAAAAACTAAATATACAAACTAAGGTATAATAATATACAAATTTAATAAATAATAGTAAATTAAATAAATAATTAAATATATAAAAAAATAAAATTAAATACCTACATATAATATTTAAAAATAATAAAGATGTAAGGAATTTTTTTAGATAAATATAAAGCAGATAAGGTGGTATAAAGCATAAAGGAATAAGATATTTATTTTTGAATAACAATAATGAGGTGTACACAGTTAAAGAAAAAAAAAATAGGATGGATGAGCATATTTTTGAACTCATATTTTCCCTTTTTTTTTAATGTAAAATGCACACATCCTTATCCAATTCACTATTCCATTTTGACATTTTATCGACTACACCAAGTAACCTATGAAAAATAGTAAAAAAAAAAAAACATTAAATATGTTCTACTTTTTGTATGATTATATATTTTGGTTGTTAGTTTAATAGTTTTTTTAAAATAAAAAAAAAACTTTTTTGTAAAAGAAAAATGGAAGGTCACTTGTTGAACTAAAATTTTTTTTAATCTGTAAAAAAATAGAAGATAAAATGATTAAAGAGATAAAAAAATAAAAAAAAGTTATTATTACTATTTTAAAGTGAAAATAGGAAATTTTTTGAGTGAATGAAAATATTAAAAGAAAAACAGAAATTTATATTTTATTTTTTAAATAAAATGAACTAAACCTAAAATTACTATATCTTAATAAAAAAAGGGGCCATCTCCATAAAATTCATTTATTTTTAACAAAAATTAAAATTTTGGAGACCACTGCCCTCGTTCAATGATATGTGCCTCTGTCTCAATAGGTAGCGCAAAAATTCGTCTTTGTTTGTCCCAATGCTATTCTTATTCTTATTCTTATTATGTCAGTTAAATATAAGGGTTAAGTACGATTTTGGTCTCTAACATAAAGACCGAAAATTTATTTTGTTTTTGGCTTTTTTTCGCTACAAAATGGTCTCAAAGATTTTAGTTTTTTTTTTTTAAAATCGTCTTTCGAACGAAAATACCATTCCCCTTCTTTCTCAAAATCAATAAAAAACAGAAGCTGAAGTTGAAGCTAAACCAGAAGCGGAAGAACAGCAGAAGCAACAACAACAACCAGACGCAGAAGAACAACAACAATGAATCATGTATATAGTTAACTATTAACAGAAATTCAATAACCTAAGCGAATTCCACAACTCAAAATACGGGCTTTAACAACGCCAAAATTTGTAACGTCTTAAAACCATTCTCTTAGATAGTTTTAGACTACAGTTTTATAAAGTGTTGCTGCTGAAGTTTAATTTTTACTACATTATAACAAGAAAATAAAACCGTTCTGTTTGACTATTTTAAAGAACGGTTTTATAACCGTTACAATGATTTGTTTTTAGGCAACGATTTTTTATTATTGTTTAAATATTTCTACAAAGGATACGCATAAAAACCGTTGCCAATATTGTAACACTTTAAAACCGTTCTATTAGATTATTTTAGAGAACGATTTTTACGATGTTGCTGTTGAAGTTCAATTTTTCACTATGTTATAGCAACAAAATAAAACCGTTCTTTTTGACTATTTTAAAGAACAGTTTTATAATCATTACATCAATTTTTTATTAAGAAATAATTTTCTAATGTTATTTAAATAAATTAACAATTATTACTTATGGAGAAAATAAATTTAAAACAAATATTAATTTTTGTTTCATTGAATTTTCACACTAAAATTTAACATATAATATTATTTTGACACTTAAAAAAATCTAAATTAATAATTTTTTAATATTCTTTAAATAATTTAATAAGTATTGTTTATAAAAAATAAATTTAAAACAAATGTTAGGTTTTGTTTCATTCAGTTCCTCTAAAATTTAATATATAATATTACTTTAACACTTTAAAAGAAATATCCAAAAAGTTAATCTATCAGAGCCAAATAGAAGACTTCCCAATTCCCGTTCATTCCTCTAGCGATTCATCATCTTCCCATCCCTCTATCAACAAGCCCTAACCCCCACCAGCATAACCCATTAATCACCATCTTCCTTCCCTATACTAGGAAGCCCCAACCCACCCCCGAAGAAAGCCGTTCGTGGTGCGCTATTGCTCCGTCTCTGCCTCTGTCCTCGTCGCGTACGTGGGTTGCGTCTGCCCTTCTCCTCGCCGCGAACGTTGGTTGTGTCTTCCCCTCTCCTCTTCCCGGAATGCGTGGTCATTATTAAACCACTCTTCCATCTTAACCCATGACAACAATAAAGACGTCTCACGGTCCACAAATTCAGCCCAACAGAATACACAAATTCAATTATAATTTTAGTCTTTATCTTATCTTATAGTTATCTTTATCTTTATCTCTATCTTATCTTTATTTACTTTTATCTTTCATAGGCCAATACTCTATATATACTTAGTTTTACCTTCATAGTTTACAATTCAATTCAATCAGTCAACAATCGATAAAAGTTCTTTTCTCGTCTTTTCCTATTCTTTCACAATTTTATCATGGTATCAGAGCTCCTCTTGAGCTCTGCTGACATCCATGGGTAAATCAACCAATTCAGATCTTAAAATCCCTTCAACCTCTCCTCCCACTATGAATAATCAACTTTCTTACTCTGTCCTAGATCAAGGAGAAAGGGCACACCAACAACTTCATCCGGAGCCTTTTTTGGATCTTTCGTCAGCCCAACACTTTTCTTTTATGGCACTTCCTTTCAATGAAAAAGCTCGTCCTTCAAACCAACTTGAACTTTTGTCAAGTTCAACTACTCATTATCTTTGTTCTTTAAATACTTTTTTTACTGTTAACAATTCTTCAAATCGAGATTCATTCTTGAATACTTGGATCATTGATTCTGGTGCCACAGATCACATTGCATCTAATTTGTCTTGGTTTATTTCTTACACACAAATTTCTCCTATTATTGTTCATTTACCAAATGGTTCTCGAATTACTGTTTCTTATAAAGGCATCGTTCAATTTTCACCATCCTTGGTTCTTCATGATGTTCTTTATTTACCTCATTTCAACTTTAATATTATCTCTGTTTCAAAAATTACTTCAGCACTCATATGTGAACTCACTTTTTCATCTTCTTCTTGCACTCTACAGAGCAACAATTTGGGGACGATTGATTTGGCCAGAATGAGAGAGGGATTATATGTCTTTGAACCCAATTTCGGTAAAAATTCATCCACTACACACTCCATAAATTTTATCCAATCTCCACCCATTACACCTTTCAATATATGGCATTTTGTTTAGGACACCTTTCTAGGCAAATACTTAATCATTTACATAAACAATTTCCTTTTATCTCTATGCATCATGACCAGGCTTGTGACATTTGTCATCTTTCTAAGAAAAAAACTTTCATTTTCTCAAAATTTTAACAAAGCCAATGCAAGTTTTGATTTATTACACTTTGATATTTGGGGTCCGTTTCGACAAAATTCTATTCATAATCATAAATATTTTTTTACTATTGTTGATGATTTTAGTCGCTTTACATAGGTTACTTTATTAAAATCAAAAGGAGAAGTGCAAAATCAAATAAAAATTTTTATTACTTTAATTGAAACACAATTCAACTCCAAAGTCAAAACTATTCATTCCGATAATGGACCAGAATTTATTTTACCTGATTTTTATGCTTCAAAGGGCATTATTCATCAATGTAGTTGTGTTGAAACTCCTCAACAAAATGGAAGGGTAGAATGCAAGCATCAACATATTTTGAACATAGCTTGTGCTCTTATGTTTCAGTCTAATTTACCATAATCTTTTTGGTCTTATGCTGTTATACATGCTGTTTATTTACTTAATAGAGTTCCATCATCCGCAATTAATTTTAAATCACCATTTGAGATTTTATTCAATCATCCACCAAATTATCATGACCTTAAAGTTTTTGAATGCTTATGTTTTGTTTCTATCCTAATGGCAAACAGATCAAAATTTGATCCAAGAGCCAAAAAGGCTGTATTTATTGGCTTTCAACAAGGTTTTAAAAGATATATTGTTTATGTTTTAGAAGATAAAATAATTGAGATTTCTAGAAACGTAATTTTTTATGAAATAATCTTGCCCTTAGTCACAAAAAATGTCCAATTTCATACACTCAACCCAACATTGCCAAACACACCTTCTTAAAAACAAGATTCAGTTAGTCTCCCAGTCGAACCCTCACCTATACCCATTGACCCAACTCCACCTAGTTCTTTATTTTCTCCAACAACCTCTCCTTCTTCCTCACTATCGTTTCCTAACCAAGTTGAGCACATGACCACCGAATCACTTTCAACACTAGACACCAGTCCACCATCACCTTCTCATCTCCCGTCACCTTCTTCATCACCTGAGCAACCCCATCCTCGTCATTCCGACCGGCCTCGCCGACCTCCAGCATATCTCTCTTATTACTTGTGTAATTCCTCTCGCATCTCTACAAATCAATCTCCCTCAAAGTGCAAGTATCCTTTATCTTCAGTCATGTCTTTTTCTTCTCTTTCATCTTCACATAAAAAGTTTCTTTTATCTCTACATTCTAACATTGATCCAAAGTCTTTTAAGGATGCCAATCAACACTCTAATTGACGTAGTGCTATGAAAGATGAGTTAGATGCTCTTGAGCATAACAAAACTTGGTGTCTTGTTGATTGCCCTGCAGGGGTTAAGCCGGTTGGCTGTAAATGGGTCTATCGCATCAAACGCAAGCCTGATGGTTCAGTTGATCGATATAAAGCACGCCTTGTGGCTAAAGGGTTTACTCAAACTGAAAGTGTTGATTTCTTAGAAACTTTCTCCCCTGTTGTCAAGCCTGCCACCATCAAATTAGTTTTGGCATTGGCCTCTATGAAGCATTGGCCCATACATCAGTTGGATGTCAATAATGCTTTCTTACATGGAGATCTTTCTGAGGATGTTTATATGACTCTGCCACCCGAATTTCCATCTTCTCAACCGAATCAATGCTGTAAACTACTAAAGTCAACGTATGGTTTACAACAATCTAGTTGTATGTGGTATGACAAACTTTCTCATCTTTTGCTATCTCATGGATATCAGCAGACCTCATCTGATTATAGTTTATTTGTTAAATTCATTGGTGATCAAATTTCTATCTTTTTAGTCTGTGTTGACGACATTGTTCTTACTGGTAATTCTATTTCTGAACTTGCTGCCTTTAAGTCTATTTTGCACCAACACTTCTGAATTAAAGACTTGGGCCCATTAAAATATTTTTTGGTATTGAGGTTGCTCAATCAGAGAAGGGAATTTGCTTATCTCAGAGAAAATATTGTCTTGATCTTTTGGAGGATTCTGGTTTATTAGGTGCTAAACCTGCCTCTGTTCTAATGAATAGTACCACAAGACTATATCAAGACAAAAGTCCCCTGCTATCCGACCCTTTTGTATATCGCCGTTTGGTTGGCCGTCTTATCTATCTCACCACTACTCGACCGGACATCATGTATGCCACTCAACAATTAAGTCAATTCAAGGCATTTCCTACTGAATCTCATCTTCAAGCTGCCAAGCATGTGTTACGATATCTGAAAACTAGTCCCGGCAAAGGACTTTTCTTTCCAAGGGAATCAGAAATTCAACTTCTCGCCTTCAGTGACTCTGATTGGGCCGGATGTCCTGACACTCGATGATCTTTAACCGGTTATTGTTTCTTCTTAGGCAGTTCTTTAGTCTCTTGGAAAACTAAGAAATAAACCACCGTTGCCCGCTCATCCACGGAAGCATAATATCGTGCACTTGCCAACACAACTTGTGAACTTCAATGGATACTAAATGTGTTACAATTTTTACGCATCTCTCCTATCCGCCCACCAATTTTATATTGTGATAATCAGAGTGCTCTTCATATTGCTGCTAACCCGATTTTTCATGAACGGACCAAACATTTAGAGGTTGATTGTCATTTGGTTTGACAAAATACTCAAGCTGGAGTGATGAAACTTCTCCCAATTTCCTCTTCTGGACAACTAGTTGACATCTTCACCAAGCCTTTGTCTCCTCAACCCTTCCATCTTAATCTGAATAAGCTTAGTGTTCTTGACATCATTCATCCTCCAGCTTGCGGGAGCGTATTAAACCACTCTTCCACCTTAGCCCATGACAATAATAAAGACGTCTCACGGTCCACAAATTCAGCCCAACAGAATACACAAATTCAATTATAATTTTAGTCTTTATCTTATCTTATAGTTATCTTTATTTTTATCTCTATCTTATCTTTATTTACTTTTATCTTTCATAGGTCAATACTCTGTATATATTTAGTTTTACCTTCATAGTTTACAATTCAATTCAACCAGTCAACAATCAATAAAAGTTATTTTCTCGTCTTTTCCTATTCTTTCACAATTTTATCAGTCATTGTTGGTTATCTCCTGGCCGTCGTTGCTAAAGCCGCTCCTCGCATTGCGTCGTGGTCTACCCCTGTCGTGGTTGCTCTGCTTTTGAATTGCGCGCGGTCCTTGCCTCCTCAGCTCGTTGTGGCTCAACCACCGATTTAGGTAACTCAAGTCTCTTCTTATTAATAAATTGCTTCGATCTTACATTCTCTTTTCTTTTACTGTTAACTACTATTTGATTGAAATCAATATTATGTGATTCATGAATAATAATAATAATATATACATAGAGGAACTTAGAAGCAGGGCATATGGAGAAATCGTGTTCTCTTTTGTTAATAGAATCTATCTATGTCAATGTTTTTAATTAGAAAATAACCCACTCCCCTAATCTAGATTTGAAACAATACTAGTACAGGTAAGAGGAGGAGATTTTCCCAAGTTGACTCACGGTTACTGCTGGTGAAGCTGTTCATGGATGGCTCCCTCTTAGAGCTGATTCTTTCAATAGTTAAATAAGGTATTTTTCAATTATAATTTGGGATTTTTAGAAACTGTTTATGTAAGTAAGGTATTGCTTTTAAGTTTATGAATGATATAAACTAAGGTAAAAGACTTTTTGCCTTTTTAATATGGCTGACTAGGACAAAATTTATAGTGATTTTCTAATAGCTTGTTTGAGATTAAGAAATAAGAACTTGTGATTTATGATCAAGAAATTAAAATAAATCCTGTATTTTAAATACTAAATTCTAAGTTTCTAATTCAAAACTCTTAACGGTTTAAGAAGTGATGAATATTAAAAAAATAATTTTACAATAAAAATATGTTAACTAATCTTAGATTTTTCCGAAGAGAAAAACAAGTTACAACACCATTATTGCACCTAAAGAAAAAAAACATAATACTATAAGTACAACAAAATGTATATAAGTTGTGCTTTTTAAAACTTTGTAAAAAAATTTAACTGGAAAAAAACTTAAGAAAAAAAAGAGCACATTGACTTATATAATTAAAAGGCGAAAAAAGCTGGGGAAAAACATTAAAAACCTACTATACATTAAACAGTTGCTATTCTCTTTGCCTCAAAGCTCAAATCTCTTTACTAACTCGTAGTCTTTAATTATCTTCACATTCATAATGAATATGCTATTGATTTCAATAAATTCAAGCAAATTGTTTAGAATAAGTACAGGAGAATTAACTTTTTAATCTGCATGTCTAAGACCATGTGTAACTATAAAATTGCATATTTAATTATAACTTATATTAAATTCGATTAGTATATATATGGTCAGGACTCATATTCATATTTTAATACGAAATTTAGTACTAGTCATTTCCCTCACCAACCCAACTTCTTATATAATTTATAGTATACTCCAGTTATTTCTTTTTTCCTCACAGTTTATGCAGCGTTATTATTTTTTTAAGAAATCTAAAGTATTTCATCTATATTAATTAATGATTATATAAAGAAAATGTCTATGCATTGTAATTTTGATTTTCTAATAGCTTCTTTGAAAAGTTTTCAATGAGAAAATATTAACATTCACTAATCACTAATATTAAAAAAATGTTAACATTTATTAATGACTAATATTAATAATGCCAAACTAGCTTTGGTTTTTAAAACATGGCACAATTAACTTTTTAATTTGATGTTTTCTATTACTTTTAATTTTTTTTGTTTTTTCCACTTAATTATTAAGACATTCATGTCGTAGCTCAAAAGTATTAACTTGAGCACTTTTTAGGTAACGACAAAGCATAAGTTGTTGAGAATTGCACTGTATTAAGCATTCAACTACACCACTCTTTGTAGTTGCCACCATCTTAAAAATTGAACTATATTATAAGTAAATAATTTAACATGTTATCTCTTTGATTTCTTTTGAAGATTTAATTATTAAGAACATTAGTGATTGATTGATTGATTAAGCTTCTTTGAATACTTTATTTGATACAAATTGTTAGTTTCATGATTGCTTGAGATGTTTCTTTTAAGCATTAGTGGTTGACTTCTAGAAATCCTTTAAAGTTAATATGCTCTTAATTGAAAAAATCACTTATCGTTAGACTAAAGTCCATGTCCGTAAATTCTATTAGAGACTCGCCAAAACACAAAGGGCAAATCATTGGATGAAGACACTTTGGATGTTATTGTAAGTATTGGGAGTTAATTTTGGTAAAATAGGTTATGGTTTCTTGTGTTCTGATGATATTCTTAATTTGTAGTATTTGCTTAGATATTGTCAATATATATTTTTAGTCCAATTATTTAGTTACTCTATTTTTTATTATTCTTATTTTTCTTTAAATTAACATAGGCACATTTGCAAGCTGAGAATAAAAAGTCTAAAGAATCGGCAATTAGAGCTTTCCAATTCATATTTGGGAAAGAAAAAGTAGGGCGAGTGCAATGTCACGGAAGAGTTACCACACCAATTTTGTTGAAGAAAAATGAAGAAATTACCACCCTTAAGCAGCAACATGCAGCTGAGAAAGCAACATTAGAAGGTAAGGTTGATGTGATGCAAAAAGAAGTAGATGAACTAAAGTGTTAAGATAATGCTGCAATAAAAAAGCTCAGGAGTGGAGCTTGAGATGTTAGCTACTCAACTAGGAAGAACTTCAGGTAGTCCGAACAATGATGCTATTGAGGAGGTATTATTTGTTGTAAAACTTGCTATAAGTGATCATGTTTTAAATAATGGTTGATTTATGTTGAAATTGATTCAATTGTTTTCTATATCCAAATAGAAGAATATTTTATATACCTCTGTCTTCTTTCTCAAATATTTTTTTAGTAGACATTATTTGTATTAGAAATGTGTAGTTTTATATTTTATTTACTATTTTTTGTTTTGTTCACAAGAAAACCATGTTGAAGGGAAAATCAAACTTAATTAAGGTCACAAATTTTGAATTGCAAATGTTAGAGAGTAAAAGTCATGAACTTGTGGACATGATGATGATAAACCTACTTGCTACTTAGCTTTTTCAACTCTCTTTTATTATTGTATTTTTTGTAAATTTAGATGATATAGTTCGAGATTGTTATGATTTAGGCTAGTATTATGATTTTCTAGGAATATGATGATGATACAATTAGAAGTAATTATGACTTAGACTAGTATTATGGTATTTTGCAATGATGATGTAATGTAAGATTGTAGATTTTACATAATACTTTATATATCATATTTGATGGTAAATGTTCAATAAGTTTTTTCTAGTAATTTGATTCAAATAGTTATAATCATTTATTGACACTAAATTTAAAAAAAAAGTTGGAACTAATTTCACTACAACATAAGAAAATTGTTGTAAATAAAGAATTACATAATTACAATGGTGTTAAAACCGTTGTGAAAGGCAGACACACAATGACAATGGTATTAAAACCGTTGCAAAAAAACGAAGGTAACAACTTAAAACCGTTGTCTTTGTGAACAACAAAACTACAGCAGTTTAAAACTGTTGCCTATTCCCTATGGTATTAAAAGTTGACTTTATCAAAGACAACGGTTCTAAACCGTTGTCTATATAGTAACAGATCTAAACCGTTGTCTATACAGTAACGGTTTAAAATCGTTGTCTATACAATAACGGTTCAAAACCGTTCCTTAAAAATGATTGTCAAAACCGTTGCATATGCCAATAACTACGGCAACGGTTTTTTTGTTTCCGTTGCCTTAGGTAAAAAACCATTGCCTTTGAGTATTGGCAACGGCTGCATATACCACAGGTCAAACACCGTTGTTGAACCGTTGCCTAAAGTTTTAAGAACGGTTTTCTGATTTATAACAACGATTTTCGACCGTTGCAAAAATCCTTATTTGTTGTAGTGTTCTATCAAATCTAAACTAATTCAACAACAACAACAATTCAGCAGCAATTTTTAGTAATTCAATACCCACCTAAAATTAACTAACAGAAAATCAAAATTCAGTTAAACAAATCCAGAATCAAATCAAGGAACTAACACTAATAAAAAACAGAAATTAAAAGCAAAATAGTAACCTGGATTATGAAAATAGAAAATAGAAAAGAGGGGACATGAGAGGCAGTGGTAGAGCACCAGCGGTTTGGGCATGACGGGAAGGGGCTGGAGGTGGCCGAAGAATGTGCTAGCTAAAGCAGAAGAGGTGGCCGGCCCAGAGGTGGCTGTGAGTAGCTCGAGAACTAAAAACAGAGGCTGGGCCCTGTTTTACTTGTCAAAGCCACGAAGAATTAGGAGTGGCCAAATAGAAGTAGGGCAGAGATGAAGTGCGAAAAGAAAAGAGAAAAGGAATTTACTGGGTTCGCCAGCGACACGGCGACGACGGGCTGGCTGCGGCGAGGGCACATAAAAAAGGGAGAGGGGAAAGAGAGAGAATGAAGAAGAAAGAAAGAAGGACGAGGAAGAAATAGGGGAGAGGAGCAATGACGGCGGCGAGGATCAGTGGCGGTGGCCCTTCCCCTTCCCCACCTTCCCTTCGCCCTCTTCTGAACCAACTCCCCATATCCAGCATGCGTGATTCCCTTCTCCCTTATTTACGTTTTTTTTTCTTCTCTTTTTTAGTTAGGAGTATTTATGGAATAAAAATTAAAATTTTGATAAAAATAACTATTTTAAAACAAATTAGTGTATGTTTTCGTGCCCAACACGGGATAATATATAAAATTATATAAAAAATTTTTATTAAAAAATTAAATAAAAAATACATATAGTAATTATTATTATAAATATTTTATAATTTAAAAATATTAAAAATAATTAATATTTGTTTTAATAAATTTAGATTGGTTGAATGGTCATCTCATTTATTCGTTTAAGCAAATATTTGGAGCTTAAATCTCGCCTTATCTATCTATTCTATCTATTGTATTATATAAAAATCAGATTTTTGCACTTAATGATGGAGCTGACGTGGCATACTTCTGAGAGTATTTCCTAATTTATTTCTTTTAACTCATTAAATACAAGTTATTACGATAAACTAATTATATCAACTAATTGGTTTAATTAGATATTTAAATATCATATAATTTATATCAATTTGATTTGGTAGTATTTCCTAATTTATTTCTTTTAATGTTCTATTAGTATTTTTTAATTTATTTCTTTTAATTTATTAAATCAAATTTATTCTGTGTACTGATTAATTAATTTAATTAATTTATTAGTCATTAAAATAATAAATCTATGAATAAAATAGACAATTGAGATATTTTTAACTAATAATTAAATTAAATTAAATCAAATCATATACATTGAGCTAAACTCAAATCATGTGAATTAATGACTAAATTAAAATAAAATGATTTCTTACCTATTCAAATTGAATGCAATAAATACAAATTAATTTTGTTAGATAATCATAGTTGCCTGGTCTACTATATATAGATGACCACACAAAATTATAAGAACCATGATTTTTTTTTGAAAATGCTATTTCAATTCTTCTTTTCTTTTCTTTTTCTTTATGTATATTTTTTTATGTATAAATGTACCCAAAATGAGAAAGTACGGATGATGTTTTATTGATTGTTTATTTAATGAATATATCTCAATTTAGACATTCTATCACTATAGATGGCAGTTGACCTATAGTAATTCAAGGTAATCAGTATATTTTTCATAGTATTAGATAGAAGAATATTTGTTAAAATAAATATACTCATTATAATGAATTTTTTTTAATTGTTAGACTTTTATGCCAGTCGTGTAAATTCTTTGAAGGCACAAGATAATAAAATAGATTGACTTTAATATCATTAGAAGCTAAATTTAATGGTTCAAGTAAGCAGCACTAATTATGTTAATAAAATATTTTTTAATACTAATATGATTTATATATTAATTTTTTCGAGTAAATTCATTTCAAAATGTAAAAATTAGACTCAATTTCGCTAAAATTTTAAAGGTAATATAGAATTTTACAACAAAATTAACATTCATTAACAAAATAAATTTATATAGGGCTCTTTCGTAATTATAAATAATAACAAGACTTATAAAAAAATATTAATGTCATTATTCTTATTAACTAAATCATAATATTAGGTAGTTGACAGTTTTATAGGCAAAAATTATTAAGTAATTACGTAAAAATTAGCAACGAACAAGCAATAAAAATTCATAAAAAAATCTATTATATATTACCAATTTTATAATTAAAATGTCACATATCGTATTTTCATCTGTTATATTTATCAGATTTCAGCACTTAATGATATAATTGATGTGACATATTTTTGAGAGTGTTTACTGTTTAGTGATTTATTTCTTTTAACTCATTAAATACAATTTATTACAATAAATTAATTATACCAACTAATTGATTTTATTAGATATTTAAATATTACACAATTTATTATATATATCAATTTGAGTTAGTAATATTTTTTAATTTATTTCTTTTAATATTTTGTTAATATTTTTTAATTTATTAAACTAAAATAATTATACTAATTATTTGTATTAATTAATTAATTAGATTAATTTATTAATTATTAAAATAATAAATCTATGAATAAAATAGGCTCTTCAGATATTTTCCACTAATAATCAAATCAAATCATATATATTGAGTTAAATTTAAATCATGTGAATTAAGGATTAAATTAAAATAAGATAATTTTTTACCTATTCAAACTGAATGTAATAAATACAAATTAATTTTGTTAGATAATCATAATCTTCTAATCTTTTATATATAGATAGCCACACAAAATTATAAGAATTATCATTTTTATCGTTTTTGCTATTTTAACTCTTTTTTTATGTATAAATGTACTTAAAATGAGAAGGTATAGATGAGTGTTTCATTAATTATTTGTTTGAAAAATATTATAGTCCGAAAATATCTCAATTGAAGCAATAAAATGCAATAAAAAATTATTCATATTACCCTATTAATATAATAAAAAAATTATATTATTTTAGTCTAAATAAAAACGGAAGTAATCCCTGATTATATCAATCAAATAAACTAAATATAACAAAGTAATAATATTTCAACAATAATGTTTAAGAAACAAAAGAATCACTTAAAATAATCTAAATTTATTTTATTTAATATTTATTAATTTATTATTATAATTAATAAATATTAAATAAGATAAATTTAGATTTTCTTTTTTCCTAACGTTAGCGATATCTCAGATTAGTATGAAATTAATGTGAGACAAATAAAAAGAAAATCATCAAATATTCTATATCTTATATATATATAATTATTGTGAGATCAAATGCAATAAAAAATGTTGATTTTTTTGTCCAAATAAAAATGTAATTAAAGCATGAATTTGTGTTATATAAACATGGCACCGCAAACAATGAAAACATCAAGTAGTGCTGTACAACCAAAGTTAAAGAAAAAATGAGTCAGCGCAGCTTGCTGAAATTCATCTTTGCAGTCACACTTGTAGCTGTCTTATTCTCCATTTGCAATGGTACGTATGTAAAATTAAAATTTAAAATATGAATATTGAAATTTATTATTTCAACCCTGTTTCCATATGCAATATAATTATACTGGTTTGTTAATGAAAAATTATTGTGGGATGTAGGTTTGAATACTGATTCTCAGCATTGTTTGGGACCATGCAATCAGTTCTTTAGAAATTGTGATGGATACTGCAAGAAACTTGGCTATACGATTGGAAAATGCGTCCTACAACCTAACGGTGAATCCGGCTTCTGCTGTTGTGCCAAACCCACCACTTGAACCAATTATATTTCAATAATTTTATTAATCGAAATGTATTAAATTTTTATTTTATTATTTGTTATGCTTATTTCTTCTTTTTTTTTTGTTATTTATGGTCATCTTTTTTAACAGAATCATCTATAGATTCTGATTATTTTATCTTATTTTAAAATTTAAAATTAGTTTAAGAGCAATGTTAGGGGCCAATAATTTTTGTAATTGTTAGCCATCAATTAGCCATCAATGATGATTTGATGGTGTGAGATTGGTGTGAGATTTCATTCAATGGCTCACATTTTTCTGCTGGTTACATACTGGCCAAAATTCAATAAAACTGCTGACCTCCTATACTTTTCCTTAGTTTAATAATTAGTATAAATAGGTAATATTATTTTTCTATAATATATAAGAACAATAACATACAATAAATTTTTTTCATTTTTTTACAATTTTATTAAAATGCATCTTTTCATGATACAATCTTTTTTTGTGATTTACTATTTTTTTGAATAAAAAATATTATTAAATCCAAAATATATAATACCTCCTTTTTCTTCTCTTACTCTAACTCCATTGTCGTTGCCACCAATAACAGTTTACCATTAGTTTCCAATATTAAATGAGTATGAAAAGTCTTAAAAACAAAGAAAGATGGCATAAGAGCTTTTTGTAAAGATCCTTTGTTCCCCAATCGTTTTCTATTGTGACAAGCGTTTATCAAAAAGCAAAAAAGATAGCCAATTATTCAGATTAACAATTATTATTAAATTTATAATTTCTATTATATATAAATTTTACAATCCTAATTTTAAAAGTGACTAATAATTCACTTTATCACTTTATGAATTGTTTTTATTTTAAAAGAGGTCGATCCAAAATTGAAATTTTGAAAAAAGGTCAGAATTAGAATTGAAATATTTTAAAAGCATTACATATAATTAAATTAGGGGATAATTTCAAAAGTTCTGGAAAAGATATCTATAAAAAGTAGAGAAATTTTTATATACATCATGTAAAAAGAATGATTTTCTCATCATATTAATTATTCGTCATAAGACAAATAAAAAAGACAGAAAAAATATATAAAATAAAAAATAAATAAGTAATTATCATCAAATATTGAGTAAGAATTTATATTCTAGGAGAATTGGTAAAATGTCTCAAAATATTATTATTATTAATATTATTGTTGTTAGCCTTGAATATGATAGATTTAGGCAAGAAAGTTTAGTAATATTCAAAAAAGAAAAATGCTAGGAGGCAATAATTTTTGTGACTTGTAGTCATTAGATAGTCATTAATAATAATTTTAATAGTATGAGATTTTATCTAATGGCTCATTTTTTCTTATTAATTATATGCTGAACAGAATTTAATAAAGTTGCTGACCCTAGACTTTTTCTTCAAAAAATATAAATAACTAAAATTAATCTCACATGCGTTTAGAGAAAAAATTGATTCGATTTAAAGTATATAATTTATTGGAGTTTGGACTCAATCAATTCGATTTTATTTTTAATGAATAAAGTGTAATCTTTCAACTTTAATTCTATAAGTGAGATTAGAAATAAATGAGAGAAAGAATGCAATAAAGGGTGAGATCTTTTACTGGATATCATCCAATTTTTTTCCACTGAAGAGGATCCACTCCCTTAAATCAATCGAATCCAATTTAATCTAATTTGATATTCACAAAATGCTCACTAAATAATAATGATAATACATGGATAATATAAGATAAAATTGTAAAAAGTAAACATATTATAAATAAAATTTTTAATTTAATAATAAAATAATAATATTATATTACATTGTGCGATTTGAATTAAATTAAAATAGTTTTAATAAATATATTTGAAATCCGCTATAATTAATGTGATTCGTTAAAAATAGAAACTAATAAAATCAAAATCGGTTTTAATTAATTTTTAATTTATATTAAATTAAATATATAATTTTATTTGGATCAGTTTGAATTTAAATAATTCATTTTATTATTAATGAATTATCCATATTATCTTATTAATGCAATATTCATATTCTCCTTATTTAATTATACCAATCAATTCTAATTAATGTGTGATAAAATATAATAAAAAATAGAATAATATAAAAAATTTAAATATTTTTATTAATTAAATTTAATTAAATTAATTTAATATAATAAAAATTTATTATGATTAATAATATTTTAAATTTTATTATTTAACTTAATTGAACTTAATTTATAAAAATATTTAAATGTTTAATATTATTCTAAAAAATATTAGACATTTTTGTCCAAATAAAAACGTAAATAATCTTATTAACGCATTATCCATATTATGCTTGCCTTTGTGCTATATATATATATAAACATGCACATGGAACTTCAGAGAATCAAGACATCAAATAGTGCTTGTGCATCCAAAGTTAAAAGAAAAAATGAATCATCGGCGCAGCTTGCTGAAATTCGTCTTTGTTGTTATACTTGCTGTTGTGTGTTGTCCTATTCTCCATTTGTAATATATGCATGCAAATTTAAAATATGAATTGATAGGAGTTCTGTGGAATAAATTGAGAATTATTATATACCAATTGATTTAATTATAAGAACAACAACTAAGAGAATAAAAGAAGGTTTTTAAATATGGCTAAATTATATGTTTAAGAGATGTATTAAAAATTGGGTAAGATAATGATTAACGATTATTAAAGTCAAACGTCTTACTATTTTATAAGATACATTGAAAACTCTCATTAGTTGTTAGTTTGTTTTAGGCACAATTATGATTTGGCCCATTTTTTTTTTTATTTTAGTGGACTTATGAGTTAGGATTTTAAATTTAAGAGGTATAAAAACCTTCTAAAACCTAGTAACCACTTTTTTCTTAATTTTGATGAATGAAATTTTTTGAATTTTCTTGAGAAATTTGAGTGTGAACAGGTGAGGTAGAATGATTCTTTTAACTGTTGTATCAGGAAATTAAATTGAGGTAAAAGAATCCCTTTCTTTGATCTTCTATCTTATCTTGGGTTACGTTCCGTATCATTTAGTATCAGATTTCAGGTATTAGATTAATTTTCATTAGTCTATGTTTACTCTTCTTGTGTTCTAAATAAATTTAAACAAAAAAAAATTCCAGCCATGCATAGTAAATTTATCCTTACGTCTGGTTCTTTTTTTTATTATTGTTTTCTTTGTTCTTTTCTTTTTTTTAATTCCTTTTTCTAATATTTTTTTCTGTCCTTACTGCTTCTGTGTTTATCATTATTTTTTTCGACTTTTTTTTTTCATTCATTTTTTTATTAATTTATTATCTTTTTCTTATTATTAATAATTTTTTTTGCCAACACATTTTGAGTACTAAAAAAAAGAATACACACCTTGAAATTTCTTTTTATTATTAGTAAATTTTTTTCTTTTGCCAACACATTTTGAATACCAAAAAATAAGAAAAAATACACACTTTAAAGCTAACAAAGTACCACTTACGCAAAGTAAAAAAAAAAACACAAAAAGAAGCGTTGTCTTCTTATTTTCCTTATTCAATAAAAAAATAATCTGAAAAAACATTTAATAAGTTATTATTATTCTTATTCTTATTATTTTTATTTTTTTATTATTCTTATCTTTTTGTCTTCTGTGTCTTTGTCTTTTTTTTTCTTTTCATCTTTTTTTCTTATCGTTGCGTCAGGTTTTCTCTATCTTTTATTTTTTATTTGATTTCTAAAATACAACAGTAAAAAATATTCAAGAGTAATAAAAGATAAGAGTAGTAAGTTCAATAGAGGGTAAAAGCCAATTTTGAGAATAAACACGAGTGTCCATCCTTGAATAAAACACGTGAGAGAGTGATTGTGAGGTCCTTTCTATAACATTTTTGTTACAGATTCATTGTTATAGAAGCTCATTTCGAAGATGCTTTGGTTGACATGGAGTTGATACAAAGGGTCATTCAACACTTAACTAATCGCTTGACTGAGTTGGAAACATGGAGACAAGAGGTGACACAGACACTATCCAAGAATACTGAACAAGGGCCTTTCTGGAATCGGTGTCAGAATCATATACCTTCTGATGATGACTCTGATGGGGTTATAACACCTCAACATAAACATCAAGATAGCAATATCAATGCCATAAAGATGTAAATAGCACCATTCAAAGGGAGAAATGATCCTGGAGTTTATTTGGAGTGGGAACGAAAGGTGGAAAGAATTTTTTCTTGTCATAATTACTCTGAGGCAAAGAAGGTTTGGTTGGCAGCAGTTGTATTCTTTGACTATACCTTGCTTTGGTGGGATGAACTAGTGAAGACAAGACGGCAGAATGATGATCACCTTGTAGAGTCTTGGAATCTTATGAAGCGCCTCATAAAGAAAAGATTTGTGCCTTCGTACTACTACAGGAAAGTGCATCAGAAGTTACATCGGCTGACTCAAGGCTCTAAGTCTGTTGAAGACTACCATAAAGAAATGGAGATGCTTATTATTACGGCCAACATAGAAGAGGGCACTGAGGTTACTATGACACTATTTGTGGGTGGTTTGAATAGAGTAATTGCTGATGTGGTGGAGTTACATCATTATGTAGAGATGGAGGATTTGGTCAGTATGGCAGTGAAGGTGGAGAGGCAACAACAAATAAGAGCACCAAGAGGATTATCTCATGCTAATCTAAAGTGGGAGTCTCGTAATGCTGATACAACAAAGACTAAGGGTGTTGAACCCAATGCGTTGTTTGATGCTATGAAGAAGAAAGGTAATTCTAACTCTTCTTCTGCTACTTCTAGGCATCGAGATATTAAATACTTCAAGTGTCATGATATGGGTCATTATGCTAGTGATTGCCCAAACATGAGATTGATGGTTATTAGAGGAGATGATATTGTGTCTGATTCTGATCATGGTGATGATTTTGATCATAATAGTATGCCATCTTTGGAGGATTATTCTGATGGTGATGTTGAGTATGCAGTCCATGGTGAATCTCTTGTTGTTATACGTGTTTTGAATTTATAGGTGAAAGAAGATAGCCTAGAGTAACGCCAAAATCTTTTTCACACTAGATACTTGGTGGGTGGAAAAGTATGTAGTTTGATTATTGATGGCGGGAGTTGGACTAATGTGGCTAGGACACTTATGGTGGAGAAATTAAGTTTGACATGTGTTTGACATCCTAAACTATATACGTTGTAGTGGTTGAATGATAGTGGAGAGATCAAGGTTGACAAACAGGCGACAATTGCATTCTCTGTTGGAAAGTATGTTAATGAGGTATTGTATGATGTGGTGCCAATGCAAGCTTGTCATTTATTATTTGGGAGACCTTAGCAGTTCGACCATCGAGCATTTCATGATGATCACACGAATCGGTTCTTGACGTTAGGATTTTTGCTAGTAAAGAATTTTATAAAAATAGTCGCGTTGTAGATATAGTTTCTAAACCAAAAAAATCATTTCGTGCAAACGTTTTGGTTGTCACAAGTAACAAACCCCTAAATAAATTGATAACCGAAGTATTTAAATCTTAGGTCGTCTTCTCAAGGAATTGCAGGGAGGTATGTTCTTATTATTGGCAATAAAAAAGGTAAAATTGGGGTTTTGGGAATGAGGAATAAATATGGCAAATAATTTAAATGACAATTAAAATAAATAAATACTGTAATGCAAACTTTTGGCAAGGCATGAGAAATTGGAAGTTCAGACTTTGTTATCCTTATCAATAATAATGAGAGTTGAATCTTAATTCCACTTACTTGACCTTTACTAAAGCAAAGGAAAGTCAAGCGACTAATTAGTTTGATCTTCGAATCCTATTTATTTCCTAAGAAAAGGTTGGGATTATTGAAGTTCAATTCAATTAGCATAGATAACAATTATCAATTATATTGAGTTGAGGTAACTCCTGAGTTACTGATTTCTTAACCAAGACCAAAAGGAAAAGAAATTAAATCTGCTGGAATAACAATATCTTCAGATTGGGGATAATAAAAAGGAACAATCATAGAATGAAATACCTCAAATATCATTAAATAAGAAAATCATCATGAAAGTGGCATAGGCCAAATTGGCAACATAACTAATACAAGCAAGCATTCAATGTCTGAAAATAAGAGATAAATATAAAGTAAAAGAACATTGAACCTTGGATCGAAAGTCACTCCTAAAACTAAGAGAAGTCCTAAATCCTAATTTCTAAAAATCCTAATTTCTAAATCCTAAGAGAGAGGAGAGAACCTTTCTCTCTAAAAACTACATCTAAAACATGAAAAGTGAATTATGAAAGCATGATTATGAATGGATGCATTCCCTCACTTTATAGCCTCTAATCTGTGTGTTCTGGGCTGAAAACTGGGTCAAAAATAGCCCAAAAATCACTCCCAGTGCTTTCTGGTCCGTACAGGTCGCGGAAGAGTGACACGGAGGCGTCGTCCACGCATTAGTGTGGGTTGTGTTCCTGCCAGGTCACGCGGCCGCGTGATCCACGCGTTCGTGTCACTTGGCATCAGGGCAGTTATGGCAAATCATATATCGTTGCGAAGCCCCGAACGTTAGCTTTCCAACGCAACTAGAACCATCTCATTTGGACCTCTATAGCTCAAGTTATGGTCATTTGAGTGTGAAGAGGTCAGGCTGGACAACTTAGCAATTTCTTCAACTTCTTGTATTCCTTCCACTTTTGCATGCTTCCTTTCCATCTTCTGAGCCATTCATACCCTGTAATCCCTGAAATCACTTAACACACATATCACGGCATCTAATGGTAATAAAAGAGGATTAATATTAACAAATATAAGACTAAAGAAGCATGTTTTCAATCATAGCACAAAATCAGGAAGGAAAATGTAAAACATGCGAATAGTATGAATAAGTGAGTAAAGAGTTGATAAAACCACTCAATTGAGCATAAGATAAACCATAAAATAGTGGTTTATCAACCTCCCCACACTTAAACAATAGCATGTCCTCATGCTAAGCTCAAGAGAAACTATAAAGAGATGAAGAGGAATAATAGAATGTATGAGATGCAACCTATGAATGCAACTAAATACAAAATGTTTCTACCTACTTGGTTAAAAATAAATAAGTTCTCCAAGACAAACATAAATCAGATTTCACTAATTCAAATCATATAGTGAAAACAAGTAAACTTGTAAGAAGATAGCTCATGAAAGCAGGGAACATAGAACCAAGCATTGAACCCTCACTGGTAGTGTATATGCGCTCAAATCTCTCAAGTGTCTAGGGTCAATCTCTCTACTCTTCTCTAATCGTACTTTCTAAAACTTTGTCCTTCATCTAACCAATCAACAAATATTTAGTATACTAATGCAAACATCATGAGGTCTTTTTAGGGTTGTAATGGGGCTGAGGTAAAGGTAGGGATATATATACAAGGCTAAGTGAGCTAATTAAGTGAATCATTGATTAGTCTAAGATCTCACCTAACATACATACTTTGTAAAGCAAAGCTTCTTTACCTATTCTCCCATATTTTTCCCACTTTGATGTTACATGCTCATGTATTAGTTATAATTTTGCCCCATGTGCATTGCTTTATTTTGCATTTGGGAAATTCTTTTGTATCCCCTTTATTCAAATACTGAATTAAATTTTTTTTTAAATGCACATGTTAATTCAATTATTTTGATTTCACATGAGCATGCTTCCCAAAAATTTTATTTTGAATTATTTCATTCTTTTCAACTTCCTACCCTTTGTTTTTATCATCCATGTTCCCAATAGGTTTCCCACATTTAAACAATTACATAATTTCTATCTTAAGCTAACCAAGGATTCAACTTGAAATTTTAAATTTGTTTTTCTGCTTAAGGCTAGTGTTGTGGTTTATAGAATAAGAGGGAATTAAAGGCTCAAGGGGGCTAACAAGGGTGATGTAAAAGGTAGGCTAATTTTGGGATAAGTGAGCTAGAATCAAACAATGGCCTCAATCATATGCAAGCATGTAAATATATTAAATATTGGACATATAGAATGGAACAAAGCAAAGATTACAATTACAGAGAAGAAAACACACAAGAATAAAAATTTATGGTTAAATAATGTAACCATGTAAATAAGCTCAAAATCTCACAGGTTGTGTGTTCTTTGGCTCAAAAACCATGTTCCAAATACAACTTCAAACAAGTTTAACAAAAAATTTTCAATTTAAATTAGTGAAATACTATAAAAATTTCTTGAAAAAGAAAATATTACTTCAACCAAGTAGTAACTAAATGCACAAAATCAAATAAACATGCAATACATGCAAATGCAACAACTAATTTAACAAAGAAAATTTAAACATTGGTGTTGAAACAGAAAGGTACTAACCCACGGAGATCGGTATCGACCTCCCCACACTTAAAGATTGCACCGTCGTCGGTGCATGCTGAGATGTGCAGGTGGACGAGTTGTTTCAACTGATGCTTTACTCCAAAGATTGTGCAGATGGACTTGCCTGTCTCCCCATGTGAACGTCTTCCAGTTCTCTTCTGGGTGGCCATCCTGAAAGAAAAAAGGGAAGAAGAGTAACCCAGAAATAAAGATAGGAAAATAAATACAGTATAGGTAGGTTAATGCCAAATAATAAGGGTCTCAATTACATGGTAGCTACAACATGTAAGTGAGAAAACAATAGAAGCCATGGCATGCTAGTGGTGCAAAATTTTGCAACAATTAGGGAGAGTGTGGGTAAGAAGAGGTAATGTAAATTCATGTCAATGCAAAATTAATACAGGTATAAAAGATAGGCATTGATTTAAATAATATTACCTAACCAGAATAAAACAAGTTACTAAGCACCCAAAATAATTCAAGAGAAGGTGCAACAACTAAATAAGAAAATTTTAACACCAAAGGAAAAATAATGAAATTAGAAAAGAAAAGAAAAAATATGCACTAAATTAAAATGCAATGAATGAAATATGCAAATAAATTAAGTAAAATAAAATGAAAGATAAAAAGAATGAGAAGAGAAAGAAGGGAAGAAGAAGTAAAGAAGAAAGGAGGGGGGAAAATTAGGATTGGGGAAGAAAAGATAAGATATTTGGCAAATTAGGATAAGCTGTGCAGCGCAATCGACGCGGTCGCGTGGGGCACGCGGTCGCTCGACTTGCGCTTATACTGATTAACGCAATCGCGTCGGTCACGCGGTCGCGTGACCCGTTCTATGCTACTGGCGCGAGGGCAGCCTCATGCTGGCACAACTCTCTGTTCAAAATCATTAATTGCCAAATATTGGGTGACGCAATCGCGTGGGGCATGCGATTGCGTGAGTGGGCTTTAGAAGGGAATGACGCGGACGCGTGAGCCATGCATCCGTGTGGGTAGAATTGTGCGTTCAGCATCAATCCAGCACCACTCTCGCACAATAATTCATTGTGCACTCTTTTTACGTCAAAAATCAGGGCACGCGGCCGCGTGGGTCACGCGGTCGCGTGGGAGGCCATTATTCCCATGTGACGCGGATGCGTCAGCAACGCGATCGCTTGGGACGATTTGTGCCACTGGCACGCCTCCAGCCACGCTCTTGCGTGACTCTCTGTTCGATTTCTCTTCTTCACAACGCACATGTGACGCGGACGCGTCAGCGACGCTACCGCGTCTCGTGCGAAAATTATTTTTTTGTTGTTTTTTTATGCAGTATGCAGAATGCAAAATGATATGAATGTTATGAGTAATTCCAGGTTAAATGAAAAATAAAATACAACTTGAAAACAAATAAAACTAAATAAAAATGAAAAAGGAACGATCATACCATGGTGGGTTGTCTCCCACCTAGCACTTTTAGTTAAAGTCCTTAAGTTGGACATTGGTTGAGCTTCCTGTTATCGCGGCTTATGTTTAAATTCATCCAGAAATCTCCACCAATGCTTGGAATGCCAATAGCCTCCGGGGTCCCAAACTAGGCATGTAAAGCTTCTGAGCTGCTTCAAACAAATTTTCAGGCTCCCGGGATGATGAATTCAGGATAGGATCCGTGATCCCAAGCTTTGCTTTTAAATCCGCCTCTATCTTGATCTACATGATTCCATCCGGGTGGTTTAAAAAGTAGATTCTCACCATGGTGACCAAATGTTCTTCGTGATCCATTCAATTGAGCATGATACCAATCCGTGCACTTCGAGTTAAAGTGTGGAACCTTATTGAACCTTGTGCACCAGCTATGAGTACGAGCCATTTCCCTTTTCCTCTTAAAACCGCAGAGAGCTCTAAGCTGGCCATCTGTTTCAAGTAAACCATATTCAAGTGGAAAAGTAAAGATAAAAGGCAAAGGTGTTACCCACTTGTAGTTTGTAATTGGTGGTAATGGCCGTGGGATAGGTGTTTCCAATGGTTCTGTAAGTTCTACTCCCTTATAATCTTCTGTGAATTCTTCCACTTCAACCATATCTTGATCAGAGTCTTCAATTTCTCCCTCATCATCGCTCAAGTCATATATTGGAGGTTGAGAAAAATCTAACTTAGCATCATCTTCATATTCATTCGGGGAAGATTCTTCTGTCTCAAAGAATTCACTTGCGGATGCAAGTTCGTCACTAAGAGAGCAGGACTCGCGATCATCATCATCAAGGAAGCCTGCGTCCTGGGTTATTCCGTTTAGTTCTTCATGAGATATTTGCAGTGGAGGCGGTGCAAAATCCTCATCAGCATCAATTGTAACATCCTTGACGGAATTCTCCATAACTCTAGATTCTGGTGGCGGTTCGGCATCTCCTAAATCTTCAACCAACTCTTCTTCTTCTGCAATGACAGCTTCCTCTACTTGTTCTAGTACGAAGTTATGCTCTATACTGTTCACTGGAGCTTCTAGTGTCTTCTTCGTGCTGTGTTCTTCATTAGATTCTCCACATGAAGCCATGGGAGTCTATTGAGTGTTTGAACGTCTGGAAGATAATTGAATTATTGCTTGCTCCAGTTGATGAAGGGTCGCAGTAAATTGTTTTATTGATTCTTCAAGGCGAACCTGTGATTCTGGCTTTGATGGATATGGGTATGGTGTATGGGGGAGTGGTGGTTCTTGGGAGTAATTGGATTGGTGTTGGGGTGGATAAGGATCGTATGATGGCGAATGGTGAAGAGAAGCTTGTGAGTGTGGTGGTTCGAGGTTATGTTGAGAGGATGGTCTATAGGCACGTGATGGGGCTTGTTGGTAGTTACAAGGTTGTCCACCATATCTTTCAGCTGGGTATGCATTGTAGAATGGTCGTTGTCCATGATATCTTGGAGGGTGTTGTTGCCTAAAGGGTTGATTAGATCCTCTTGGCTCCATCCATCCTTGATTGGTCTGACCTTGATGCATATTCCTGCTGTGGTTTCTATTTCCTTCAACAAAGTTAGAACCAAACTCAAAGCGAGAGGGGTGAGAATTCATAGTAGTTATCAGAAATAAGGGGGGAAAAGGAGAAACAAATAAACAAGTAAAAGAAAATATATATATATATATATATTTATAAAAAATATTTACAATAACCAATAATAAGGCACACGTTTGCAATTCCCCGGCAACGACGCCATTTTGATGTTAGGATTTTTGCAAGTAAAGAATTTTATAAAAATAGTCACGTTGTAGATATAGTTTCTAAACCAACAAAAATCCTTTCGTGCAAACGTTTTGGTTGTCACAAGTAACAAACCCCTAAATAAATTGATAACCGAAGTATTTAAACCTCGGGTTGTCTTTTCAAGGAATTGCAGGGATGTATGTTCTTATTATTGGCTATGAAAAAGGTAAAATTGGGGTTTTGGGAATGAGGAATAAATATGGCAAATAATTTAAATGACAATTAAAATAAATAAATATTGTAAAGCAAACTTTTGGCAATATATGAGAAATTGGAAGTTCAGACTTTGTTATCCTTATCAATAATAATGAGAGTTGAATCTTAATTCCACTTACTTGACCTTTACTAAAGCAAAGGAAAGTCAAGCGACTAATTAGTTTGATCTTCGAATCCTATTTATTTCCTAAGAAAAGGTTGGGATTATTGAAGTTCAATTCAATTAGCATAGATAACAATTATCAATTATATTGAGTTGAGGTAACTCCTGCGTTACTGATTTCTTAACCAAGACCAAAAGGAAAAGAAATTAAATCTACTGGAATAACAATATCTTTAGATTGGGGATAATAAAAAGGAACAATCATAGACTGAAATACCTCAAATATCATTAAATAAGAAAATCATCATGAAAGTGGCATAGGCCAAATTGGCAACATAACTAATATAAGCAAGCATTCAATTGTCTGAAAATAAGAGATAAATATAAAGTAAAAGAACATTGAACATGGGATCGAGAGTCACTCCTAAAACTAAGAGAAGTCCTAAATCCTAATTTCTAAAAATCCTAATTTCTAAATCCTAAGAGAGAGGAGAGAACCTCTCTCTCTAAAAACAACATCTAAAACATGAAAAGTGAATTATGAAAGCATGATTATGAATGGATACATTCCCTCACTTTATAGCCTCTAATTTGTGTGTTCTGGGCTGAAAACTGGGTCAAAAACAGCCCAGAAATCACTCCCAGTACTTTCTAGTCCGTACAGGTCGCAGAAGAGTGACGCGGAGGCGTCGTCCACGCGTTAGTGTGGGTTGTGTTCCTGCCAGGTCACGCGGCCGCGTGATCTACGCGTTTGTGTCACCTGGCGTCAGGGTAGCTATGGCAAATCATATATTATTGCGAAGCCCCAGATGTTAGATTTCCAACGCAACTGAAACCATCTCATTTGGACCTCTGTAGCTCAAGTTATGGTCGTTTGAGTGCGAAGAGGTCCGGCTGGACAGCTTAGCAATTTCTTCAACTTCTTGTATTCCTTCCACTTTTGCATGCTTCATTTCCATCCTCTGAGCCATTCATGCCCTGTAATCCCTGAAATCACTTAACACACATATCACGGCATCTAATGGTAATAAAAGAGGATTAATATTAACAAATATAAGACCAAAAAAGCATGTTTTCAATCATAACACAAAATCAGGAAGGAAAATGTAAAATATGCGAATAGTATGAATAAGTGAGTTAAGAGTTGATAAAACCACTCAATTGAGCATAAGATAAACCATAAAATAGTGGTTTATCAGTTCTCCTTTGATTTTAATGGTCGCAAGGTCACTCTTGCTCCTTTATCACCTAAGGAGGTTTACCTTGACCAGTTGAAACTTCAACAGGATACCAAGGGAAACATGGGATGTGAATTCACAGAAAAATCTAAGAGAAAAGAGGCTATGAGAGAAAAGAATATAGCGAAAGGCGCAAAGATGAGTGAAAAGAAAGAAAATAGTCCATGTCATGAGAGTAGTGCAAATACAGAGAAAATTGAAAAAGTTGAGAGCAAATTGTGTTTCGTAGCAAAAGAGAGAGATTTAAAGAGTGTTTTAATAGGCAACAAAACTTTGTTTATGGTTCGGTTTAAGGATAATTTATTCTCTGACACTGACTTTAACTCAAATTTGCCAAATAGCTTTGTCTCTTTGTTGCAAGAATTTGCCGATGTCTTTTCTACTGACGTGCCACGTGGTTTGCCTCCATTACGAGGGATTGAGCACTAAATTAATTTTATTTTTGGTGCTAGCATTCCTAATAGACCAGCCTATAGGAGTAATCCTGAAGAGACAAAGGAGCTTCAAAGGCAAGTGGAGGAGTTATTAGCCAAATGTCACATTAGAGAGAGTATGAGTCCATGTGCTGTGCCAGTTTTGTTGGTTCCAAAGAAGGATGGTACTTGGTGAATGTGTGTGAATTGTCGTGCAGTTAATAAAATTACGGTAAAGTATCATTATCATATCCTTAGGTTAGATGACATGCTTGATGAGTTATATGGTACATGTATATTCATTAAAATTGATTTGAAAAGTGGGTATCATCAAATTAGAATGAAACCAGGGGATGAATGGAAGATTGAATTTAAAACAAAACATGGGTTATATGAGTGGTTAGTAATGCCTTTTGGGTTAACTAATGCACCTAGTACTTTTATGTCTAATGAACCATGTTTTGCGAGAATTTTTGGGTAAATTTGTTGTTGTTTATTTTGATGATATTCTCAGTTATAGCACTTGTTTGGATGACCACTTGTCACATGTTCCAACTGTTTTGGAAGTGTTTCGAAAAGAAAATTATATGCCAATCTTAAAAAGTGCACTTTTTGTATTGATCGAGTTATATTTCTTGGTTTTATTGTGAGTGCGAGTGAAATCAAAGTTGATGAGGAAAAGGTAAATGCTATTTGTGAATGGCCAACGCCTAAGAATGCTTCTGAGGTAAGAAGTTTTCATGGGTTAGCTAGGTTTTACAGAAGATTTGTAAAAAAATTTTTTACCATTGTTGCGCCTCTCAAAGAGGTTATCAAAAAGGATGTTGGATTTAAATGGAAAAGGGAACAAGAAATTGCATTTCATACCCTAAAAGACTATTTCTGTTCTGCTCCTGTTCTTGTTTTACCTAACTTTGATAAAACCTTTGAGATTGAATGTGATGCTTCTGGGATTGGTATAGGTGCTGTTTTGATGCAGGAAAAACGAGCCATTGCCTTCTTCAATGAAAAGTTGAATTTAGCTCAGTGTAAATATTCAACATATGACAAAGAATTAATACTTTGGTTCGGGCTTTAGAGGTTTGGAAACACTACCTCTTACCTAAGGAGTTTGTGATTCACACGGATCATGAATCTTTGAAGCACTTAAAAGGACAAGGTAAACTTGAATTTATTGAAACATTCCCATATGTGATTGCCTTTAAACAAGGTAAAGATAATGTCGTTGCTGATGCTTTATCTCGGAGGTATGCTTTGATTACTACACTTACTTCTAAGTTATTAGAATTTGAGTTTTTAAAGGAGTTGTATGTAACTAATTAATTCTGACTTTTCTGCTATTTATGCCTCTTGTGAACATAGTGCATTTAACAAATTTTATATACATGAAAGTTTTCTGTTTTGTGGTAATAGAATTTGTGTGCCTGCTTGTTCTATGAGGGACTTACTTGTTCTTGAATCACATAATGGGAGTTTGATGGGTTATTTTAGCGTGCATAAGACATCGGATGTGTTATCTGAACATTTTTACTAGCAACGCATGCGTAGAGATGTTGCAAAATTTTGTGCTAAGTGTATTGCATGTAAATAGGCTAAATCTAAGTCTTTCCCACATAGTTTGTATGTCCCTTTACCTGTTCCTATGCTTCTGTGCGTTGATATTTCTATGGATTTTGTTCTTGGTTTGCCTCGAACAAAAAAAGGTAAAGATAGCATTTTTGTTGTGGTAGACAGATTTAGTAAAATGGCTCATTTTATTGCATGCCATAAAATTGATGATGTAAACCTGTTAAATTAGTAAATAATTAGTTGATAAATTAATTTTTAATAAAAAAATTATAAATGTGAATATTATATTAAATTAAGATAGAGCTCATCAAAACGAGAATTTTGACACTAATTTAAAGAATTCAGTCCAAGATTGGACCGAATGGGCCGAACCGATTAAATCGGGCCCGTGGACCCAACCGGCCCAACATTTAAATGAACAAAAGCCTCTCTTCTTCCTCAAATCAGCAGAACAGCGCTGAAAACATAACAGGGAGAGGAGAAGAGAAAATTTTCCCCTAACCCTTACGTTGATTTTAAATCACTGTAACTCCTCCATCCGAGCTCTGATCGCTGCACTGTTTGCGGCCACACGACCACCACGTCGAGCTCTACATTTCTAATGGAACAATTTCATAGTTAAGCCATTAATTAATCTTAGCCACTCCTTTCCCCGGTTTTCAAAAATATTATAGGGGTGTTGAATTTCTTTACTTTTTGATATTTTAGGATCCAATTAGCTTGAAGAAAATGTTCACTCTTGCTTATATGAAGCTTGGGTAAGGTGAGGATACCATAATTCTATTTTAATTATACTGAATTTGAGCTTTGAACATTAAATTGGGTATATATGTATTCTGAATGTGTATTAGGTTGTGAATAAATAATTGGAGCTTGAAATTGTGAATATCGGAACTTGGAGGAAGCTGTTTTATTGAACTTTTTGGGGCTGTGTTTATTTTAGTAAGTTGCCTTGGACAATACATGGAAAATCAGCTAAGGTATGGTTTAGGTTTCTTGCATTTAATATATAATGTTTTGTGAAAACTTAGGCTAGATGACCATAGGATAGGTTGGAATGCATGTGTATGTATATTGTTTAGTATCTAGCTAATAAATATGTTTGATTGATGCTGCTGGTTGGTTGATGGTTTAGTGAATTATTGATTAATCATTTGAGGACATAAGCATATAAGTTTAGGATTGGTAAGGTATGGTTTTTATTGTTGGATTTGAGAAGTGTATATGCAATTATTGTTGGTATGAGGCATAATTGTTATGGTGGAAGATGTGTTAATGAAGAAAGACATATTGTGTTGGAAAGTGCAGGTTTGGTGATTAATGGCATAGGATTTGTTTTGATTGAAAATGAGGTTTTGAAAGTTTGCAAGAAGTTGGTTTTTGGCCGAATTTCGGTGAGCCATAGCTTGGTTTCGGGACTCTTAATTTGTTTCCAACTTGTTTTAAAATGAAAACTGGGTTCATGAAGTTTATGTCATTCGAAGAACGGGTGAAAAATATTTTAAATCGAAGAAATTATGGGTGTTGGAAGATTTGAAGTAAAAATTGTTTTCTTTGTTTCAATTCTGCAGCTTGCTACTGAATCATATTTATTTGAAAAACGTACGTCCACACGTATGCGTTGCATGGAATTTTGACGATGCGTACGCAATTGGTCCTATACGTATGCGTAATGAGCTAGCAAGCATGTCCACGCATATGCATGGCCCACGCATACACGTGACATGAAAAATTCGTCTACGCATACGCATGATAAGGAGATGTGCGCGCGAGCTGCATTCTTACACTCCCACGCGTACGCATGTCACCTGTTTCAGCAAACATGGTTTTCTGAGCTTTAAACCCTATTTCAAACTTCTAAACCTCTATTTTCATTCCTTTAGTCATAAATAATAATATTAAACCTGATAAATAGATGAAGTTAGGAAATGGGGATAACTTAGAGGTGAAGTAAAGCTGAAAAGTGACAAATTGATTATGAAATGTTATGAATGATCATGTATGATACTTGGCTTGAATAATCAAATGAGTGATTATGTATGATATTTGGCTTAGATAATCAAATGATCTGTGATACAAAATTCCCTGGATAAAGTATCGTGGTTGACTCTACGATGTAAGGGTGACCGAGCACTAATAAATTCCCGGGAATGGTACCCCCCATTGAGCGATTTGATATATATGAGAAAAAGCTATGCATAGACTCATGGGGATGCGTGTCGGGGGACAGTCCAAAGGTTTAGCGAACCGGACTTGTCGGGTTGGTTTGATAACCGACAGATGAGACTCATCAGCCATAGGACAGGCATGCATCATGTGCATATTGTTTGAATTACTTGTTTGTGCATTAATTGGGTGTGCCTAAATGTATTTGCTGTGTTAACTGTATATTTGCTACCTGCAGTACTTGTAACCTTCTTGTGTTTGCCTTTATCTGTTTATTTGTCTGTGATATGTTGTCAGAGATGGAGGTACGGAGGAAAGGTGGTAAGACTAGATTCAAGATTAAATTAAGTTAGGCTTAGATACTCTTAGAAAACCACCTTTTATGGTTTCTGTTTAATACTTTAAGTTTAATAATTTGAGTGTCAGCGTTTTAAGATTGCCTCTGGCATTCCCAAGACCTTATATCTTATATGTGTGGTACCTTTACCATACTGAGAACCTCTGGTTCTCACCCCATACTATGTTGTTATTTTTCATATGCAGGTCGAGAGGCACCTCCTTAGACGTCTAAGCTTCTGAAGCAAAGTGGTTGTCGGGTTACTTTTTGGATTGTATAGTCATACATATACATGTACTTAGTTTTCTCTCCGCATAACTTGTTCTTTTTTATCCTCTTAGAGGCTTATGGAGAGACAGGATTTTGTTTATGTAAATTTGGGTTTTGGATATGTATATAAATATGTGTAATATTCTCCGGCCAGTCTTGACTTAGCGGGTTAAGTTAGGAGCTTGATATTTTGTATCTTTGACCCTCTATTCATACTTTTGTTATCTTATGCTTGATAGTTATAGTTTTCTTAGCACGCAAGTTAACTCGTTTCTTGAGCGTTGCATTTTTATTTTGTGATTTTATTTCATCTATTCTTTAAGGCACCTAGTATATTATAATTTTTCTGTTATTATATGTGAACATTTCATTTTAGATGTCATAATACCACATAACCTCTGGTTTGTTTTAGGCCCAGTTATGATTTGGCCCTTTTTTTTATTCTAGTGAACTTATGAGTTAGGGTATTAAATTTAAGAGGTATAAAAACCCTCTAAAACCTGGTAGTTACTTTTTTCCTTAATTTTGATGAATGAAATTTTCTGAGTTTCCTTGAGAAACTTGGGTGTGAACAAGTAAGGTAGAGTGATTCCCTTAGCTACTGCATCAGGAAATCAAATTGAGGTAGATGAGTCCCTTTCTTTGATCTTCCATCTTATCTTCGGTTACGTTCCGTATCATGAATATTGAAATTTGTTCTTTCAACCATATTTCCACTATACTTGTTTGTTAAAAAAATTGTTGTGAAATGTAGGTGTGAATATTGATGTTCAGCATTGTTTAGGATTATGTGAAACATTCTATCGTAATTGTGATGGACATTACAAGAATCTTGGCTATCATATTGGAATGTAACGGCTTCTGCTGTTGTGCCAAACTCACCACTTGAATGAATTATATTCTTAGAAAACTCTTTTGAATGAAATGAAAGTAAGATTATTGTAATACAAGAAGTTGAAATATTATATTTTATTTGTTTTAAACTTCGTGTTTCGAAAGAAAAAAATCACAAAATAAAAATACAAATCATTCAAACACTAAAAAATAACACAAAATTTAAAAGATCAATGTATTTTTTGTACTTTTAGGTAGCGTTTGTTTGTGAGACAGAGACCAAGAGACAGAGACAGAGGGACAGAGACCAAGAGACAGAAATAAAAATAAGCACTAGTATTGTGTTTGGTGTGAAAATATACAGGACTGAGTTATGTCTCAGTATCCTGTTTGGTTAAAATAAAACTAGAGACTAAATATTAAAAATTATGAAAATACCCTTAAATTTAACTAACAACCCTACCCCCAAATCAAATTTTATTTTACTCAGCATGGAACCCTAACCCCCTTTCTCCTCTCCTCTACCCTCTCTCGTTTCCTCTCCTGTGAATGAATTCCGGATTCTGACCCGCCGCCGGCAGCACCTCCGTGGGTCTGAACAACGACGACGCCTCTCCAATTCTCCACCAGTTCATCTTCGTGGCGCCAGTTACTCTCCATGGTTTGTAACATTGCTGTCGTCTGCAGGTCCCTGTGTTTGCATCGACATGGTCTCGGAGTTGTACCTCTGGTCTCCGTGGTTTCTCTGTCAACGGACTTGGTATCTTCTTTCAACTTACCTTATTTGCTTCTTAATTTTGTGAAGTTCGAAGTTGATAATTTCGTATGGCATTTTTTATTCCCTCATTTTCTTATTTGTGAAACCCTCATTTTTTTCTGTTTTTCCTCATATGGATGAGAATGTGTAAATCCCTCATTATCTGATTTGAGATTTGCCTGCGTTGCTTAAAATTAGTGATTTGTGCTTCACCAATTGTTGAAGATTTCTAAAGTTGTTATATCCGAGATCTTATTTGCCTTCATTTGCTTTATATTTCTGATTTTTGTGTCATATTTTTTTAAGATTTGGGAATTTGTGATTGCTGAGTGTTGATTTCATGGTTTGCGTATTATATAAATTTTTTTACTTTACTTGTGCTTGTTAATTGCTGATTTGGAATTCTTGAGAGGCTCAATCGATCACCCTGCTTAACACACACTGCTTAAGTTGGTATTGGACTACCTTGTTGTAAATAATATGTGTTCTTCTTCTGTACAAATGGCCTAATCAGGTAATTGTAAAAAATGGAAAAGGAAATTTCACTTGTTTGTGTACATTACCTGCATACAATACTTTTTAAATCACCTTCACATGCAATCAAGCATATGAATGTATGAGCAAAGTGTTCTGGCTTTTTGCTTTCTTTCTATTATGTTCAATTCTTTGTTTGTTTTCAAGAAAAAGTTATCTTGTTTGTAAAAATGTTGCATTATTCTTCAATTTCTCCTCATTGCCTCACTGCCCGTGATATCCAAAACTTTGTAACTACTATGTCATGTACTCAGCCAATTTAGAATGCTAACAGTTTGCTTGGTTGTTTGGTTTCTTTGTTATTGGTGCCATTGTATTTGGTATTGCTCGTTGGTAAGTCACCATCATAAAGCAGAAAGAAGATATCTCTAATCATAGTGCGAGGTCATAGATGGTGTAGGTTTTCCCTTTATTCTTTGCCATGCTTTGCTTAAAATTGGTGATTTGTGCTTCATCAATTGCGCAGTATATAAATTTTTTGGGATGGATAGAAAATATGTCTTACGAAAGAGACAATTTGCTAGTATTTTTATATCTACCATTCTCCAAATTGATGTGTCTGAGCTTCTCTTTATTTCTATCCTGAGACACTAGATTATAAGATTACATGCAATAGTGCACCTTTGTGGTAACATTTGTATGGTGTGTGGGCTCTTCATTTGCTTATTTAAAATAATTAATTAAAATATTTTACTTATTTTATTTCTCTCATTTTTCCCCCTTTAGCCATTGCTGTTTCTCGAGATCACAAGCCGGACCAAACGGATGAGAGGCAAAGGATTGAAAATGCTGGTGGCTTGTTATGTGGGCTGGTAAGGTTTTATTATAGTTAGCATTCATGACTTGATTTATAAATTCATATTTTTTATATCTTTGAAAACTTCACTGACAGGAACCTAGAGAGTTGGTGGCGTTCTTGCCGTTTCTCGTGCTTTCGGTGATAGACTTTTGAAACAATATATTGTTGCTAATCTAGAAATCCAGGTGTGCTTCGAATTCCAGTATTCCTTATATTCATAGTTTTATCTCTGTTCGTATCCATATACAGTGCATAACTTAGTGTAATATATATATACGGTTCACATTGAAAAGCATCCTGACAGTAGATTGAATAAAGAAAATTCTGTTTCAAACAAGATTTGATGTTTCTGAAAAGAGTGTTGTGAATCTTTCAATCAATGTAAATATACAAACATTTTTATAGTTCTTTAAGGAAAAGTGCTACTAACAATAAGAATCGTGTAGTATAGATCTCTACATAAAAAATTTGTCTCCCGACTAGTCTTTATCATCGCTACCTGCCTTTTAAACCTTAACCTCTGTTTGCCTCTCTATATTCTGGTTACCAGTTTGTTTGTGATATTACAGGAAGAAAAAGTTGATAGCTCTCTCTACCAGTTATTTATTTTTTTCAATTTTTCTCAAATGGGTGTTTAAACCACCATGTTCAATTAACATAATTGTATCTGATAAAGACTTTGATATAACACCAAGAATTCAAACCCATGATCCAGGAAGTTGTTGCAATAATAAAGAAAATAGATTATGCAGAGGAGGCGGCAAAGAAGTTGATGCAAGAAGCATATCAGAGAGGTAGTTCTGACAACATTACTTGTGTTGTGGTTCGTTTCTTGACGAATGACGAATGGATTTTTGACGGTTTAGAATTTCTCAAATAAAATCTCGTTGAAGTATAGTTTCTAAACCAAGCAATAATCCTTTCATACAAAAAGTTGTTTGTCACTAAAACAAACCCCTAAAATTTATAAACCGAAGTATTCAAACCTCGGGTCGTTCTCCCTAGGAATTACAATAAAGTGTCTTGTTATTGGTTTGAGTTGTTTTGGGGTTTTGATAAGAGGCATGAAAGTAAATGGCAATGAAAATAAACTAACAACTATCAAAGCTCTTGGCAAGATATGAGAACTAGAAGTCCTATCCTAGTTATCCTCCTCAATTGTGATGACAAATTGTCCATTGCTCCCACTTAGTTAACCTCTAACCATGGAGGAAAGTCAAGTGGATGAATCAAATTGATTCCTCAAGTCCTAATCAAATCCTAAAGGAAAGACTAGCTTTAGAGATTCTCAAATCAATTAGCAACTTCTAATTATCAATCAACAAAGGAATTAGATAGCTCAAGAGTCACTAATTACTCTACCTAGGCCAAGAGGGACAAAATTCTACTCTAAAATCCAAACAAGCATTTCATCAAACACTTGGAAGGCATAAAAGGAAAACATAGTAAATCAACAACAAGAATAGAATCTAACAACAATTATTGCAAAGAATTAACAACAACAACCAAGGAAATCACAATTATCATGAATTACCTCAAATTGCATTATTGAAATGAAACTAAAGAACAACAATCTATCCAAAACAAAATGAAGAACTACAATTATAGAAACACATACTAGAAAGAGAGAGATGGGAGGATTGAGAATTAACAAAGGACAATTGAATCAAAGCATGAATTAAATCTAGATCTAAGAAGAGAGATTAGCCTAAACCTAATCCTAATTCTAGAGAGAAGTGAGAGCTTCTCTCTCTAGAAAACTAAACTAAAACTAATCCTAGTGAGTGTGTGTGTATGTATGAACTAATGAGTTGGAATCCCCTTTGCTCTTCAATCCTTGGCTTTAAATAGCATCTTTGGCGCCAAAGTTGGTTGTAATTGGGCCCCACAACCCTCCAGAATTCGTTGGCCACGTTTTCATTAAAAAATCATAAAACGGCACCGACGCGTACGCGCACATCACGCGTACGCGTCCATGGGGTAATTCGCAGGTGCGCACAAGCGCCAGGTGCGCGCGCGCGTCCATGGGCGAGTTAAACTTCTTTGACTTTTCATGATTTCTCCACTTTGCATGCTTTCCTCTTCACTCCTTTGATCCATTCCTAGCCCTTTTCAATCTGAAATCACTAACAAACATATCAAGGCATCTAGTGGAATTAAAGGTGAATTGAATTTAGCTAATTTAAGGTCTAGAAAGCATGTTTTCACTCTTAAGCACAATTAAAGGAGAATATACAAAACCATGCTAATTCATTGGATAAATGTGGGTAAAAGGTTATAAAATCCCCTAAAATCAATACAAGATAAACCGTCAAAACGGGGTTTGTCAACCTCCCCACACTTAAACCAAGCATGTCCTCATGCTTAAACCAAGAATGAAGTAAAGGGTATGGCATTTATTCAATGGAACTAACTAAATGCAATCTACCTATATGCAACTATCTACATGAATGCAATTGCTTGGTCAAAGTAAATCAATCTTCAAGAAGCATATATGCACAAGGGCTAAGGACTAGCAAGTCTAATTCACAATTGAATTGAGTTATTAAATATTTTTACAAACTTGCATGAAAAGAGATGATCATAGGTGGAAACATGTAATTGAGCATCAAACCCTTACTGGTAGTGTTTGCACTCTATTTGCTCAAGTGTTTAGGGTTGATTCTCTCAATTCACTCCTAATCATGCTTTCTAAGATTTGTTTTTCTTCTAACAATCAACAAATATTTCATGCATGCATACATATATCATGAGGTCTTTTCATAGGTTGTAATGAGGCTAGGGTCAAGGTAGGATGCATATTTGGTTAAGTGAGCTTGGAATTTGAATCTTTGATAAGCTTAAACTTCCCACCTAGCCTATGACATCCTATACAATTAAGTTCTAACCTAACTACCCATTCCTCACTTTTTCACATACTCATGCATTTTCTTTTAATTTCACAACACTCATGTATTGATTCTTTATTGTTTGAGCTTCACTTTGGGGCATTTTGTCCCCTTTATTGCTTTTCTTTTTCTTTCTTTTTATTTCTTTTTCTATTTTTTTCTTCTTTTTTTTTCTTTTCCATATTATTTTTCTTTTCTTTTTCTTTTGTTTTTCTCATTTTTTTCTTTCTATGTACAAGAACCTCAATGCATAGGTTTTACATTTGATCAATACATGAGTATGTACCCAATTCCCAATAATTTTAATAAAAATACAAAACTACCTTTTTATTCACCCAATGTCCCAAGATTCCCACACTTGAATGATACTCACACATACTTGCCTAAGCTAATCAAAGATCCAAATAAGGACATTTATTGTTTTTCGCTTTAGGGCTTGTAATGTGCTAAATTAAGAACAAGTGGGTTAATCGTAGGCTCAAATTGGCTAACAAAGGAATATAAAAGGTTGGCTATTTGGGTAAGTGAGCTAATGAAATGATGGCCTCAATCATATAAATGCATGAATACACAAAATAATGGACATAAAGAATCAAACAAATCAAAGATTGCAATCATGGAAAGAGAATAATGCACACAAGAAGGAAAAATAAGTGGTTATAAGATGTAACCACACCATTAGGCTCAAATCTCACTTGCTTGTGTTCTTAGCTCAAAAACATGATCCACAAGATATATAATTCAAGCAAGTTTAATGAAGAGTTTTCACTCAAATCAATTGGTATGCCCTATAGATAGAAATCTTGAAAATTTTCATTATTTTGACTAAGCTTATTATGTATATGTATGCAATAGGGATCCTAAAAACCTAAAATGGAATGCAAAAGTGTTGGGATTAGAAGTTTGTCACCCAAGATCGCCGAACGGTCGGACGACCTCCCCACACTTAAAAGTTTGCACCGTCCTCGGTGCATTGAAAGATGAGCAAGGTGGATGGGTTGCTACAATTGATGAGTTCCTCAAATGGTAGTGCGGATGACTTGTTTGTTGCCCCATTTAAAGCTATTCATATCTCCCTTCTTGGTGGCCAACCTAAAAGGGGAGGAAAGAAGAACGACAATTAGGCCTACAGCAAAGGTATCAAAACAAGTAGAACATAGGCGGGGGCTAATGCCAAATAAAGGGAGGGTACTCTACTACATGGTAGCTACAACATGTAGAGGAGGAAACAATAAGAGAAAATGGCATATCAATGATACTTGATGCAAGAGTAAAATCGCAACATGAAGAGCATATGGCACATCAAGTTCACATAAGAAGAAGTGGGTCATGAAAGACAATATGAGGTCATATCAATGCACAAAGACATAAGAGTCATACAAGATGAAGCATTGATTTAAAAGTTTCATTACCCAACAATATCAAACAAGTCAAGAAGCACCAATATAATGTAAGGATTGCTCAACAATTGAGTGTAAGAATCCAACACCATTATTGAAATGACTAAAAAAAACGAAAACATACTACAAAAACTAAATGAAAATGGGAAGAGTAGAAGTATGCGAATGTGATAAGCAAAAGAAAATGGAAGGGGAGAAAAAAAAACTCTTTTTTTTTACCGACGCGTGCGCGTCATGCACGTTTATGCGTCGATGGGTATATTGGTCGAAGGACGCGTACGCGCCAGATGCGCGCACGCGTGCGTCGAGTTGGGCCGGAGGCATAGTGTCGGCCCAAGTCTGGCACAACTCTCGGGTAAAAGTACCAGGAGTGTGGATCGTGCAATCGACGCGCGCGCGCACAGTGCGCGTGCGCGTGCATTGCGAATTTAAGATGATGTGCGCGTACACGCCAGGTGCGCGCACGCATGCATAGACTTGTGCCTTAGGCCCAATGTTCTTACAGCGCAGGCCTAACTCTCGGGTTTTTGGCTGGAGGTGAATTATTTGCATCCACGCGTACGCGTACAGTGCGCGTGCGCGTGGGTGGTCGAAAAATGCTCAGGTGAGCGTACGCGTCATGTGCGCGCACGCGTGGATGGTGTTCTGTTTTTCAAAAAATATTTTTCTAAGTTCTTACACCAATCCAAGCTTTTCAATCCTCCAAACAGCTACCAAAACACCCTAAAACCTTATTTATCATATTATACTACCAATCAAACTCAACTATCTTAAACAAAACATGAAATTAAACTAATTCTATCAATGTGTATAAAAGAGAAAATGAAAGGATTTTACCATGGTGGGGTGTCTCCCACCTAGCACTTTTGTTTATTGTCCTTAAGTTGGACTTATGGGGAGCTTCTTATTAAGGTGGCTTGTGCTTGTATTCATCTTGGAACTCCCACCAATGCTTGGTTCTCCATTGTGCCCCAAGATTTCCCATGGATTGAGCCAAGTGTTGATGGAGTTCTTCACAAGCTTGGGGCTCCCAAAGTTGATCCTCTTCTTGTGATCCGGGGTCCCACACTTTGTTTTCACACCCGTCTTGAGGTTGATCATCATTATTAGTCCAACCGGGTGGTGAGTAAGGCGGATTCTCTATAAAGTGCCCAACAATCCTTCTAGACCCATCTATTTGAGCACTACTCCATCCTTTATATCTCATGTTTGATGCATCAACCATAATGAGCCTTGATTTGTAACGCCAACCACGAAACATCTTTCGCTTACGCTTCATCCCACAAAGCATCCTAAGTTGACCATCCGTTTCAAGCAAGCCATATTCAAGTGGGATAATAAAGCTAATAGAAATGAACTTCACCCACTCAAATGAAGGTGTAGATGGCAACCTAGGCAAAAATGATTCCAAGGTTCTTGACAAAGCATATTCCACCCCCATCCTCCTTTTTCTAAGGATCTCCACCTCTTCACAAGATTTCTCTAATTCAATCCTTTGTTCATCAATACTATCTAAGCCTTTTCCCTTAATCAAACTATAATTGGGAGGGTGAAAGAAGTTTACCTCCACAACATTTTCAAATGCTCCGGGAGAAGGTTCTTCAAGTTCAAAGGATTCTCCACCACTAGGACTTGATGCTTGATCTTCATCACCAAGGGAACTCAATTCTTTCTCTATCCCATCCAAGTCTTCATATGGAGTATGTCTTGGAAGGTGTGCACTTTCCTCCCTAGCATCAATTTCAATCATCTTGGAGGGGTTTTCTTCAACTCTATGTTCCCATGGAGGCTCCGCATCTCCTAAGTCTTCTACCACTTCTTCCTTGTCTTCAACAATTAAAGCTTCCTCCAATTGTTCCAATACAAAGCAACTTCCTTCATTTCCCACCGGAGTTTCCAATCTCTCCTTCATGCTATGTTCTTCATTTGATTCTCCACATGTAGCCGTGGGAGTTCCTTGAGTGTTCAAGCATTGGGAGGCTAATTGATTTGTTACCGCATCCAAGGCGGCCATGAAATTTTGCACATCCCTTTGCATCTCTTCTTGCCCTTGAACAAGAACACCAAGGGTTTCATCCATTAGAGATTGGGGTGGGTGGAAGGATTCATCATTTTGGGGGAAGGGTTCATAGTAGAAAGGTGGTTCTTCTTGGTAGAGTTGTGGTGGTTCTATGTTTTCCATTCTTTCCACTTGTTGCACAACACACTCCATGGTTGCTTGAAATTGATCCAACGCTTCCTTGAGATAATCCCTTGACTCTTGTTCCTCTTGGATAATATGATTAGGATCATGTGGCTCTTGGTTCAATGGATATGAGTATTCTTCCATGGGAGGTTGGGGTGGAAAGTAGTATTCATCTTGTGGTTGAAAATTTTTGTATATTGGAGGTGGTTCATCTTGGTCATGGTATGGGGTTGGCTCTTGAAAGGGTTGATATTGTGGTGGTTCCATATATGGCTCATATGGCTCAAAAGTTGGTTGGTGTGATGGATATGGGTTAGGGTCGTATGAAGGTGGTTGGTAGGAAGAGGCTTGTGAGTATGGTTGAGAATTATGTTGAGGGTATGGATCATAGGCATATGGTGGTGGTTCTTGAAAGTCACAAGTAGATTCACCATAGCCATTGGATTGGTGTGCATCATAGAATGGCTCTTCTTCATAGTGCATTGGTGGAGGAGATTGTTGCCATGAAGATTGATCATATGCATATGGCTCCTCCCACCTTTGATTGTTCCATCCTTGATACATCTCTCCATTGTAACTCTCATCACCTACAACATAATTGTAATCACACTCATAGCCAAAATGAGAATCCATGATAGCAAGAGAAAAGGAAAATAAAATCAAATGAGAAACAAAGAAAACTAACAAAGAGACAAAAAGGCAAGCATATGCACAATATTCACATATATACAATAACCAATAACACAACACCATTGCAATTCCCCGGCAACGGCGCCATTTTGACGAATGGATTTTTGACGGTTTAGAATTTCTCAAATAAAATCTCGTTGAAGTATAGTTTCTAAACCAAGCAATAATCCTTTCATACAAAAAGTTGTTTGTCACTAAAACAAACCCCTAAAATTTATAAACCGAAGTATTCAAACCTCGGGTCGTTCTCCCTAGGAATTACAATAAAGTGTCTTGTTATTGGTTTGAGTTGTTTTGGGGTTTTGATAAGAGGCATGAAAGTAAATGGCAATGAAAATAAACTAACAACTATCAAAGCTCTTGGCAAGATATGAGAACTAGAAGTCCTATCCTAGTTATCCTCCTCAATTGTGATGACAAATTGTCCATTGCTCCCACTTAGTTAACCTCTAACCATGGAGGAAAGTCAAGTGGATGAATCAAATTGATTCCTCAAGTCCTAATCAAATCCTAAAGGAATGACTAGCTTTAGAGATTCTCAAATCAATTAGCAACTTCTAATTATCAATCAACAAAGGAATTAGATAGCTCAAGAGTCACTAATTACTCTACCTAGGCCAAGAGGGACAAAATTCTACTCTAAAATCCAAACAAGCATTTCATCAAACACTTGGAAGGCATAAAAGGAAAACATAGTAAATCAACAACAAGAATAGAATCTAACAACAATTATTGCAAAGAATTAACAACAACAACCAAGGAAATCACAATTATCATGAATTACCTCAAATTGCATTATTGAAATGAAACTAAAGAACAACAATCTATCCAAAACAAAATGAAGAACTACAATTATAGAAACACATACTAGAAAGAGAGAGATGGGAGGATTGAGAATTAACAAAGGACAATTGAATCAAAGCATGAATTAAATCTAGATCTAAGAAGAGAGATTAGCCTAAACCTAATCCTAATTCTAGAGAGAAGTGAGAGCTTCTCTCTCTAGAAAACTAAACTAAAACTAATCCTAGTGAGTGTGTGTGTATGTATGAACTAATGAGTTGGAATCCCCTTTGCTCTTCAATCCTTGGCTTTAAATAGCATCTTTGGCGCCAAAGTTGGTTGTAATTGGGCCCCACAACCCTCCAGAATTCGTTGGCCACGTTTTCATTAAAAAATCATAAAACGGCACCGACGCGTACGCGCACATCACGCGTACGCGTCCATGGGGTAATTCGCAGGTGTGCACAAGCGCCAGGTGCGCGCGCGCGTCCATGGGCGAGTTAAACTTCTTTGACTTTTCATGATTTCTCCACTTTGCATGCTTTCCTCTTCACTCCTTTGATCCATTCCTAGCCCTTTTCAATCTGAAATCACTAACAAACATATCAAGGCATCTAGTGGAATTAAAGGTGAATTGAATTTAGCTAATTTAAGGTCTAGAAAGCATGTTTTCACTCTTAAGCACAATTAAAGGAGAATATACAAAACCATGCTAATTCATTGGATAAATGTGGGTAAAAGGTTATAAAATCCCCTAAAATCAATACAAGATAAACCGTCAAAACGGGGTTTGTCAACGAACGAAGGCGCTGCTTCTAGTACTAGCTCCGGCTAAAGTGTCTATTGGACACAAAGGGTAGTGCATAGTTGGTAGTTACTGTAGTGGAGATGTGACAAATGGCAAAATCTGTTCTATCATATTTTGATCATAGGCATATTCCATTTTAGCTGTGTGCCATGCAAGAATTAGAAAAACTAATTTGAAGACTCACCTACTATGGTCCTCTAGCATAGCTATATTTTATTTCAGAATTTCTTACTTCCACAATTTGTTCATATTTGTAGCTAGGAGAGATTGTTGTGTAAAAAGTACTTGTTTATTGTTGTTTTCCCTCATGTGTGCAAGCATATATATATATATGATGTCTTAAGTTATAGTGAGGATTGTTACAAAAGTATTTGATGTACAACAATGTACAGTCACTATTGCTCAAAAGGAATATCAAGACAGCTATGAATGCTTGTGTAATCTGAGATCTGTTTAATAGAATATGTTACTTGTGTTCTGAATTTAGCAACTATGTGCATCTTTTTCCATTTCTTCATGTACATACTTCAATAAAACCAGTATAAACAATATCGTTTCACCAAAATTTCTATAAGACTCATAACCACAAATTTACTGCTTCCGGCTAATGCAAGAAAATAATCTTTATACAAGTTCAAAAAGCATATTGATAGTTTATCAGAATGGGACAGTTGATGACCAAAAATTATCATAATTTTCATTAACATGATCATGACCATAAACATTGTACTTAACTAACAATTCCTGCTCAAGCAACCAAAGCAAAGGCCATACCACAATACCAAAAAGATTGTACGAAGAACCTACACCTATTCAATACATACCAAAATAAAGGCATTACCAAAGTATCTATCCAAATGTATACCAAGCATAAGTTTGTAACTTAAACCATCTTAAAAATATAACCATCTCACAAAATACTAAAACCCTATAGTAAAAAACTTAATACCCTAAGCCAAACTTAATACCCTTAGCCAACACTCAACTTCATATAATGAAACGCACAAGGCCAATCATCTGTGAATCTGTCAAACCCAAGAAGTGTGCATACACATTAGGACTCTCAACAAACTTTAAAATCGCTCTCACCACCTTGTCATCACCGAACCCAAGCTGTGTGAGCTTCTCACCAACCTTAAACTTCTTGTTCACACCAACAATGGCATCAGCAATTAGTTGGGCATTCTTCCTTTGGTCAGCCGAAGATTGCTGGATATGGTCAGCCATCCTCTCCAAAACGTCAGCTTGCTTTCTCTTCCTCCCATATCACCTTGTGCTTCCTGCACTCGCACCAGCTTCAAAATGTGATGCTTGTCCTTGCATTGCTGGGTCTCCATCTAATTCTTGTTGTGGAGACATCTCGGAGTCATCAAATCCAATTGTAGTATCTTCTGTCTCTTCGTTAACCTGTTCCTCCGCATTGAAGCCACTAACTGCTGCTCCTCCCGTGGCTCTATCCCTGCCAAATATACCCTCTAGCCAGTGGAAAAGAGGAAATGGCTTGCCAGGACTGTAGAACTTTGTTGGATGTGCCTGTGAAAATATAAACCCGATTTAACAAGCATTAATGAGGTTCCTGCTGTAAAACTAGTTACATTAATGAAGTTCATAAAAAGATAGCATATCTTAAGACATTGTTGGTTCACAAGGAAATTCTAGTTTGCATCACCCTTTACTCTAAGATCAAAAACTTCGAATAGCTAAGAATTGAAAGAATGGATAATGGGCATATTGGGAAAACTCTAAGCTAAGAAAAAGGTTTGTTTTATACCTTAATGTAGCAATTATGGTGAGCAAAAAACTCATTGATTTTTAGGAGAAGCCACTGCCAATTAAAGAGGACTTTTTATGATTTCTGGAATGTTTAACTCATGGTAAAAGAGGGGATAGCAACTTATTTCTATTGCCTCTAACATCACAGAATTAGAAAAGTCCACCAACCACCAAATGAAAAATAACAAATACAGTTTCACAAAATAAGAAACAAAGTCAGACAACATAATACCTAACATAGATCTTGATTAAACACAAGTTCAACAACAACAAAGCAAAACACAAATGTCTTTTATTTAAATATAATAATTTTAGCAACAACAAAGCAAAAACAAAGGTCTATTGATAATTTTCATTTTATTTATTAGCCACATGTTAATTGTTCTAATTATTCACTGTGAACTAAAAACTATTGGGATTCAGAAAAGTGTTGTGATCTTAAAGAAATAAAAGTAAACAATTTTCTCATTGTCCCGGCTGAGAAAAAATGCTTCAGGCATGCAATTCTAGAGAGATTTACCATGTTTAGATTACTATAAAATAGGAACATTAGAAGTGCCACTACCATGTTCATTCAGAGTTAGTTAATTAACTATTAACTATAACCATGTCTCCCATCTACCTTTCAAGCTAACACCTAATTTAATTTCTAAATTTACTTAGAACAAATGGATTAGGGAGAGAAGGCTAGAAGAGAGATGCAGGAGGCAGCAGCAAAACAGAGTCAGAGAAAAAACTAAATTTGTTGTTATGGTGACAATAGAGAAATGCTCTTATGATCCAAGATAGGATTTTAGGGAGTCCATGTGGAGATGATAACAGCATATGACATTAAAAAAGTCAGAGATTCAGACTACTCAACTATTATATCTACATGAACTTCAATAAGTACCATAGTTTTATACTTGAGTTTTTTCATGAGTTTTGTACTAATTTATTCATATGATTGCAAAATTCCAAACGCAGCAGAAAAAAATATAATTAACTCAAACTGAGCTGCCATGTTAATACTATTATTACAGGCAAAACAAACAGAAACCTATTTCATACTCATAGAAATGATATAGCAAATTAGTGACAAAAGTATGCATCATACAAGAGACCACTAGTAAATTTGCTTAATTTCGAACTTGGCATCCAATACATGGCATCAGCATAAATTCCTAAACAACATTAAATTTCTGTGTGTAATCTATAGTGTCTATGGTGCAAGGCAACAATACTAATCTAGCTATCTAAATAATTACGGTTCAGGGACCTTGTTGTTCAGTGAGTCTTTCTCTTCTGCTGAGGCTGCTTCTGAGTGGTTAATCTATAAATCCAATATACCTATTGACATTATGGCATTGGTAATAACCATTGAAGTTATAATACATCAACACACCGTAAATCAGAATATGTAAAGTTAATATAAATCTTCAACCATCCAAACAACCAACAACAAAATTATTAGAACAACACAAAAATAAATAGAAACTAAAACTAATTTAGAAAAGAACCAAGAACAAATCCACTATTCTATTTTACCAAGCATGAATCACACTCACCTTCAACCATGCATCAAGGACGTCTTTGCTGTCAACCTCAACACATTGTTTCTCAGTATTTCAGCTGAATCCACTACATCCAAGCATGTCAGCGGCTTACTGATACTTCTCCTTCAACCGCTTGTGCTTATTCTTGCAGTGCTTCGCAGTCAGGGTACAACCAGAGAAGGCCTCCAGCATCTTCAGAGCCAGTTTCTCAAATGTTCCTGGTTTGAACTGCCCACAATTAGACCTCTGACCGTCTACCATAAACTCCTCCATAAAGCCAACAAAAGCATTAGTCTCTTCATCACTCCAGATGCGTTTGTTCTCTATTTTTACCTACCAAAATTAAGATAATCAACCTTGTGCAAAAATTATTTCTGTGTACATGAATTAAGAAAATTAAAATCAATTAACATAATGTAACTAAAAATAATAAAACACCAAACAATAACACAAATGACTACAATTTATCCATAGCCTACAATTCACGCCATAAGCAAGTACAAATATGTAAAACTGAACCACGAATAGCTAGTTGCCATTACAAACAAAGAGGTGCCATTACAATGTTTCTCGTCTCAACAAGTGATACAAATTAAAATTGTGCCATTACAACAATACTCAATTGATAATAATATTCATTACGCTGCAAATACAACACTACTCCATACGACTTGTACGCCACTCTTCATACATCTCAGTTGCTATGTTGTCACGCCAGTGAGTCCACTCGTTCGTATTTTCAACCACATCAATCATTCCATCCTGTACTTCATCTCCATCAGGCATAAATTCATCCAATATGCTACCTTCCTCCTTCGGATCCATACCCATACTCTTTCGGATGAAATTTTGAAGCAAACAACAAGCAATAATTATTTGAGATTGTATCTTTAGAGGCTAAAATCTAGGGCTTCTTAAGATGGACCACCTCTTCTTTAGCAAACCAAAGCATCGCTCAATGATATTCTTGGCGGAAGAATGAACCCTATTAAAATATTCTTGGTAATTGCGCGGTGCATGTAAGACCTAAAACCTTTGAAAAGTCTTTTTATGAGTAAGTCTCAAATCATATAGTTATTTATAGCCTTAATTTCAGAAATTATTTTATTAGAGATAATTAAGGCAATTTTTGATTTATTGAATTTGAGACGAGTTATGATTATTATCCAATTTTATAATAATTGGGTTATTTTCTATATTTAAATTATAAAGTTGATAGTTATGAAATAATAAGAATTTTATATGATATGGACTAAATAATCAATATTTTAATATGTTGATATTGCTATTTTGGAAAATGAAGAAATTAAGTATATTATTTCTAATTTTTGGATTTGAACGTTTTATTAAAAATAAAGTGTGAAATTGATGAGCAAATAGTATTTTTATACGTTATTATTGTTGGATTAGAATTTATTTCTAATTACTACATTATACTTATTTTGTGTGAAATTACAAAAATGCCCCTAACCCTAATTTTTGAAAATGAAACCCTAACCCAGAAAAACCCTAACCCGACCCATTTCCCCCCAAAACCCAGCCGTAGCACCACAGTGTTTCCCTCACTCAGCAGCAGTAGTATGTGCAGCCTTCTCCTCTTCTTGAATGAAAGGGATGAAACAGAAAAGGGGAAGAAGGAAGGGGGACCGAGGGAGGAAGGAGATGGGGGAAGAAGAGGGAGGCGGCGCAGTGGGTGCCACTGCCACCATCACCGCCGTTGCTAAAAGAGGAAGAGAGAGGAATGCCGTCGCACATCCAAGGGTGGAGATAGAGAGAGAGAGCAAGCCGCGCCACTGCCACCACGGGTTGCCGTCGCTAACGCCCCTGCCGTCGCCGATCATCCTTGCGCAGCGTCAGAGGCAGAACCGTGACCTGAAGAGAGAGCACGAGCCATAGCCACCGATGGAGAAGAAGGAGTGCGACCTGCTACGCCGTCGTGGGTCCCTCGCCGACGAGATCGAAGGAGCAGGGGAGAACGACGCTGGGTTTGAGGGAGGCAGAGGTGGTGTGGTGCGAAGTGGGAGGCGAGCTGTTCGCGTTGCCGTTCGCGCCGTTGTTGCTGAGCCATAGCGCCACCACCGCCGGGTCTCTCACTGCTGTGTGTCACCGTCCAAGGCAGAGGGAGAGTCACGATGGAGCTCTGCTTCTGTTTCTCCAGTCGCGCAAGAGGGAGGCGCGCCGTGAGGGAGAGCCGTCACGTTTTTACCGTCGCCGGTTCACACGCCGCCGCTGGAAGAGAAGGGGGCTCGCCAGTTCTGCCTCTCACTGTCGCCTCCATTGAAACTGCCGCCATGGCCGCCGGAGCTCTGGGTTGAGTTTCTGCCACGAGACCCTGCTGCCGTCGCCGGGAAAGTATGCCGGTAAGGGTTTCAAACTTGGTCTTCGTTTCTTGTGAGATTTTGGGAATCTTATTGTCACGGCATGTTGGTTTCAGTCACCGTTGCCGGAGTCGGCTCGCCGCAGCCGCTGGAGGTGGCTGTTGGGGCTACCGTCCAACCGGTTCAGAGGCCGTTGCTGTTCGGTTCAGCCGTTCTCTCTTAGTTTCAGTAAGTATTCATGTTTCGAGAGCTCTGCGTTAGTGTTCTGTTCCGTGTAATAAAGTAATTGTAAAATTGATGGTTCTAGGAGTTAGAATTTGAGTTTACTTGTGGCGTTGAGGTTGTTTCTACTATTGAGAAAGACACGCGGAATCGGGATTTTGATTGTTGATTTTGGGTCGAGGCGGAAAGGATTTTGTGACGCGTTTGGGCTATGGTTTGCGTTTTGAGGTAGGGGTGCTTTCCGAAAACTATAGTTTATTATTGGAATTATTACATATGGATACTGATGTGAGACATGTTGTATTTGGTGGGTGTATCTGCCTTATGTATTATTTGATTGACTCGAATGTTTATGGATGTTGGTTTGGCTGAATTGTTGTGCGGTTTTGCAAAATGTAATGTTTTAAAGCTGATTCTTTAAAGATTTGAAATCTGAGTTTAATCCGTTGAGGATTGATTTGAATTGAGTTAATTATTGTGATGATGTGAAACGTCGAATGCACTTTTAAATTCAGCCTGGTTTACTTTAATCGACGTGGTTTTGGACAAATGATTTATTATTGAGCCGTTTCTTTAAAGATTTGGAAATGAGTTAAATCGGTTGATATTGAGTTGATTTTGAAATGGTTTCCTTGAGATATGCCACTGAGGCGACTGTTAGATTTAGCTTGCTTTTGAATTGATTTCTGGTTTTGAGCTGTTGAAAAGGAATGAGAAATGGTTTAGTTGGGACCTGAACCGGGTGGCAAAAGTCCAAGTTTTAGGGGAGATGCTGCCGAAATTTTTATAAAATCCGAGTCTTTATTGAAATATTATCTGAAATAATGATGAGTTAAAGACTTCTACTATTCTATTTGAATTATCAAGAAAAGGATGATTCATGCCTTTGAAATGAGTTATTAAAAAGAAAACTGTGATTTAGTCTTGTTTCTCAAGAAAGGTATTACATTTCCTTTGTGAACAAGTTATTTAAATGAAACTTATGCTTTAAGGCCGTTGGAATGTGAAAAAGGTTTATGCCTTCGAATTTGACTTAGGGTTTTCAATTAAAGAAGTTTCAATGGTTTTGAAAGGACCCGAGTGTCTATTGATAAGTCTCATTTTAAAGTGTTTTCGGAAAGGTCTTAAGTACTCCTCGAGTTTTGAATTTTTGCAAGACTAAAACAGTTTCTGAGCAGTTGAAATGCTTTAGAATCCCTCATGGGGTTGAAGCTGGTTTTTGTTTAAGTAAAGGGAAAAGCCTTTGAAAGAAGTGAATGATCACGTGACTCGATTTGGCTTAGATTCTATTTTATTACTCAAATCAAGAAGCCAAGGTTTTTAATGAATTTAAATGAACTTGGCGAAATGAGTTATGTTATTCTCCCCTAAAGACTTGGGACTCTGCCGAAAAACTTTTATTATAAAATCCCATCGTTGGATGGATGATTTTGAATACTTTGAAATAAATCCTTAACTTGCCATGGTTTTGGAAGTTTTGGAAAGAGAATGCCGAGAGTGGCTCTGTTTTAAAAAGGGAACTCACTTTGAGTAAATTTGGCTTATGAGCCTGAGATGATTTGAGAAATGAGATTTCTAAAAGCCAAGGCTAAAAAGAGTCGAAACTTGATTTCAAAGTGAAACGGTTTGAGAGAAAGTGATTTATGGCTTAAATGCTGATTTTACGAATTGATGATGTTGAATGTGGAAGTGTTGTTTTGTTGTGAGCCGGAATGGCTGTGTATGCTATGAATATTGGCTAGTTCTGAATTGAACCGTGAGCCGGGATGGCTGTGTATGCTATGAATATTGGCTGGTTCTAGACTGAACCATGAGCCGGATGGCTGAGATGGATGTTGATCCATGGATGAGAATGAATGCATGTATATGCTGAATTATTGATAATTGTGATTTGCACTTCCACTATCTGAGATACGAGTTTCCCTGGGTAGTAGCAGTGGCTAGCCACCACGTGCTCCAAGTTGAGACTTGATACTCTGTTGACCCTATGTCATAAGTGTGGCCGGGCACTGTGAAAGTCTCGGATGAGCTCGCCCCCGTAAATATTCACTAGTGAGGGTGATGGATATGGATCATGTTTATGATCAAGTTTATGATGAGTATAACTCGAGTTGGGGATGCGCGACAGAGGGACAATCCAATGGTTAGCTACCAGGACTTGTCGGGTTGGCTCTATAACCAACAGATGATATCATCAGCCACTAGGGACAGGCATGCATCATATGCATCTATGTGACATTGTTTGGGTGTACATACTATACTTGGTTTGCCTATGTGATTAATTGCTAATTGTTCTACTTGTAATAACTATTTGTTTGTGCTTGCATCTTCCTATTTGTGTTTGCTATTGGGACTCTGTTGGACTGTGATGATTAGATGATGGTTGGATTGTTTGGGCCTAGGGCCGTGGTTGGAATGAGATGAACCGATGGTTGATTTCGGTTTTGTGTTTCTGGTTTGGAATAAAATATGAAAGGCTATTTTGATTCAGTTTAGATAAACCTTTTTGAAAGGCCTTTGATGTTTTGAAAATTGAACGGTTCCTCTTTCAGAAAAGATTTCCGACTTTACTTTTATTGTAAACCGTTATTTTTGAAAAGAGGCATAAGACGGTTATTAATAACTGGTACGGTTTATCTTCATGTATCCTATTACAGTAATTCCCAAAAACCCTCTACTGAGAACCCTTTCGAGGATGATGTTCTCACCCCCCTACATTTTTCCCCTTTTAGGATATGGGCGCAAAAGTTACGAAGAGTTTATTTAGTTATTGTTGTGATGCTCTGTATTGCTTTAGATTATTATTTATTATACCCTCGCCTTTATCTTAATACATTCTGTAAGAGGGATAGGAATTGTTTTGGTTAATGCTTGTAATATTATTAGTATATATATATGTATATAGATATGGATGTACTCTTGATGAGTTTTGTAAGTTGTATGGTACCTATGGATGTACGTTATCAAATGAAAATGTTTTTGGGAGCGGTATTGCATTTTTAAAGTTTTAAACAGGCTCATATTTTAGTATTAAATAGTATAATTATCGTCGTAATATCCGAATTATCAGAGTGGCACAGCCGGAAGCGTGAGCTTTGGTAGTTAGGGTGTTATAGTGCACGTGCTCCTTGGGCCCACTCTCTAACATGATATCGAGTGCCTCTATATGGTGCTAGAAAACCCGGACCATTTGTTCAACCAGCATCAACTAAATAGTAATTACCTACAGACAAGTAATGCAAACAACATAAGCTTAACTATTGTGAACTCAATCTATATGTATAGGCTTATATCTAAAGATGGCATAATTACCGTGGGGTATCTTAAGACTATTACGATGAGTTGTTGCATCCCAAAGTACCCGCGAATCAGATGCCGATTGTAATACCCGGTCTAACCGAAATTAATTAAATAATGAGTAAGTAGGAGCGAATATGGTTGGAAGATTTGGCAATTGGAATTTGATGATTTCAATATGATATTTGGATTCAGTGAATTTTTCCGAGTCGGAAGACATAGTTTTCTGCGTAAAAGTGCGCAGTGGAATTTTGACCGGCAGTACCAGCTGAGACCTGTCTGGTACTGCAGCTGAGAAAGTTGATTATGAGTAAATAAGATTAAGAAATGAGGAATTATAATTAGGGGAGGTAGAAATATTTGAAGTGCGATTTAGAGCGCTAATGTTAAAGGTTTTGGTCCAAAATTGGGCCAACGGACAAAAATAAGTGAATTGGGCCTAAGTGGGCCTAAGACCCAACATATATAAACATTAGTTATGAGCATTTCAGCTCATTTTGCCCTAAAGAAGGTGTGTGGGGCGCTGAATTGAGAAGAGAGAAGAGAAGAGAGAAAACCTAACTCTCTTTGATCTTCAAACCACCATAACTTGAGCTACGGAGCTCCGATTGACGAGCCGTTTGCGGTCACGCGTCGCTCTTCTCATCCTCTACAATTCTATCTAAGTTTTGTGGTGATTATTCCATTCATTTCTGCCCAGTTTTCGAAATTCCCCACTGTTACACGTTTTTGGGAAGTTAGTGTTGAAATCTTGTGATTTTGGGTGTTTAGGGATACTCCAACATGAATTCTAAGTGGGTTCTATCCCTACTTCATATGGGCTGAGGTAAGAAGCGCTCAAACCCTTGTGATTTATCATCTTTATGAGCCCTAGGTTGATGTATGTATGTAATATTGGTTATGTTAGTGCATTTGATGGTTTTGGTGCACGATTGGGAGATTGGTGTTGCTTGAGGAGCTTTGGTGAGGCTTGGAGCTAAGGTTGGTGGAGACTCCTAAAGAAGAGGCTCATTGATTTGACTACAAGAGGTACGGTTTAAGTTTCATTTAAGTACCGTGTGGTGTGATGAGAATTCCTAGGCTAGATGCCCCTAGGATTAAGTTTGGATTGTGTAAATGGTTGGTGCTAATATGCATAGTTGGTATGTAATGTGAATTGATGATTGGGTTGAGAATTGTGTGGCCTTGTATGCTTGGTGTATTGAAAATTTGATATATTGGGTAATGAGTATTGATTTGTGGTTTATGCATTTAAATTGTGAAATTGGGCCGGAGGCCGTGAATTTTGGGCCATAGGCCGAAAAGAGGTAAGTAAGGTAAGTTGATGTGTGCATTGTATGATGACACAAGTGATTGGATGAATTTCAGATAATGAATATATGAATGATTGGGTTGGTTATTGAATAATGAGGTTTGAGGAGTTGAAGTGTCGAAATTGGTAATTTTGGGTAAAATTGTATAGATGAGGTATGTTTGGTTTTGGTTGAGGTATGTTATGTGGTCATATATGTGATCATGATTATTGATGCCTTGATAGTATGATAATGCATGAGAGATAGGTATGTTGTGATATATGTTTGAGGAATGATTGAGGTTGATTTGGGGATGAAACCACGTGATAGTGAGTATGATATTGATCATGTATAATGATGGTTGAATCGAAATAGTATTGTTGGAAATTGGGATGAGGAAGGGTGTATGACATGTTGATGTGTTTGTAATTTAGCCATTTGTTTGAAATGGGTAAAAATGGTTATATGGCGGTTTTGTGAATTGTGGTAATGTGTCAATGTGTGAGTTGAGGAGGCTTGACGTTGAATTTGATACATTTCAATTGATTTCAAAGAAAAGGGATGAAATTGGCATGTTTTGATTGATTTTGAAAAAGGTTGGAAATGGTTTGTTTTGAAAATGGCACTTTGTGGTTTTGTATGAAAAATATGGTTTTTGGGCATACTTTGACGGAACATAACTTGGACTACGGATCTCTGTTTTGTGCCAAATCTGTTTAGAAATGAAATTGGATCCGGGATGTCCATGTCGTTCGAAGAACGGGTGAAAAACGATTTAAAATGAGAGAGTTATGTCTGTCGAAAGATTGGGGGTTGAATCTATAAATTCTGCAGCTTTTAACTTAGAAAATTTTTAGCAGAATGACCCTCCACGCGTAGGCGCACTTGGCGCGTACGCGTCGTTCTTCGAGAAGGCACCATCCACGCGTGCGCGTGGTGTGCGCGTGCGCGTCGATGCGCTGCACCCATTGCCCAGCCATTTTCCTGAGAGTTGTGCCAGAGTTGTGCCAGTCTTGTGCCTGGGGCGCAAGTGTACCCACGCGTACGCGTGGCTGACGCGTACGCGTCGTTATCTCTTTTTCAATCCGCGCGTCCGCGTGAATGGCGCGTATGCGCCGATGAGTTTTGTGGCCATCCACGCGTGCGCGTGGAGTACGCGTACGCGTGGCCCTGTTTTCATCCCAAAGTTGATTTTTGAGTATTAAAAGCCAATCTCATACTTCTAAGCCTCCGATCTCACCCCTTATGTATTAAATCATTATGATATGCCTAGCAATGAGAAAGGAGCTAGGGGATGTGGTAACTTGCGAGTGAAGCAAGGGGAAAAGTTATGATCAATGATGATCAACGATGATTATATGAGATATGGAGGATGACGGTGGGAGTACCGTGTATGCCATGAGCCGAAGGGCTATATTTATTGATAAATGGCTGGTTCTTGATTGGACCATGAGCCGGATGGCTGAGTTATTGCCGGGTCATGGCAAAGCCATTATTGATTATGGCTGAGAATAATTGCATATATGATTAATGAATGAATGTGTTAAATGGATAATAATGGAAGATGTTGAAATGTGATGTGTAACCCCGGGTAGTAGGCAGTGGCGTTGTCCACTTGCTCCGGGTGTGAGACGGAAAAGGATGTTTATGATAAATGAGTTTAATTATGGAGTTTTGAATGAATGTATTTGTGATACCTGGGTAGTAGTAAGGGTTGTGGTTCGTCCCACTTGCTTCAGGTTAATGTTTGAGATTTGATAACAATGAGGATTGACATTATGAATTGAGATTGAATGAATATATGTTTGAGATACCTGGGCAGTAGCAAGGGTTGTGGTCCGTCCCGCTTGCTCCGGGTTAATGCTTAAGATACCTGGGCAGTAGCAAGGGTTGTGGTCCGTCCCGCTTGCTCCGGGTTAATGCTTAAGATACCTGGGCAGTAGCAAGGGTTGTGGTTCGTCCCACTTGCTCCAGGTCAGAGAATGTGACGCCTGGGTAGTTGCGGCAGTAGTGGTGAATCCACTCGCTCCAGGTTGAGCTGTTAAACACCCGCCTGGGTAGTAGCCGCAGTAGTGGTTGTTCCACTGGCTCTGGGCTGAGCGGGTAGTAGCAAGGGGGTTGTAGCTCAAACCTACTTGCTCCGCAAGGGGTGTTTCTGTCCATGGTTAGCTACTAGGACGTGTCGGGTTGGCTATATAACCGACAGATGATATCATCAGCCATAGGGCAGGCATACATCATTTGCATATGTTTGAATTGTTTGGGTTTGCCTATTTGTTTTGGATTTCTATATCATACATGCTATGTTACCTGATTACGTGCTACTTGTTCTACTTGTACCTTATTTGTGTATTACTTGTCTGTATTGCTTGTGTTTGTACAACTGAGAGATCCCTCATGTTGGTGTTGGTGGATGTTGGTGGCTGTTCTTGATGAGATGAATTGATAATGCGATTGCATGATGATGATGATTTTTGAATGAGATAATTTGAGTCCCCTGGGTAGACACAGTGATGTGATTTCACTAGCTCCAGACGAGGGTATGATGTATTGATATAGAGTTGCTGAGACAGAACAACTGGTGATGGTTTTGCTTATGATTCTGAGTCTGATTCGTGTAAGAATCAGCGAGTTGGGAAACATGTGTAACATGAACTAGATTTAGTACTCCCTTACGACAGATGCCTATTTATGGATTAGTGAGAATCTAGGCTGGATACTTGGTGAAAGGGAGTTAGGATGCTTAGTGAGTTTTTATTGCAGTGCATTGTATTTAATTGGCACTTTTACCGTACTGGAAACCCATGGGCCCGGGGTTCTCATTCCGTATATATCTCTTGTTTTTCAGATACAGGTCCAGGTGCTCAGAAGTGAGCTGTGGTTCGTCTGAGAGCCGGCGAAGATCTTTATTTTCTCTACTTTGTGTTTTGCTTAGAATCTCTCCACCTTTGTTTTGAAGATATTATATTATGTGTTGAACTCTTTTGGAACTTGCCTATAGAGGCTCTTATGTTTCCTTTGGGAGAGATTAGGATGTACTGTTATCAACTACTTCCATACTGTACCCTAGCCGGCCTAAACTTTGCGGGTCGCGACTAGTGGCTATTTACTTATGTTATATATATCTATCTGTTATCTATCTCTTAATCTCCTTTATGCCTTGTCCATATATCGCTTTCGGCTTCACGTTTTATCTTTTCGTTGTCGAATCGTGAGTGATACGTCTTCGCGATTTTATTTCTACTCTTTTCAGGCTTCTCGATTAATACTCCTTTCGAAATTACCTATGTTTATATATTAAAAATCCACCTGAGAGTCGTACCACCGTAATATCATTGACTTATGACTCGAGCATAAGGATTTGAATATTAGGGTGTTACATTATGGTATCAGAGCAGTTCGTCCTCGTGAGCCTGAGGGATGGAACTGCTTATGCTTCAATGCATACTCTGAGTTTGTGCCTGTGCTAGTTAGGGTATCTAACTGATACATCTAGCATGAAGTCCATGAGTGTACCTTTGGTACTTTGAAGCACTATACTTCCGATATTGAGACTGATCAACTTGATATCGATTGTTTGGTGTGTATAGGAACCAGATGGCGCCTCGTGGACCCGGTCGGGGACGTGAGAGAGATCGTACTAGTACACAGGAACCGGAAACCAACTCGAATAACCCGATAAACCTTATGGCGGCGTTGGAGAATATGGCTGCTGCTATGCAGGCCACTGCGGAGGCCCTTGGGCAACAGATAAACAATAATGGCAATGGCGGAAGGGAAGCTCAGGGCCCGATGACACTGGCAACTTTCTTAAAGGTTAACCCACCTAAGTTCAAGGGAACCACCAATCCGACTGAAGCTGATACTTGGTTTCAGGCCATGGAGCGAGCACTGCAAGCGCAGTTGGTGCCTGAAGAGCAGCGTGTTGAATTTGCTACCCATCTGCTCATGGGGGAAGCATCGCATTGGTGGCAAGGGGATCGACGTCTCCTGCAACAGGGGAATGATCCTATCACTTAGGATGCCTTCCAGGTGGAATTCTATAAGAAGTACTTTCCAAATTCCGCCAGGACAGCCAAGGAATTGGAGTTACTACAGTTGAAGCAAGGTGCTATGTCCGTATCTGAGTATACAGACAAATTTGAGGAGCTATTCAGGTTTTCCCGCATGTGTCATGGAGCTCCAGAAGACTTCGAGGAATGGAAATGCATTAAGTATGAAGGAGGGCTTCGGAGCGACATCTTAAGTTCAGTGGGACCAATGGAGATCCGAACTTTTTCAGAGTTAGTGAATAAGAGCAGAATTACTGAAGAGTGTATGAAAAGGAGGGTTGCAGAGGAAGGAAGTCATAGAGAGCACAACCAAAAATTCGCACCAAGGGGTCGAGAGTTTAAGGAGAGAGGATACATACAACACTTTCCCCAAGGACGGAATAACTTTGCGACGAGTGAGGAGTCCCAAAGGAATGGTAAGGGAAAACTGGCAGCGGCTGCTTCTAATGTTTTGAGCTGTCAGAGGTGTGGAAGTCATCACCCAAATAGGCCATGCCGATTGGGGTTAGGCGTATGTTACAAGTGCGGGTTACCAGGGCATGTATCAAGAAATTGCCAACAAGGAGAGAGTCAGGATGCGGGCCGATTACGGTAGTAAGATTGAGGTAATTTAAATAATCGAGCTTAAATGGTAGTGTGTGATTTTATAATACCGCCTGTACAGTAAAAACTCGAAATGCCGAGCTTAATATTAGACTGAGAAGCAAACCAGATGGTCCGAGTAAGGAATTGCCTTAATACAAATGGATAAATGCCTCTGATGTAAATGATTTTCTGTTAAGAATGATGTGTTGTGTTTGTTATATAGTTGGTTAATTTCTGGATTTTTGGTGAAACGGATTGAACCCGTGACTTTTAGTTCCTTTGATTTAAATAGATAAGGAATGGTCCTAAATGATGGATTTGGAAACGTTGATTTGAAATACCGGTCATGCTAAGTTGTGGTTGGGTACTTGAGGAAATTATCATTGATGCATAGTCGGATTTAGATGATGATTGAGTGTAAGTTATCGTGTTTGAGAGATGAGTGCTATGATGATTGGTCATGGTGACCTTGGATTTTGATCAAGATTTGTAATGATTGGTTTCAGAGAAATCGTTTGGAAACCTTTAAATTGCAATACTGATGCGGTATTGAGATTGGTTTGAGGGAACCCGTGACGGGTGGTAAACTCCAATTTTTAGGGAGGTGCTGTTGAAAATTCTCCCAAGAATTGAAGGAGTGTTGGTTATATTTTTGAAAATGATTTTTGATCTGAGTAACTTCAACAAAAGAGGTGTGTCTCAAAAGCTTTTATAGATTATTAAAGGGAAGCGGATTCATAAGAGTTTGTCAGCTTGTTAGTACAAACTCATTGAATTTAAAAAAAACGAAGAAAACTTTGATTGATTATAGTGATGTGGGATGATGGCTATGATTAACGAAGATGGCAATATTATTGATGACATGATTTGAGATTTAATAGGGTGTGGGTTGATGAGACGATAAAAGTAAGGAACGAGGCTGTTGGTCGGTGTTGAACGAATGACCGAGACCCTTGGAGATAGAAAAATCAGAGCGCGGTAGTGGAAGCGCGCAGAGTAAAAGGACATCGGAACTGTTATGTGTTGGATATAAAGGCAGACTACGCTCGCGTACTCGTAGTGATGGATGGAATTTTCGAGGGCGAAAATTTCTGTTAGGGGGGTAGAATGTAATACCCGGTCTAACCGAAATTAATTAAATAATGAGTAAGTAGGAGCGAATATGGTTGGAAGATTTGGCAATTGGAATTTGATGATTTCAATATGATATTTGGATTCAGTGAATTTTTCCGAGTTGGAAGACATAGTTTTCTGCGTAAAAGTGCGCAGTGGAATTTTGACCGGCAGTACCAGCTGAGACCTGTCTGGTACTGCAGCTGAGAAAGTTGATTATGAGTAAATAAGATTAAGAAATGAGGAATTATAATTAGGGGAGGTAGAAATATTTGAAGTGCGATTTAGAGCGCTAATGTTAAAGGTTTTGGTCCAAAATTGGGCCAACGGACAAAAATAAGTGAATTGGGCCTAAGTGGGCCTAAGACCCAACATATATAAACATTAGTTATGAGCATTTCAGCTCATTTTGCCCTAAAGAAGGTGTGTGGGGCGCTGAATTGAGAAGAGAGAAGAGAAGAGAGAAAACCTAACTCTCTTTGATCTTCAAACCACCATAACTTGAGCTACGGAGCTCCGATTGACGAGCCGTTTGCGGTCACGCGTCGCTCTTCTCATCCTCTACAATTCTATCTAAGTTTTGTGGTGATTATTCCATTCATTTCTGCCCAGTTTTCGAAATTCCCCACTGTTACACGTTTTTGGGAAGTTAGTGTTGAAATCTTGTGATTTTGGGTGTTTAGGGATACTCCAACATGAATTCTAAGTGGGTTCTATCCCTACTTCATATGGGCTGAGGTAAGAAGCGCTCAAACCCTTGTGATTTATCATCTTTATGAGCCCTAGGTTGATGTATGTATGTAATATTGGTTATGTTAGTGCATTTGATGGTTTTGGTGCACGATTGGGAGATTGGTGTTGCTTGAGGAGCTTTGGTGAGGCTTGGAGCTAAGGTTGGTGGAGACTCCTAAAGAAGAGGCTCATTGATTTGACTACAAGAGGTACGGTTTAAGTTTCATTTAAGTACCGTGTGGTGTGATGAGAATTCCTAGGCTAGATGCCCCTAGGATTAAGTTTGGATTGTGTAAATGGTTGGTGCTAATATGCATAGTTGGTATGTAATGTGAATTGATGATTGGGTTGAGAATTGTGTGGCCTTGTATGCTTGGTGTATTGAAAATTTGATATATTGGGTAATGAGTATTGATTTGTGGTTTATGCATTTAAATTGTGAAATTGGGCCGGAGGCCGTGAATTTTGGGCCATAGGCCGAAAAGAGGTAAGTAAGGTAAGTTGATGTGTGCATTGTATGATGACACAAGTGATTGGATGAATTTCAGATAATGAATATATGAATGATTGGGTTGGTTATTGAATAATGAGGTTTGAGGAGTTGAAGTGTCGAAATTGGTAATTTTGGGTGAAATTGTATAGATGAGGTATGTTTGGTTTTGGTTGAGGTATGTTATGTGGTCATATATGTGATCATGATTATTGATGCCTTGATGGTATGATAATGAATGAGAGATAGGTATGTTGTGATATATGTTTGAGGAATGATTGAGGTTGATTTGGGGATGAAACCACGTGATAGTGAGTATGATATTGATCATGTATAATGATGGTTGAATCGAAATAGTATTGTTGGAAATTGGGATGAGGAAGGGTGTATGACATGTTGATGTGTTTGTAATTTAGCCATTTGTTTGAAATGGGTAAAAATGGTTATATGGCGGTTTTGTGAATTGTGGTAATGTGTCAATGTGTGAGTTGAGGAGGCTTGACGTTGAATTTGATACATTTCAATTGATTTCAAAGAAAAGGGATGAAATTGGCATGTTTTGATTGATTTTGAAAAGGGTTGGAAATGGTTTGTTTTGAAAATGGCACTTTGTGGTTTTGTATGAAAAATATGGTTTTTGGGCATACTTTGACGGAACATAACTTGGACTACGGATCTCTGTTTTGTGCCAAATCTGTTTAGAAATGAAATTGGATCCGGGATGTCCATGTCGTTCGAAGAACGGGTGAAAAACGATTTAAAATGAGAGAGTTATGTCTGTCGAAAGATTGGGGGTTGAATTTGTAAATTCTGCAGCTTTTAACTTAGAAAATTTTTAGCAGAATGACCCTCCACGCGTAGGCGCACTTGGCGCGTACGCGTCGTTCTTCGAGAAGGCACCATCCACGCGTGCGCGTGGTGTGCGCGTGCGCGTCGATGCGCTGCACCCATTGCCCAGCCATTTTCCTGAGAGTTGTGTCAGAGTTGTGCCAGTCTTGTGCCTGGGGCGCAAGTGTACCCACGCGTACGCGTGGCTGACGCGTACGCGTCGTTATCTATTTTTCAATCCGCGCGTCCGCGTGAATGGCGCGTATGCGCCGATGAGTTTTGTGGCCATCCACGCGTGCGCGTGGAGTACGCGTACGCGTGGCCCTGTTTTCATCCCAAAGTTGATTTTTGAGTATTAAAAGCCAATCTCATACTTCTAAGCCTCCGATCTCACCCCTTATGTATTAAATCATTATGATATGCCTAGCAATGATAAAGGAGCTAGGGGATGTGGTAACTTGCGAGTGAAGCAAGGGGAAAAGTTATGATCAATGATGATCAACGATGATTATATGAGATATGGAGGATGACGGTGGGAGTACCGTGTATGCCATGAGCCGAAGGGCTATATTTATTGATAAATGGCTGGTTCTTGATTGGACCATGAGCCGGATGGCTGAGTTATTGCCGGGTCATGGCAAAGCCATTATTGATTATGGCTGAGAATAATTGCATATATGATTAATGAATGAATGTGTTAAATGGATAATAATGGAAGATGTTGAAATGTGATGTGTAACCCCGGGTAGTAGGCCGTGGCGTTGTCCACTTGCTCCGGGTGTGAGACGGAAAAGGATGTTTATGATAAATGAGTTTAATTATGGAGTTTTGAATGAATGTATTTGTGATACCTGGGTAGTAGTAAGGGTTGTGGTTCGTCCCACTTGCTCCAGATTAATGTTTGAGATTTGATAACAATGAGGATTGACATTATGAATTGAGATTGAATGAATATATGTTTGAGATACTTGGGCAGTAGCAAGGGTTGTGGTCCGTCCCGCTTGCTCCGGGTTAATGCTTAAGATACCTGGGCAGTAGCAAGGGTTGTGGTTCGTCCCACTTGCTCCAGGTCAGAGAATGTGACGCCTGGGTAGTAGCGGCAGTAGTGGTGAATCCACTCGCTCCAGGTTGAGCTGTTAAACACCCGCCTGGGTAGTAGCCGCAGTAGTGGTTGTTCCACTGGCTCTGGGCTGAGCGGGTAGTAGCAAGGGGGTTGTAGCTCAAACCTACTTGCTCCGCAAGGGGTGTTTCTGTCCATGGTTAGCTACTAGGACGTGTCGGGTTGGCTATATAACCGACAGATGATATCATCAGCCATAGGGCAGGCATACATCATTTGCATATGTTTGAATTGTTTGGGTTTGCCTATTTGTTTTGGATTTCTATATCATACATGCTATGTTACCTGATTACGTGCTACTTGTTCTACTTGTACCTTATTTGTGTATTACTTGTCTGTATTGCTTGTGTTTGTACAACTGAGAGATCCCTCATGTTGGTGTTGGTGGATGTTGGTGGCTGTTCTTGATGAGATGAATTGATAATGCGATTGCATGATGATGATGATTTTTGAATGAGATAATTTGAGTCCCCTGGGTAGACGCAGTGATGTGATTTCACTAGCTCCAGACGAGGGTATGATGTATTGATATAGAGTTGCTGAGACAGAACAACTGGTGATGGTTTTGCTTATGATTCTGAGTCTGATTCGTATAAGAATCAGCGAGTTGGGAAACATGTGTAACATGAACTAGATTTAGTATTCCCTTACGACAGATGCCTATTTATGGATTAGTGAGAATCTAGGCTGGATACTTGGTGAAAGGGAGTTAGGATGCTTAGTGAGTTTTTATTGCAGTGCATTGTATTTAATTGGCACTTTTACCGTACTGGGAACCCATGGGCACGGGGTTCTCATTCCGTATATATCTCTTGTTTTTCAGATACAGGTCCAGGTGCTCAGAAGTGAGCTGTGGTTCGTCTGAGAGCCGGCGAAGATCTTTATTTTCTCTACTTTGTGTTTTGCTTAGAATCTCTCCACCTTTGTTTTGAAGATATTATATTATGTGTTGAACTCTTTTGGAACTTGCCTATAGAGGCTCTTATGTTTCCTTTGGGAGAGATTAGGATGTACTGTTATCAACTACTTCCATACTGTACCCTAGCCGGCCTAAACTTCGCGGGTCGCGACTAGTGGCTATTTACTTATGTTACATATATCTATCTGTTATCTATCTCTTAATCTCCTTTATGCCTTGTCCATATATCGCTTTTGGCTTCACGTTTTATCTTTTCGTTGTCAAATCGTGAGTGATACGTCTTCGCGATTTTATTTCTACTCTTTTCAGGCTTCTCGATTAATACTCCTTTCGAAATTACCTATGTTTATATATTAAAAATCCATCTGAGAGTCGTACCACCGTAATATCATTGACTTATGACTCGAGCATAAGGATTTGAATATTAGGGTGTTACATCGATCCCTCCTATCCACTGAGTACATAAACAAAACCCATCTCCCAGTTACACACTCTTAAGACGTTGGTGCAGATTTTACCCTTTCTTGTTCGGTATTTTGCCTTCTCAGACTCGGGGACTGTCACCTCTATATAAGTGCCATCTAATGCACCCAAGCAACCCTATCATCCATAGAAAGTTATGATACTCAAATATAGAATCATTCAGGCAAATATGAATCAAACACAACATTGAATAAGCTCTACCTTAAACCTTCTCCATGTGGGGTCAAGACAATCCTCTTCAACTGGTGTAGCCTTGGCAAACAAAATACTTTGAATGTGTATTACAGCCTTCAAAATTTTATTAAAATACTTACTAACTGTCTCGCCAGACCTACAAAATCTAACTTGCAGACTATGATTTTTTTTTTGTGATGCGCTAAGATAATTAAGAAAGTCGCAACCTGCTCTGGCAAGCTTACATGACCATCTTCATTAAGTCCTCCTTGAACTTCGAGTAACTCACACAAATTAGCAAAGGCATTTGTGTTCATTCTCAACTCCCAAATACAATTCCTATCACCCTCACCAATAATATGCTCTAAAGCCTCACGTCTAATTCTACTATTCATTCTTCCACCTAACGACAATTGGTCATTAGTTCTATCCCTAAAGTAAACAAATAGCGTAAGCACAAAGAACAACATCAAATCTTCATTTTTGGATCTCATATCTTCATAAAAATACACGCATCACTTAATAATTTTCGACCGCTCCATTTCTTCCTAGCAAAGTCATTACATTAAAAAACGCATAAATATTCAAATTAATCTAACACTTCTTCATGCAAAATCTACTTTATCTTCTTAGAACCAGAAACAAGAATAAAAAACTGGAATAAAAATATAATTAACTCTATTTACTTCTCAATTTTAATTAAGTTTCAACTGAAAATCAAAACAGGAAATACAATATAAACACAATAAAAAAAATAATATCGATTTTCCTCTCTCATTTTAACAATTTCACTTACCAGTTTAGAGAACAAACATTCTTCCCCTCAAATAGATATGTTAATAATTGTAGCCTACCTAACAATAGATCTAACATATAAACCAGCATGCTGTTATAAAGATGCACCTATTGAGGTTTGAAGCTGCACTAATCCAAGTATTACAAACCAAATAAAGACATCGAAACTTATTAGAATGGCCAAACTTAATCACTGACCCTGCTATCAAACTGACCAAACTTCACAATTGATCCCAGATTGTTCAGTAATTAGTTCTTAGGAGATAAAAAATAGGAGGTAAACATCATAAACTCATGTTATTATAAAGATGAAATAAATGGGTTAGTTAGCTTGGCTTTCATTCTCATCAAAGAAACTTTCACAAATTAGGGCATGAGGGAAAAGATGAAAGGAACAAATCGACGGATTAGGGCATGACAGAAAAGATGAAAGGAATCAGTAAATTAAATAACTTTTGAATATAACTAACCTGGGTCAGAACAGTTAAGACGAGGAGTTGATGGTTGACGTCGACAGCAACCGGGGAGAGGCGGAAGCTTTGTTCTTTGACTTTTCTGTGAAGGTGAGAGAGGGGAGATGAGAAGATGGGGACCACAAACATGAACTTGCAAGCAGCAAACCACTTAACCAGCGGTGGCGAGGCCAGCGGCGCGGTGAGGCAGCGGCTGTTCTTCAGATGGTGCTTCAAAGGCTGCGTGGCTGTTCTGAAGAAGAATAAGAAGATGGAGTAATTTTGAAGAAGCCCTAATTTACAAAGGATATTTTTGAAATTATTGAATTAGAATGGAGATAATTTAGGTACAAATTATAATTGAAATTACTGTCCCCGTCTTTAAAATTTTCTGTCTCCAGTGTCCCTACTTTTTGAAGGTACTGAAATACTGAAATTTAGAAGACATAGACAGAAATTTAAGTTCCAGTCTCTACCTCAACAAACATAATACTGAGTTTCTGTCTTTCAGTCTCAGTTCCAGTCTCTGCAAACAAACGCTACGTTATATATTGAAGGTATCTCTTGCGAATAAATTATTATTTTTATTCATAAAAATTTAAAATGTTAACGACATCAAAAAATAAAATTGACTAAAATTGACTTTTTTACTCATGAAGGATGGATTTCAATGAATAAAATTATTAGAACATTATAAATTAATCATCTTTTATAAATATAATATTATTATTTTAATTTTTGATGAGTCAACATTCTAAATTAAACTTTTTTGAAAAGAAAATGTTATTATATCCAAAATATATATTTCCTCCTTTTCCTTCCCTTACTCTAATTCCATTTTTGTCGATGTCTCCACTACCAATAATAGTTTACCATTTTATTTTCAAGTTTTTAATAAATTAAGAATTTAATTTTAATGTATGTATAAAGTAATTTTATATGTGCATTCAATTACATAATATTATATCTGATTCGTTGGCTATAACTCGGCTCAAGAAAAACTATAAATTGAAATCTGGTGTGTATTCTGCTCTCCTAACGGACTTATCCTATAAAATCAAACAACTACGTGCCAACCTAAATCGGCACACAGGAATCTCTCTGCAAATCTCTCTAAACAAGGTAACTAAAACACAGTTACGAGATAATTAGCTAAAGCTCTGCAAAACAGTTTTGGAAATACTTGTAACCGTCCTAAACACAACTTTATAAATACAAGTGATTCACTAGGTCACAGGTGCGTTATTCATTCTGAATAACCTCATATTTATCTTTTACTCTTACTAACTTAAGCGTTGGAGTGCCTTTGCAGGTGTCCACCGCCGCCGTTTTTGGAGAAAACCAATGTATCACCCTTCTTGTCCAAGGAAAAGTGAGTCGGAACATCAGAAAAACGAGCTATACCTTGGAGTCAGCCACTCACACAAGAACATTTGGTACTCACCGTGGGACAGAAATTAAATAATCCACGACAACCTTTTGTTATTATTTTGCAGATCCATGGCTGAGGATGTTGTTCCTCCACCTACTCATGATGAACTGATGGCAATGAACTTCACTTTTCAAGTGGTGGTAAAGAAAATGGCTGGCCAACGGAAGCAAAAACTAGGGAAACAAGAAAGGGGCCAAGTAAACTAATTTCTATTCCACCGAAGTTCATAAAGTTGAAATTATATTCAAATTTTTTAACCAAATTTAACAATCTTTTATAATATTTTTGAACAAATTTTTAAAAGATTATTATTTATTCTATCCTTTTATAGGGAATCTTTTTATATTCATTTTAAATTTACATATTACTTGTAAATGAGTATTTGCTTTATTCCTTGTTTTACATTGTTGTGCTCTATTCATAATATTTATTCTTATCCCGATTCCTCTTTTTTCTTCTTATGTTGCCAACAATCAAAATTTTAAGCAACTTACAATGGATCTCGATCATAGCTCATGAGAAAATTTCACCTCCTTCTCCACCAATTTAGACCGAGTTATAACTTATGAACCTTACTTATAAGTCAAGGTTGACATTTCTACTTCGGTAAAATCATGTATATGCATGATCTAATTTGTTCATATTAATTTTTATGTCAAATTTCAATACATCATAGCTTCTTATGAAGTATCTACTACTCTATATATTCGAATTGCTTCACATTATGTATGTATCTTATCATTTCATATATCAAAATTAATCAATCCATCCGAAAACAAAATTGGCTATTAATTAATCAGAAGAAAATGACTTTTTACCAATAAAAAAATAAACTCAATTAGCAATTATCTCAATTAGCAATACTTGATATATGGTGATTGGCTCATCTTTTTTATCTTCCTATTTCACAATAATTTATGCATGTTTACTTTCAATCCATTTTATTTATGTTACAAATCTTTATTATTCACTCAGCATTCAATCATTAATTGCTTTGAGCAAGAAACTCGTCAATAAGTTGTTGTGGGTTGAAAAAATTTCTCAAGACAATTGATCATTATATTCTAGATCATACAATCGATTCCAAATACATATTTTTGAACTTTTCAGTTCGCGTCAATCAAATACTATATGCATGCTTATTTGTTACCTAAACCCTGGCCCACCACAACAACCTCAAAATCGGATTCCACCAAAATAGATAACCTCTCCGAAAATCTCTCCAACTAAAATCACTAAAACCCCAAAAAATTGGAGTACCATGAGAGGACTGCGTCAACCAAAAACAAAGATACAGATAACTACCACACAGAGAAATTCAATATATACTAGTGACACCCACTAAGTCACAGGTAAGGCAATTCATTCCATTTCTACTCTGAATACTCTCACACTCTCCGACACTACCGCCCTTACAAGGAGACGACATCCTTTCTCTTACTTCAAAGAAAGTGAGTTCAAGCACCAGCAGAACGAGCTATACCCTGGAGACATTTGTTCACACAGGAACACATGCCATGATTGTTCTACCCTCGAGCATAAATATATCTCCCACACAACTATATTGATCGAACAACTCTTACCATTTTATTGTTTTTGAATAAATGTCGACTAACTAACTAGTTTGGAAACTACCACTCATTGCATAGCCGATTTATAGATGACATAACTATATCACTTTCTAATTTTTTTTTATCCATCTTTATTTATTTATTTGTTTATCTATTTCATCTGTTTTTGTTTTTCGATCGTTCACAATCTTTCAATATAACTTTTTCACTACTAATGTTTTTCTTTTTTTCTTTCTTTTTCAATCCAACAAATTGAGTTTGGGACTGCTATAATCATAATTATGATTTATAGATCCGAACCTATTTAATTGAAAACTTTCACAGGTCAAGCTCGGCTCAGCTAAAACTATAAATCGAAATTTGGTACGTATTTTTCTCTCCTAATGAACTTATCCTATAAAATCAAATAACTACGTGCCAATTCAAATCGGCAGAAGTGTCTTTGCAGGTGTCCACCACCGCTTTTTTGAAAAAAATCGATGTATCATCCTTCTTGTCCAAAGAAAAGTGAGCTTGAGTATCAGAAAAACGAGCTATATCTTAAAGTCGACCACTCACATAAAAATAACGACAATAAAAATAATTATCTTTTATATTAATTATATATCAATAAGTTAAAATTAAACTCATAAATTAAATGAAAATGAAAACTCTTAAAACCAGGAATTTTGTGTAACGATTTTTTCTTTCCGAATCGTTTTCTATTGTGAGAAGCGCTTATAGAAAAAAAAAAGTTAGCCCATTGTTCAGTATTTAATAATTTTAGTAGCTAGAGATGTAAAATTGAAGAATTCAGAGTCTTCAAAGTCATGGGATTGATAAAATAATAAAACGAGAAAATAATTATTATTAAGTCTATAATTTCTATTATATATGAACTATATTATCATAATTTGATAATGATTAATTTATCACAGTTTGATTTAAGCCGTGATCAACTAACGTTAAAAAAAGTTTCTTAATAAGTCTAATAACTGTATAATTTTTAAATATTAATTCTTTTTTAAATACATAATTTAAAGGTGCATCTATTATATAGCACAAATACGAATTTTTATAAATATATAATATTATCAAATATAAAATGTGATATATGGAGTTGAGTATTAACTAATAAATTTAAAAGTATAATACAAATTACATATTTTTTGAAAAATAAGAGCTCATCAAAAAAATAATCTTTACTAAGGGATAATATTATCACTCTGATATATATTTATATCAAAAAACATAAAAGGATAATAGAGTAAATTTTACAACTTAATGAATAAATAATATATTCATAACTCACATGAGAAAATATAAATTATATCAAAATAAATTATGAATTTAATATTCATATAAAAAAGAATTTCATAATTTTGAATTTAATATTATACATTGGGTGGTTTTATTTTTTTTGGGTAGTCTTTTTTTAAGTGCATCAGAGTGGATTAATAGATCTAACTTCTGATTTGTATGTTAGGTTAGCTAGTATCACTCCTACTAATTGAGGTATGAGTGAAATGTATACACAATTATACACGACTAACATTATTGTTGTTAGCTACAATTTTCTTTTTAATTAGAATCTCTCAAAATTATTCAAAACACAGTCAGGAACGGAGCTTAGTTAAGACAAAGGGGCTATGACCCCTCCAAACTTTTGTTAAAAAAATTAGTACTACTTTTTTAAAAAATAAAAAATAATTTAGTTGACTCAAATATTTTATTATGACTTAAAATACCAAAGTTCAATCTTCATCTCTTGTTTTTATTACACAATAGTTTTTAGTTTTAAACATTCAAATCTTGTTGGATTTGGACTGAACTGAGTATATTCGCATTTCGCAGCTCTCTATTCAATAAGCAACACTCTTTCTACCTTTGAGTTCAAATATAAAAAATTAGGCATTTTTATTTATGTAATTTAATATTATTTTATATTTTATTGTTTGTTTAATTTAATTTTTTATATGATAAAAAATATTAGAATATTCAATAAGTATTGATATTATTGTATTTGTATAAATTGATAAAAAAAATTCAATAAATATTATCAATTTTAATATTTGTCTGTCTAATTTCTTTTTTACATATTTTATAGGATATATATTCAAATTTTTATACAAAATAATTATGAAAAATCAAAGAATTGATGCATTTTTAAAAGGAAGACTAATATTCAAGAAGGAGAACATATAACTTTTACAATATCAACACCTGTAGATAATTCTTCTACTTTAATAAATCACGAAAAACGTGAAATACAACCTTCAAAAGTTCAAAGAGTTGCATCTGATGAGTTTGACATTAATTCTTTGGAACGAGACTCTAGAAAACGGCTTCAAATTTGGCAATATCACCCAAATTAGAGAGATGAGGTTAGACAAGCTTATCTTAAATGGGTTCATATCAAAAGCATCTTAACAATTATTTTCTATCTGACTCCTTCAAAATTTTCTTTCAAACTCCGCCACTGAACACAGTGTTATTCCATATTTATAAAATGTTAAATTTGACAATAAATAATCAGATATTAATTTTGAACAGCACATATATGATATTTCAAAATGTATAAAAGACGTATATATAAATAGTGAATAGTATGGACAAATAGTAACATAAAAAAAAAATAAATTTGATAAAATATTAATACTAGAAGAAAATAAATATAGACATAGTGTTTACTCATAGATTAATTACGAACAGATAGTCTTTAATGTATTACTTATTTTTTGGTCGATATAATTAATAATTATAACAGTAACTATAGTTTAAAGTGAGGATATTTTTCTTTTTAGCAGAAATTCTTCTAAAAGAGTTTTTTTAAAAATAAAAAGAAATATATTAAAAAAATAAGATAACATATATTTGTATATATGTGTGTGTTTGATGTGAAAGAATAAGGGGAAGAGGATGGTATTTATAGACAAGGAGAAGGGATGTTGTGGAGAGAAAGAAAAATGAAAAAAAAAACATTTGATACTGAATCCCATATTTTTTATTTTATTATAGTAATTAATAATATAATATTATTATAATAATGTGAGCCTCACTTTTATTATTATTTTATTTATAAAAAACCTTTTTTCCATAGCCTAATGTGCCAGTGGAGTTTTAATTTCTTTTCTGGTATCAAATAATTATTATCTTTATTATTTTACTAATTTTTTATTTTAAAGGAGTTTGATCCAAAACTAAAACCTTGAAAAATTGTAGAATTAGAATTGAAGTATTTTAAAAGCATTAGATACAATTTAAATTAATTAGGAGATAATTTTAAAAAGATAGAGAAATTTTTACACATACCATGTAAAAAGAGTGATTTTTTCTCCATATTAATTATTTATCATTAAATATAGTTAAAAAAGAAAAAAATATATGATCAAAAATAAATAAATAAGTGATTGTCATCAAATATAGAGTAAGAATTTGTATTTTATAGAAAATTGATAAAATCTCTCAAAATAATATGCTTTGTTTAAACCATTTAGATTTACAAAAATGTTTCATGGTACAAATGAGTCACTAAATAAATTATTATATTTTTTATATTTATATACATTTTTTTTAGCAAGATATAATTATCAACTATCGAATAATAATTTTTTTAACATATAATATTATCCAACTTTTCATATTCACAACAACAAAATCATACCTACATGAATATAAAAAATCAACTACCAATATATTTTTATTATAAAAATAACGCTAATTTAATTATGTTTCAAGTGCTATTTAAAATTGGGTTATTTTTTGGTTTAGGCGTGAGGTTCAATCTCCTTTTAAAGTATTGTTCGACTTGTATTAGTACTGAGGTATCGCTGTCCAAGTTCTTCGTGAGGAGGTGGGGATGGTACCTGTAAGAGATTCCGATCCTTAAGTTAACAAGGGTTTTAAATAAGTTTTTAGTAGTTTGGGTTCTGAATATACCCAAATAGATCAATGTATTTATAATAGAGAGATAACCACCTTTTTAGAGTAGTTCTATCTTTGTGAATGGATAACCGTTCCCTTTTGTTGAGTTTAGTAAATAATAACAAAGATTGATGATGATAAACATGTTGAAGGTTGGGTTAAAAACCCAATTGGAGTTTGATCCATTGTTTAATGTTGCAGGCCCATGTTCATTGTACAATCCAAACATAGAAGATATGTAGCCCAAATACAAAAGCAAATATTTTCAAGGCTGTTGGACGAAATTGAATCCAAATTATTAGTCTAGCCCATTGTCTTCATGAAAGGAATAGCAACCCTCATTTAGGATGCTATATATGTTACTTTGGGTATTGCACAAAGAAAAAAAGAGGAGTTCACTTTCTCACCAAACATCTAAAAAGAAAAGTTGCTATATCTCTCATTAGGCACCAAATCAGAAGAAAGAAAAGCAAATGTCTAATCAAAATACAATCAGAAGAAAAATGTAATTTGTTTCCATTTACATGCAAAAAAATTTCTTGATGATATCTTCTTCCCTCTACACTATCATTTCAGAAAATATAGAGAAAAATGGAGGCAAATTTTTTCTGCTATAAATCAATGAACAATATTGTTTTTTAAAGACAAAGTACAAGATTAAGGGTTTGAATTTATCAAATCTATTGAGAATCTTGTCTTTGAATAAAAATCCTTGAATAAAAATCCATGGAAGAAAGACCTTAGCTAGCTCAAGGTACAAGAAGCTGGCTTTGTGAAGTAGACCCTAGGTGTTAAAACAGAACTCATACAAAAGGAAAGAACTCTTCAGAGTGAAGCCAAGGAGAGAGAATTCAAAAAGAAAGAAGAGTGAAATCTCATAAATAGAGTTTGAAGTCTTGGAAATATTGCACCTACACTAAATAGAGCACTCCCTCAAGATAAAGAACAATGTTTGAGAGTTCAGAAGTTGAGTTCAGCATATAGAGTTTGAGTTGTGAATCATCATCTCCTTCACGGTTTATATTTGAGTATTCTGGTTGTATGTAATGTATTTTTTGTTTCTATTCAGTGAAAAATGCATAAAAGAAAGGTATTAAAAAAAGCCAATGAGAGAAAAGGCATAGAGAGAAATTTGAAAAGAAAAGCCAAATTTATTTCATATCTCCTTTGAATGTATTTCTGTTTTGTTTTTTATGTCTGAGTTATATCCCATGCTAACTTGGGTAATCACTTAGTGTGTTGAGAGTCTAGAAAGTTGTCTAGCCAAATCAAGTTTAGGTTAAAACTTGATTTGTCCCAGATAGGATTAGGTTGAATCCTAGGGAATCTGTGTATGTAATATTTGATATGATAGTGAAAATTCCACCACTATTATGGTGGAAACTAGATATAGGTTGCATGGCATGAGGCAACTGAACCAGGATACATGGCTATGTCATCTTCTTCTTTTCTGCACTGATTCTGTTTTTTACATTTTACGAGACAAAATAAAATTGTCTTCTACATAATCCATCTCGTAGACAAAACAGAAGCTAAGTTATATTTTCTAGTTTGAGGCAAGTTTAATCAAGTTTAAAAGAAGGCTATAGACTCAATCCCCCTTTTCTAGGCCAACAAAAATCTTCAATTGGTATCAAGAGCTAGGTCTCAAGAATCAAGCTTCACAACTTAGAGAATGTAAGAACCGCAACTAATCAACCGGTTAATTAAGTGAATAATTTTCCAAATTAGATTCTGAAAAGTTAGAGAGAGAATTTGAAGATGTAAAGGTGATTTTTGGACTCAGTGGGTCTTTCTGAGTCAGAAAATATGCTTTCTGCGAAAAATTGTGAAAAACCACAAATCGGCAGTTGAACCAGTTCAAGTCTGTCTGGTACCGCACGAGAAAAGTGAAAAATCATCAAAAATCTTAGAAAAATATTAGAAGTTGAAAACCGGGCGTTAATTTTAAAGGTTTGGCCCAAAGTTGTGCCAAACAGACTAAAAATGCTAACGGATTGGATCGGACCCAAGTTAGGCCCAAGCCCAACATATAAAAGGCTCATTAAATGAACCAAACCACCCATAACTCCATTAAACACACACACACAGCAGAAAAGAAAGGGGAAGAGAGGAAGAAGAAACACTATTCACCCTCTTCTTCTCTAGCTCATATCTTGAGCTATAGAGCTCTGATCGCCGCACTGTTTGCGGCTACGCGTTTCTTGTGAAGAGCTCTAAAAAGCCCATACAAGAAACTGAAGAGGTAACCACGAAATCTTTTTTATTCTTCTCTCCAAAATTTCGGTTCTTAGGGTTTGTGATTAAGTGAGTTTTTGTGATTTTGGATGTTTAGGTTTGTTATAATCCTTGCTTATCCTTGAGTTTTGACATCCAAATCGGTTGAGAAAGGTAAGAGCCACTAAACCCTTGTGAATTTATGTTTAATTGGAACCCTAGGTTGATTTGAGGTGATTTGTATGTATATAGTTTGATTTTTGTGGCTTTGGGAGCTATTGGAACTTAATTGTGCTTATTAGAGTGGAATTAAAAGTTTGGATTGTGGTTGGAAGCTTGTTTGTGCTAATTTGGAGATTTGGTGCATATAGGAAATCGGCCAAGGTATGGTTTCGGTTTCCTCTATGTAGTATATAATATTCATGGACACTTAGGCTAGTGACCCATAGGATAAGTTTGGATTTAAATGGTTGTTGAGTTGTTAAATGATGATATGTGGTGATTTATGATGAATTAATGATTGTTGGGTTTGAGTATGATGAGTGATGGTAATATGATAATGATGATTGATTGTGTAACTTGAAAAGGCATAATGATGATATAAGTGATGTTGAATTGGATGATTTGGCATTGTGGTTGTAAAAGTGTGATATAATGGTGTTGATGTTGAAGATGATAAAATGTGAAGGGAAATGTGGTAATGTTGGTGTATTATGGCACAACAGGTTAATTGTGATGAAAGATGAAGTTTTTGAATGATTTGGTATGATTTGGAATGTGTATGGTAAGAAATTGTGTAAATGGCGAAGTTTGGTAAAATTGGGATTTTGGTAAAATTTGTTCGATCATAAATTTTGCCTCGGTTTTTGAAAATTGATGAAACTCATTTAGAATTAAAGATATTTGAAAACCCTTTAAATCGATATAAAGTTTATGAAATTTGGAATTTTGTAGAGGAAGTTATGATCATTCAAAGTTGGTGTTAAAAACCTGAAATTCTGCAAGGTTGCAGAATTTCATGATTTCTGATATGTGCAGACGCACACTCTTGTGCGGGCGCACACCCTGCGAAAATTTTGACCTGTGCAGACGCACACACCTGTGCACACGCATAGGCAGGGAAGTGCGTTCTATTTGCCGCGCTAGCACAGCTTGTGCGCGCACATATCTAAAGGAGAATTTCAACCTGTGCAGACGCACACATTGGGTAGGCCATTCTATTAGAGGCACTGGCACAGGTTGTGCAAGTGAACAGATTCTGTAAGTTTTGCCATCTGTGCGTACGCACACCCCTGTGCGTACGCACACGCTTTGAAATTTACTGGGCGTGGGCACGCACAGACCCCTGTGCGGCCGCACACGTTCTGTTTGTCAGATTTACTTATTTTTCAACTATTTTACCATCCCAACAGGGTTGTAAGCTTCTATAACACCATTTTAAAACTTTTGGGCTTGGTTTTGACTATTAGAAAATGGAGGCCTAGGTTTCTAGCATGCTGAGAATGGTTTGACGTTAGGTGAAGGATGGTTGGTATATGAGATGAAGAATGATGAACTTCTGGTATTTGGAAAATGAGTTATGAATGGACAGTGGTTGAGATGAGTCAGGGACTCGGATTGAGATGATGGATCTCTGTATACTGAAATTGCTTTTTGAAAACCACTGAAATAATATTTTTACTGAGATTATGAGACATTATGCGCCCAACAGGGACGGTGGTTAATCCCGCCTGTCGAGGTAGCGGTGGCAGCGTAAGGACGGTGGCTAATCCCACTTACGTTGAGACGTGAGGTCTGAGGCAAGAGTATCCCGCTCGCATCCCTTCGGATCTATAGAGCGTGCAGGTGTCGGTACCTGGACAGTGATCCGGGCACTATATCTTGGGGGTTCCCATATGAGAAATCCGAAGGGCGACGTCTCCATGGAGATGTGTCGGGTTGGCAGTTGAACCGACAATGTGATATCACAGCAAGTAGGGCAGGCATTCATCATATGCATTTTCTATCTATTTTTATACTTTGTTTACTTGAAATGGCTTGCCTAATTGAATAACATGCTTACTTGCTATCTGAATTAATTGCTTTGTATGCTTCTACTTGTGCTTTACTTGCATTGTAAATTGCCTGTGTTTTCTACTGGAATTGAGGAGGTTCGGAAGGCAGTAGCGATGGAATCACATGGAGGATTGGTTGGTGAAAGCTATGGGACAGCGGTGTTTGGTTAGAGTAGAAATCCCCTAAGATAGATTACCTGGTTTTTTTTAAGTTAATATTGGTATATCATGCTTATTTGTTTTAGACTGCCTTAAGTTTGAATCTTGTGATGGATATGGAGCTTAGGATTGCCTTTGGCATCCCGGGGTCTTATATCCTACATCACTGGGCACTGTTACCATACTGAGAACCTTCGGTTCTCATACCATATTTCTGTTGTGTTTTTCGGATGCAAGTCGCAACCCACCTCGGTGAGTTGTTTTGGATGGTGACAGGAGCGGAGGATCTTGGATTCTTTTGGAGTCTTTTGTTTATTTTGTTTATACATCTCTCACTTTTGTATTTTGTTTCGCCTAGAGGCATGTATATGAGAGAACAAAATTTGTATAAGCTATTTTCAAACTGTCAGGTTTCTGTATGGTTTGTATAAGGCTAGCTGGCTTAAACTCCGTGAGACGTGGCTAGTTCCTTATGATACTACACTATGATACTATTATCTTGTTTATATCACATCTATTTCTTGTACCTTAATATAGTAGCTTCATAGTACGTTTTGCGCTTTGAAATCCTGTTTTTGAGCGTTCACCGGGCTTCTAGATTATACTACTCTTTCTATATATATTATGTATGAGCTTAGAACTGTCGTAATCTCTGATTAACCTTTGCTTTACGATGCGAGGTAAGGTTTAGGCTAATTAGGGTGTTATAGAGAAAAGGTCCAATGGCTAACAACTTGGGTGCAAATGATGTGGCCTACACTCTAACAGAAGGCTAGTCAAACAACAGGCCTCCTTGTAAACCCCGTTAGAATAGTAAATAATTAGTCATTAAATTAGTTTTTAATAAAGAAGCTTAGAAATGCAAATATTATATCAAATTAGGATAGAGCTCATTGAAACAAGAATTTTGACACTAATTTCGAAGAAAACAGTCCAAGATTGGACCGAACAGGCCAAACTGGTTGAACCGGGCCCAACCGGCCCAGCAATTAAAATGAACCCAAGCCTTTCTCATCTTCATTTCGGCAGAAACAAGCTGAAGCCTTCCAGGGAAGGAAAAAAGAGAAAAAATCACCGAAACCCTTACGGTGAATTCCAGCCCCCGAAACTCCTTCGTCCGAGCTCCGATCGCCGCATCATTTGTAGCCACGCGACCACCGCGTCAAGCTCTACGTTTCTATCAGAATAATTTTATAGGTAACTTGTTTTTCTATCCTCAGCCACTTCTTCCCCAATTTTTGGAAAATTAAACGGAGATATTGAATTTATTTGTTCTTTGATGTTTTAGGATCCAATTAGCTTGAGGAAAACATTCACTCTTGCTTATGTGAAGTTTGGGTAAGGTGAGGATACCATAATTCTATTTTAATTTCATTGAATTTGAGCTTTGAGTATTAAATTGGATATATATGTGTTATGAATGTGCATTAGGTTGTGAATAAATAATTGGAGCTTGAAATTGTAGACGTTGGAATTTTCGGTGGAGGCTGGGCATTAGTATTTTGTTGGGCTTTGGAGTTGTGTTTGTTGTGAGTGAATTGTTTTGGTCGTTACATGAGAATCGGCCAAGGTATGGTTTAGGTTTCTTGCATTTAATATATAACGTTCTGTGAAAACTTAGGCTAGATGACCATAGGATAAGTTGGAACGTAAGTGTATATTGTGGATTAGTATCTTGTTGTTACATATGGATTAGTATGGTGTTGATTAGTTGAAGGATTGGTAAATTGTTAATTATTGACTTGAGGATATAATTATGTGATTTGTAAGTTATGGTTTGATTGTGGAATTTGGCTTGTATATATATGTTTATTGTTGGAGTGGAGATTGATTTTATGGTGGTTGTTGTGTTGAGGGAGAAGGGCATTTTAGTGCTTGCAAGTGTAGGAGGTTGAGTTAGAATCATGGGAAATGTTTGAATGAAAAGAGGTTTTGGTAAGTTTACAAAACTCTGGTTTTTGGCCGAACTTCAGCGGGCTATAACTTGGCTTTTGGAACCCCAAATTGATTCCAACTCGTTTTAAATGAAAATTGGATTCATGAAGTTTATGCCGTTCAAAGAATGGAAGAAAAACGATTTAAAATGATTGAGTTATGCCCATTGGAAGTTTTGGTATTAAATCTGTGAATTCTACAGCTGAATACTCCATGGTATGAAGCTTTCTGGTTGATCTTTTGTTTAAAAGAACGTACGTCCACGCGTACGCGTGGCATGGATTTTCGGCAATGCGTACGCGACTAGTTCCACGTGCACGCGTAAGGGGTTAGCTAGCACGTCCACGCATACACGTGACCCACGCGCACGCGTGACATGTAGTTTTCACCCACACGTACGCATGACAAAGGGACGCGCGCACGAGCTGCAGTCTCACAATCCCATGCGCATGCGTGAGCCACGCGTACGCGGGGCCCCCTGTTCCAGCAAACATAATTTTTGAGTTTTAAAAATCCTATTTCAAACTTTTAAACCTCTATTTTCATTTCTTTAGTTATAAATGGTAGTATTACACCTGATAATCAGATGAAGTTAGAAAATGGGGATAATGTAAAACCTGGTTAATTAACGGCTAATTAACCCATAAATGAGAATTTATTCTAGAAAGCCTAAAATGTGATTTTATGGCTAAATGTGATAGAGGAGATTGAGACGAGAATTTTGATACCAATTTCATAGAATTCGGACCAAGATTGGACCGAACGGGCCAAACCGGGCCAATTGGACCCAAAGTGGGCCCTTGGCCCAACATAACTTAACCAAAACCCTAGTTTTCAGCACTCTCTCTCCTCACACAACACCAAACACGCTGAAAAAGAGAGTAAATGGGGGAAGAACACTCTCTCAAACCTCTATCTCTCACTTGATCTTCAAACCACCATAACTTTTGATCTAGAGCTCCGATTGCCGCTCCGTTTGCGGCCACGCGTTCACCGCGGAGAGCTCTACAAAACCCATACAATCAATCTTGAGGTAAGCCACGTGTTTCTGTTCGAAATTCCAGACCTTATTTTCAAGTTTCATGGGTGAAATGTTGAGATTTTGGGTTCTTTGATGTTATAGGACCCAAATCTCTTGAAGGAGAAGGTTAATCTTGTCTCCTTGGACCTTGGGTGTGGTAAGGTTCTTAACCCTAGTGTAATTTTGTTGTTTTATGATGTTTGGGTTTTGAGATGTTGTGTATGGGTATGAAGGTTGTGGCTTAGGTTGTGTATGTGTGGATATTGGAGCTTGATTGGTGATTTTGAAAAGCTCGGAAAGGGTTTGGTGGTGAAAAATCTGTTCTTGGAGGTTTTGAGGCCTTGGGAGCTTGTGGATAAGTGATTTGGAAGTGCTCCGGTGGAGCTTGGGAAAATCGGCTAAGGTATGGTTTCGGTTTCCCGTATCTAATATGTAATGTGGCAGGAAATACTTAGGCTAGAGGCCCTAAGATAGGCATTGAATGGTTGATGTTGTTGAATGATTGAGATATATGATGTGGTCATATATGTGATGATGATTAATGATGCCTTGGTGGTATGATGTATGAGAAATATGCATGTTATGATATATGCTTGATGATTGGTTATGGTTGAATTGTGGGTTGAACCATGTTTATGGTGAGTATAATGGTGATTGTGTACAATGATGATTTATTGGAATTGGTGTTGTTGAGAATTGGCATGAGTAAGAGTATATGATATGTCAATATGTTTGAGTTTGAGCCACTTGGGTGAAGTGGGTTAAAATGATGAGATAGTGATTCTGTAATTTGTGGTAATGTGTCAATGTGTGAGTTGAGGAGGCTTGATGTGGAATTTGATATATTTAGATTGATTTCAAAGAAAAGGGATGAAAATGGCATGTTTTGATTGATTTTGAAAAGAGTTGGAAATGGCTTGTTTTAAAAAAAAATGGCACTTTGTGGTTTTTATGAAAAATATGGTTTTTGGGCATACTTTGGTGGGACATAACTTGGACTACGGATCTCTGTTTTGTGCCAAATCTATTTAAAAATGAAATTGGATCCGGGATGTCCATGCCGTTCGAAGAACGGGTGAAAAATGATTTAAAATGAGGAAGTTATGTCCGTCGGAAGATTGGGGTCTAAATTTGTGAATTCTGCAGATTTTAACTTAGAAAATTTTTAGCAGAATGACCCCTTGCGCGTGGGCGCACCTGGCGCGTACGCGCCGATCTTCCAGAAAGCGTCATCCACGCGTGCACGTGATGTGCGCGGGCGCGCCGATGGTGCTGCACCCGATGCCCAGCCATTTTCCAGAGAGTTATGCCAAAACTGTGCCAGTGTTGTGCCTGGGGCACGAGAACATCCACGCGTACTCGTGGTTGACGCGTACGCGTCGATTGACAAGTTTTTAATCCACGCGTTAGCGTGCATGACGCTTGCGCGTCGATGAAGTTTTTGAGGCCATCCACGCGTGCGCGTGGAGTGCGCGTACGCGTGGCCCTGTTTTCATCCCAAAGTTGATTTTTGAGTTTTCAAAGCCAAATCTCATACTTCTAAGCCTCCAATCTCACCATTTATGTCTTAAATCATTATGACATGCCTAGCTATTAAAAAGGGGCTAGTGAACGAGGTAACTTGCGAGTGAAGCAAGGAAAAATGAATGATCAATGAGGATCAAAGATGATTATGTGAGATGCGGGGGATGGTGGTGGAAGTGCTTGTTATGCCATGGGCCGAAAGGCCGTATTTGTTAATGAGATGGCTGGTTATGGATTTAACCGTGATGCCAATGGGCTGGTTATGGATTTAACCGTGAGCCGGAAGGCTAGATTATTGTCGTGTTACGGCGGAGCCATGATTATGGCCATGTACAAATGCATATATGCTGTTGAATGAATTGTGAATGTTGCACTTCCACTGTTGGAGATGAGAGTTTCCCTGGGAGGAAGCAGTGGCTAGCCACCACGTGCTCCAGGTTGAGACTCGAAGCTCTTTTGACCCTATGTCATAAGTGTGGCCGGGCACTGTGAAAGACCCGGATGAGCTCGCCCCCGTAAATATTCACCAGTGAAGGTGATGGATATAGATCATGATTATGATCAAGTTTATGATGAGTATAACTCGAGTTGGGGATGCGTGACAGAGGGACAGTCCAAGGGTTAACTGCCAGGACTTGTCGGGTTGGCTTTATAACCGACAGATGATATCATCAGCCACTAGGGACAGGCATTCATCATATGCATACTTTGTGAATTGTTTGAGATTGCCTATTTGACTGCATATTACTTGCTAATTGTCTAAATGCCTTAATTGTTCCTACTTGTATATTCCTTGTTTGACATAACTGTGTTTGCTACATTATACTCCTGTTGGTGGTTGGGAGGTTTGAAGGAATTGGAAAGGGAAGTATTAGTTAGACTGAAGTATCTTTAGTCAGATGCCCTTTATGGTTTAGTTTGTTTATAAGCTTTGATATTATTTGGAGGAAGTTCTAGGATTGCCTTCGACTTTCCTCCATTATTATGTATTATATATGTGGAAGCTGTTACCATGCTGGGGACCTCTGGTTCTCACCCATGCGGATTTTGTGGTTTTCAGATGCAGGACGTGAGGTGTCCCGCTGATGCATGCTGGAGACTTCTAGATTTGCGAAGATCCTTTGTTCTCGGGGCTATGTTTTGGTTTATATGTTTTGCTTAGATACTTTTATCTCCATTAAATAATACAAACTGTGATGACTCCTCTTATGGGAGATTTTGGAGAATAGGTTTTATGTATTTGTGTCCCTTTGGGTTTCCTTTGGGGTTTTCCTTATTTCTATCATATGTATATATTGCTATGCTCGGACCGGTTATCTTCGCAGCCGGATCTTGAGTCTTGATATTCCTGTTTTTGGCACTCCTTTGTATATATATAATTCTCGCGTTGGTTTATCTTTATTCGTTACGTTGTCGATCGGAGTGTTGCGCTTTAGAGTTACGATGGTTTTTGTTTACCCCTTTTTCTACAAAGGCTCCTAGTTATAATCAATCATTCATACTACTATATGTACTAAATTTTTATTTTAGAGGTCGTAATACCTTGCCATCTCTGAATTATGACTTAAGCATAAGACTCTGTATGGTAGGGTGTTACATTATGGTATCAGAGCAGTTCGTACCTGTAGAGCCTGAGGGATGGACTGATTATGCTTCTGTGCATTCTCTGTGTGTGTTATGTGCTATTAGTATATCTGCTTGATATAATTGGCATAAACGTTCATGAGCATGCATTTGGGACTTTGAAGCACTAGATTTCTGATATTGAGACTGATCAACTTAATATCGATTGTTTGGTGTGTATAGGAACCAGATGGCGCCTCGTGGACGCGGTAGAGGTAGTGTGAGAGTCCGTACGAATGTTCGTACGCTGGAGAATAACTCGAATAACCCGGTAGACCTTATGGCGGCATTGAGGAACATGGCTGCGGCCATGTGGGCCACTGCAGAGGCTCTTGGACAACAGATGAGCAACCATGGCAACGACGGAAATGGAGCTCAGGGACCAATAGAGATCAGAACTTCCGTTGTGTTGGTGAACAAGTGTGGGGTTGCTGAAGAGTATGTGAAGAAGGCAGCTACTTTGAGAGGGAGTCATAAGGGATCATTCCCACGGAACCGAGAGGAGAGCTTTGCACCTAGAGGCCCGCCTTTCAAGCGGGGAGGCTCTTCTAGGAGGCCCAACAACAACTCCCAAGGAAAAAGGTTTGGGAAGCAGCCACAAAATGAGCAAGCTTGCGCTAGGTGTGGAAGCCACCATTCGGGAGTCCCGCGCATGGCCGGATGGGGTTTGTGCTACTTCTGTGGTAAGGCGGGACATAAGGTCCCAAACTGCCCGGAGAAGAAAAAACAAGGTGCAGGGAAAGCACAGCAGACTGGTCGGGTGTTCACCACTTCAGCTGTAGGAGCTGAGGGATCTGAGACACTTATTCGAGGTAACTGTGAAATGGCTGGACAAACTTTAAATGCTTTATTTGATTCGGGAGCATCACATTCATTCATTGCATTTGAGAAAGCCCATAAGTTAGGACTGAAGATTGTAACTTTAGGTTATGATCTAAGAGTGTACAATGCTACCCATGAAGCCATGGTAACTAGGCTAGGATGCCCGGAAGTTTCCTTTAGGTTCAAGTAGCGTGATTTTATTCATAATTTAGTCTGCTTGCCGATGATCGGTCTTGATCTTATCTTAGGATTGGACTGGTTATCTAAGAACCATGTTCTGCTAGATTGTTCTACAAAATTGGTGTACTTTATGCCGGTAGATACTGAAGGGCCGGTCGTGGTGAATAATTATTATTTGAATTCGATGATGGTGAACTGTTCTGGTGTTGAATGTCAGGGTATCCTGTTGTTAACCGCGGGTGTTTCGGGTGATGATCAAAGGTTGGAGCAGATTCCGGTTGTGTGTGAGTTTCCGGAAGTGTTTCCTGATGATATTGATGAGTTTCCACCTAACCGAGAGGTTGAGTTTGATATTGAGTTGGTGGGACATAACTTGGACTACGGATCTCTGTTTTGTGCCAAATCTATTTAAAAATGAAATTGGATCCGGGATGTCCATGCCGTTCGAAGAACGGGTGAAAAATGATTTAAAATGATGAAGTTATGTCCGTCGGAAGATTAGGGTCTAAATCTGTGAATTCTGCAGATTTTAACTTAGAAAATTTTTAGCAGAATGACCCCTTGCGCGTGGGCGCATCTGGCGCGTACGCGCCGATCTTCCAGAAAGCGTCATCCATGCGTGCGCGTGATGTGCGCGGGCACGCCGATGGTGCTGCACCCGATGCCCAGCCATTTTCCAGAGAGTTATGCCAGAACTGTGCCAGTGTTGTGCCTGGGGCACGAGAACATCCACGTGTACGCGTGGTTGACGCGTACGCGTCGATTGACAAGTTTTTAATCCACGCGTTAGCGTGCATGACGCTTGCGCGTCGATGAAGTTTTTGAGGCTGTAACACCCTACCATACAGAGTCTTATGCTTAAGTCATAATTCAGAGATGGCAAGGTATTACGACCTCTAAAATAAAAATTTAGTACGTATAGTAGTATGAATGATTAATTATAACTAGGAGCCTTTGTAGAAAAAGGGGTAAACAAAAAACCGCAACCTTAAAGCGCAACACTCCGATCGATAACGTAACGAACAAGGATAACCAACGCGTGATTATATATATATACACAGGAGTGTCAAAAACAGGAATATCAAGACTCAAGATCCGGCTGCGAAGATAACCGATCCGCGCATAACAATATATACATATGATATAATAAGGAAAACCCCAAAGGAAACCCAAAGGGACACAAATACATAAATCCTATTCTCCAAAATTCTCCCATAAGAGGAGTCATCACAGTTTGTATTATTTAATGGAGATGAAAGTATCTAAGCAAAACATATAAACCAAAACATAGCCCCGAGAACAAAGGATCTTCGCAAGTATAGAAGTCTCCAGCATGCCTCAGCGAGAAACCTCACGTCCTGCATCTGAAAACCACAAAATCCGCATGGGTGAGAACCAGAGGTCCCCAGCATGGTAACAGCTTCCACATATATAATACATAATAATGGAGGAAAGCCGAAGGCAAATCCTAGAACTTCCTCCAAATAATATCAAAGCTTATAAACAAGCTAAACCATAAAGGGCATCTGACTAAAGATTCTTCAGTCTAACTAATACTTCCCTTTCCAATTCCTTCAGACCTCCCAACCACCAGCAGGAGTATAAAATAGCAAACACAGTTATATCAAGCAAGGAATAAACAAATAGGAGCAGTTAAAGCATTTAGACAATTAGCAAGTAATATGCAGTCAAATAGGCAATCTCAAACAATTCACATAGTATGCATATGATGAATGCCTGTCCCTAGTGGCTGATGATATCATCTGTCGGTTATAGAGCCAACCCGACAAGTCCTGGTAGCTAACCATTGGACTGTCCCTCTGTCATGCATCCCCAACTCGAGTTATACACATCATAAACTTGATCATAATCATGATCCATATCCATCACCCTCACTGGTGAATATTTACGGGGGCGAGCTCATCCGGGTCTTTCACAGTGCCCGGCCACACTTATGACATAGGGTCAAAAGAGTATCAAGTCTCAACCTGGAGCACGTGGTGGCTAGCCACTGCTACTACCCAGGGAAACTCGTAACTCCGATAGTGGAAGTGCAATCACAATTATCAATAATTCAGCATAAACATGCATGAATTCTCGTCCATGGATCAACATCCATATCAGCCATTCCGGCTCACGGTTAAATCCATAACCAGCCAATATTCATAGCATACACAGCTATTCCGGCTCACGGTTCAATCCAGAACCAGCCAATTCATAAACAATTACGGCTCTTCGGCCAATGGCATAACCAGCACTTCCACCACCATCCTCCGCATCTCACATAATCATGCTTGATCCTCAATGATCATTCATTTTCCCTTGCTTCACTCGCAAGTTACCACATCCACTAGCTCCTTCTCTCATAGCTAGACATATCATAATGATTTAAGATATAAGTGGTGAGATCGGAGGCTTAGAGTATGAAATTTGGCTTTTAAAACTCAAAAATCAACTTTGGGATGAAAACAGGTCCACGCGTACGCGCACTCCACGCGCACGCGTGAATGGCCTCAAAACCTCATCGACGCGCAAGCGTCATGCACGCTAACGCGTGGATTAAACATTTGCCAATCGACGCGTAAGCGTCAGCCACGCGTACGCGTGGGTGTCCTCGTGCCCCAGGCACAACACTGGCACAATTCTGGCATAACTCTCGGGAAAATGGCTGGGCATTGGGTGCAGCACAATCGGCGCGCCCGCGCACATCACGCTCACGCGTGGATGGCATTTTCGGGAAGAACGGCGCGCACGCGCCAAGTGCGCCCACGCGCAAGGGGTCATTCTGCTAAAAATTTTCTAAGTTAAAAGCTGCAGAATTCACCAATTTAAACCCCAATCTTCCAATGGACATAACTTTCTCATTTTAAATCGTTTTTCACCCGTTCTTCGAACGGCATGGACATCCCGGATCCAATTTCATTTCTAAACAGATTTGGCACCAAACAGAGATCCGTAGTCCAAGTTATGTCCCATCAAAGTATGCCCAAAAACCATGTTTTTCATAAAAACCACAAAGTGCCATTTTTAAAACAAGTCATTTCCAACTCTTTTCAAAATCAACCAAAACATGCCATTTTCATCCCTTTCCTTTGAAATCAATCAAAATACATCAATTTCAACATCAAGCCTCCTCAACTCACACATTGACACTTTACCACAATATACAAAATCACTATCCCATCATTTCAACCCACTTCACCCAAGTGGCTCAAACTCAAATATATTGACATATCATATACTCTTACTCATGCCAATTCTCAACAACACCAATTCCAATAAATCATCATTGTACACAATCAATATCATACTCACCATCAACATGGTTCAACCCACAATTCAACCATAACCAATCATCAAGCATATATCACAACATGCATATTTCTCATATATCATACTACCAAAGCATCAATAATCATCATCACATATATGACCACATCATATATCTCAATCATTCAACAACATCAACCATTCAATGCCTATCTTAGGGCCTCTAGCCTAAGTATTTCCTACCACATTACATATTAGATACGGGAAACCGAAACCATACCTTAGCCGATTTTCCCAAGCTCCACCGGAGCACTTCCAAACCACTTATCCACAAGCTCTCAAGGCCTCAACACCTCCAAGAACAGATTTTTCACCACCAAACCCTTTCCAAGCTTTTCAAAATCACCAAATCAAGCTCCAATATTCACATATACACAACCTAAGCCACAATCATCATACCCATACACAACATCTCAAAACCCAAACATCATAAAATCACAAATCACACTAGGGTTAAGAATCTTACCACACCCAAGGTCCAAGGAGACAAGATTAACCTTCTCCTTCAAGAGAGTTGGGTCCTATAACATCAAAGAACCCAAAATCTCAACATTTTACCCATGAAACTCGAAAATAAAGGCTGGGATTTCGAACAGAAACTTGTGGCTTACCTCAAGATTGGTTGTATGGGTTTTGTAGAGCTCTCCGCAGTGAACGCGTGGCCGCAAACGGGGCGACAATCGGAGCTCTAGATCAAAAGTTATGGTGGTTTGAAGATCAACTAAGGGAGAGAACTTGAGAGAGTGTTCTTCCTCCCTTTCTCTCTAATTTCAGCTTGTGTGTGTAACAAATGAGGAGAGAGTGTGCTGAAAACTAGGGTTTTGGTTAAGTTATGTTGGGCCAAGGGCCCACTTTGGGTCCAATTGGCCCGGTTTGGCCCGTTCGGTCCAATCTTGGTCCGAATTCTATAAAATTGGTACCAAAATTCTCGTCTCAATCTCCTCTACCACATTTAGCCATAAAAATCACATTTTAGGCTTTCTAGAATAAATTCTCATTTATGGGTTAATTAGCCGTTAATTAACCGGGTCTTACATTCTACCCACCTAATTGGGAATTTTGCCCACAAAATTCAAATGCAATTACCTGAGAATAAATGCGGATAATCCGTTCGCATCTCCGACTCAAGTTCCCAAGTGTGTTCCTCAACACTGCCTCGACTCCATACCACTTTGACTAATGAAACCTCTTTTCCACGCAACCGTTTGATACTAGTATCATCGATTCTGACCGGAGCCACTGGAAGCGTCAAATCTTCCCTCAACTGAACCGACTCAGGTTCCAACACATGGCTAGCATCAGGAGTGTACTTCCGAAGCTGCGACACGTGAAACACGTCGTGCAGGTTCGAAAGATGAGGTGGTAGAGCCATCCGATACGCCACCGGCCCAATCCTCTCTAGGATTTGAAATGGACCAATGTATCTAGGATTCAACTTCTTTGCTTTAATCGCCCTACCTACTCCCGTGGTCGGAGTAACCTTAAGGAAGACATGGTCTCCTTCCTCAAATTCTAAGGGCTTTCGCCTCTGATCGGCGTAACTCTTTTGACGACTCTGCGCCGTAAGCATCCTATCACGGATTTTCTTGACTTGTTCAGTAGTCTCAGCTATCATTTCCGGCCCCAACAAGCTTTTCTCTCCAGCTTCATACCAACATAGCGGAGATTGACATTTCCTCCCATACAAGGCCTCATACGGAGCCATTCCGATGCTCGCATGATAACTATTATTGTATGCAAACTCCACCAATGGCATATACCGATCCCAACTCATCGGTTGGTCCAAAACACACGCTCTCAACATATCCTCTAGTGTTTGGATTGTCCTCTCGGATTGACCATCTGTTTGAGGATGGTAAGCCGTGCTCAAGCTTAATCGGGTTCCAAAAGCTTTCTGAAATGCACCCCAAAACCTTGAAGTGAAACGAGGATCTCTATCAGAGATTATAGTAGCAGGTACACCATGAAGTCTCACAATCTCCTTTATGTATAACCGTGCTAGCTCTTCAAGGGTGTAGGTCATCCGAATGGGTAAAAAGTGAGCTGACTTCGTCAGTCGGTCCACAATCACCCAGATAGCGTCAAAACCAGCCCTAGTCCTTGGCAATCCAGACACAAAGTCCATTGCAATACTTTCCCACTTCCATTGTGGAATCTCTAAAGGTTGCAACATCCCGGAAGGTCTTTGATGTTCAATCTTTACCTTTTGACAAGTTAAGCACTTTGAAACAAATTCCGCCACATCATTCTTCATACCCGGCCACCAAAACATTGCCTTTAAATCATGGTACATCTTAGTACTTCCCGGGTGAATGGAGAATCCGCTTTTGTGTGCCTCCTTTAAAATATCTTGCCTCAAAGTGCCAACATCCGGCACAATGATCCTACCCTTGAGTCTCCATAACCCATCTTTTTCTTCCGACACTCTCCACCATTTTCCTTGCTCAATAGCCGGTAACACCTTCCATAACGCTTCATCATTTTGATGAGCCTTTAGGAGTTCGGACTTAAAATCACTTGAGATCTCTAATCGGCTCAAGCACAAGGTTCCGGATACTTCTCGAGCACCAATTTTCAGACTCTCAAATCCCTTGAGCAACTTCTCCTCTTGAAGCATCATCCAAGCCGCATATAACGACTTTCGACTTAAAGCATCCGCCACTACATTCGCCTTTCCCGGATGGTAATGCAACTCAAAATCGTAGTCCTTCAACAATTCCATCCACCTTCTCTGCCTCATATTAAGCTCTTTCTGATCAAAGAGATACTTCAAGCTCTTATGATCAGAGAAAACTTGGAACTTAACCCCATAGAGGTAATGCCTCCACACCTTCAAGGCAAACACAACCGCAGCGAGTTCCAAATCGTGCGTAGGGTAACTAACTTCATGAGGTCTCAATTGTCGTGAGGCATACGCCACCACATTACGATGCTGCATCAGCACGCACCCTAGACCCTTCAATGAGGCATCAAAATACACCTCAAATAGCTCATTCGACTCAGGTAACACTAACACAGGTGCAGTGGTCAACTTTTTCTTCAATGTCTGAAAGCTCTCCTCGCACTCAGGAGTCCAAACAAACGGAGTGTCTTTGCGGGTTAACTTTGTCATTGGCAAAGCTATCTGTGAAAAGCCTTTGATAAACCTTCGGTAATAGCCAGCTAAACCCAGAAAACTCCTTATCTCTGTTACGGTGGTTGGTTGCTTCCAATCCATCACAGCCTCCACCTTAGATGGATCTACGGCTATTCCCTTCTTACTTACCACATGACCCAAAAACTTCACCTCACTCTTCCAAAACTCACACTTAGACAGTTTTGCATAGAGTTTCTTCTCCTTTAGAATCTGCAACACGGTCCTCAAGTGTTCCGCATGCTCTTCTTCAGTCTTGGAATAAATCAGTATGTCATCAATGAAGACAACAACGAATTTATCCAGAAATGGACGGAAAACTCTATTCATGTAATCCATGAACACTGCTGGAGCGTTTGTCAACCCGAAAGACATTACAGTGTACTCGTAATGACCATAACGAGTCCTGAAAGCGGTCTTAGGGATATCCTCATCCCTCACCCTTATCTGGTGATAACCGGATCGCAAATCGATCTTGGAGAAAACTCCAGCTCCTTGTAATTGATCCATGAGATCATCAATTCTCGGCAATGGGTACTTATTCTTTATTGTAACCTTGTTCAACTGCCTGTAATCCACACAGAGCCGCATACTCCCATCCTTCTTCTTCACCAGTAACACTGGAGCACCCCACGGAGATACACTTGGGCGTATAAAATTCTTTCCCAACAAATCCTCTAACTGAGACTTTAACTCGTTCATCTCTAACGGTGACATCCTATAAGGAGCACTTGAGATTGGTCCCGCTCCGGGCACCAATTCAATAGCAAACTCAACCTCTCGGTTAGGTGGAAACTCATCAATATCATCAGGAAACACTTCCGGAAACTCACACACAACCGGAATCTGTTCCAACCTTTGATCATCACCCGAAACGCCCGCGGTTAACAACATGATACCCTGACATTCGGTTCCGGAATAGTTCACCATCATCGAATTCAAGTAATAATTATTCACCACGACCGGCCCTTCAGTATCCTCCGGCATAAAGTACACCGACTTTGTAGAACAATCTAGCAAAACATGGTTCTTAGATAACTAGTCCAATCCCAAGATAAGATCAAGACCAATCATCGGTAAGCAGACCAAATTATGAACAAAATCACGCTGCTTGAATCTAAAGAAAACTTCCGGGCATCCTAGCCTAGTTACCATGGCTTCATGGGTAGCATTGTACACTCTTAGATCATAACCTAAAGTTACAATCTTTAATCCTAACTCATGGGCTTTCTCAAATGCAATGAATGAATGCGATGCTCCCGAATCAAATAAAGCATTTAAAGTTTGACCAGCCATTTCACAGTTACCTTGAATAAGTGTCTCAGATCCCTCAGCTCCTACAGTTGAAGTGGTGAACACCCGACCAGTCTGTTGTGCCTTTCCAGCACCTTGTTTCTGCTTCTCAGGACAATTTACAGCTTTATGCCCTGCCTTTCCCCAAGTGTAGCACAAACCCCATCCGGCCTTGCATGGTGCTCCCGGATGGTGACTCCCACATCTAGTACAAGCTTGATCATTCTGAGGCTGCTTCCCAAACTTCTTCCCTTGGGAGTTGTTGTTGTTGTTGGGCCTCCTAAAAGAGCTTCTTCTCTTGAAAGATGAACCTCTAGGTGCAAAACTCTTCCCTCGGTTCTGTGGGAATGATCCTCTGTGAATCCCTTTCTCAGCAGTTGCCCTTTTCACACACTCCTCAGCAACCCTACACTTGTTTACCAGCTCAGAGATGGTCCTAATCTCCATTGGTCCCACTGAACTGAAAATATCACTCCGGAGTCCTCCTTCATACTTAACACACTTCCATTCCTCATATTCCACCGGAGTCTCTTGGCACATACGAGAGAACCTGAACAGCTCCTCAAACTTGTCAGTATATTCTGATATGGACATAGTACCCTGCTTCAGCTGTAACAATTCAAGTTCCTTAGCCGTCCTAGCAGAAGTCGGAAAGTACTTCTTATAGAACTCCTCTTGAAAAACATTCTAGGTGATATAGTCATCACCCTGCTGCAGAAGACGTCGGATACCTTGCCACCAATGCGACGCTTCACCTGTGAGCATATAGGTAGCAAACTCTACACGCTGTCCTTCAGGTACCACTTGTGCTTGCAGCGCTCGCTCTATAGCCTGAAACCATGTATCGGCCTCAGTCGGACTAGTAGTTCCCTTGAACTTAGGCGGATTAACCTTCAAAAAGTTTGCCAGTGTCATCGGGCCATGAACTCCACCTCCATCATTACCATGGTTGTTCATCTGTTGACCGAGAGCCTCAGCAGTGGCTTGCATAGCAGCAGCCATGTTCTCCAACGCAGTCATAAAGTTCACCGGGTCGTGAGGGTTATTCTCCGACGCACGAGCGTTCGTACGACCTCTCACACTACCTCTACCGCGTCCACGAGGCACCATCTGGTTCCTATACATACCAAACAATCGATATTAAGTTGATCAGTCTCAATATCGGAAGTCTAGTACTTCAAAGTCCCAAATGCATGCTCATGAACGTTTATGCCATTTATATCAAGCAGATATACTAATAGCACATAACACACACACAGAGAATGCACAGAAGCATAATCAGTCCATCCCTCAGGCTCTACAGGAACGAACTGCTCTGATACCATAATGTAACACCCTACCATACAGAGTCTTATGCTTAAGTCATAATTCAGAGATGGCAAAGCATTACGACCTCTAAAATAAAAATTTAGTACGTATAGTAGTATGAATGATTGATTATAACTAGGAGCCTTTGTAGAAAAAGGGGTAAACAAAAAACCGCAACCTTAAAGCGCAACACTCCGATCGATAACGTAACGAACAAGGATAACCAACGCGTGATTATATATATATACACAGGAGTGTCAAAAACAGGAATATCAAGACTCAAGATCCGGCTGCGAAGATAACCGATCCGCGCATAACAATATATACATATGATATAATAAGGAAAACCCCAAAGGAAACCCAAAGGGACACAAATACATAAATCCTATTCTCCAAAATTCTCCCATAAGAGGAGTCATCACAGTTTGTATTATTTAATGGAGATGAAAGTATCTAAGCAAAACATATAAACCAAAACATAGCCCCGAGAACAAAGGATCTTCGCAAGTATAGAAGTCTCCAGCATGCCTCAGCGAGAAACCTCACGTCCTGCATCTGAAAACCACAAAATCCGCATGGGTGAGAACCAGAGGTCCCCAGCATGGTAACAGCTTCCACATATATAATACATAATAATGGAGGAAAGCCGAAGGCAAATCCTAGAACTTCCTCCAGATAATATCAAAGCTTATAAACAAGCTAAACCATAAAGGGCATCTGATTAAAGATTCTTCAGTCTAACTAATACTTCCCTTTCCAATTCCTTCAGACCTCCCAACCACCAGCAGGAGTATAAAATAGCAAACACGGTTATATCAAGCAAGGAATAAACAAATAGGAGCAGTTAAAGCATTTAGACAATTAGCAAGTAATATGCAGTCAAATAGGCAATCTCAAACAATTCACATAGTATGCATATGATGAATGCCTGTTCCTAGTGGCTGATGATATCATCTGTCGGTTATAGAGCCAACCCGACAAGTCCTGGTAGCTAACCATTGGACTGTCCCTCTGTCATGCATCCCCAACTCGAGTTATACACATCATAAACTTGATCATAATCATGATCCATATCCATCACCCTCACTGGTGAATATTTACGGGGGCGAGCTCATCCGGGTCTTTCACAGTGCCCGGCCACACTTATGACATAGGGTCAAAAGAGTATCAAGTCTCAACCTGGAGCACGTGGTGGCTAGCCACTGCTACTACCCAGGGAAACTCGTAACTCCGATAGTGGAAGTGCAATCACAATTATCAATAATTCAGCATAAACATGCATGAATTCTCGTCCATGGATCAACATCCATATCAGCCATTCCGGCTCACGGTTAAATCCATAACCAGCCAATATTCATAGCATACACAGCTATTCCGGCTCACGGTTCAATCCAGAACCAGCCAATTCATAAACAATTACGGCTCTTCGGCCAATGGCATAACCAGCACTTCCACCACCATCCTCCGCATCTCACATAATCATGCTTGATCCTCAATGATCATTCATTTTCCCTTGCTTCACTCGCAAGTTACCACATCCACTAGCTCCTTCTCTCATAGCTAGACATATCATAATGATTTAAGATATAAGTGGTGAGATCGGAGGCTTAGAGTATGAAATTTGGCTTTTAAAACTCAAAAATCAACTTTGGGATGAAAACAGGTCCACGCGTACGCGCACTCCACGCGCACGCGTGAATGGCCTCAAAACTTCATCGACGCGCAAGCGTCATGCACGCTAACGCGTGGATTAAACATTTGCCAATCGACGCGTAAGCGTCAGCCACGCGTACGCGTGGGTGTCCTCGTGCCCCAGGCACAACACTGGCACAATTCTGGCATAACTCTCGGGAAAATGGCTGGGCATTGGGTGCAGCACAATCGGCGCGCCCGCGCACATCACGCTCACGCGTGGATGGCATTTTCGGGAAGAACGGCGCGCACGCGCCAAGTGCGCCCACGCGCAAGGGGTCATTCTGCTAAAAATTTTCTAAGTTAAAAGCTGCAGAATTCACCAATTTAAACCCCAATCTTCCAATGGACATAACTTTCTCATTTTAAATCGTTTTTCACCCGTTCTTCGAACGGCATGGACATCCCGGATCCAATTTCATTTCTAAACAGATTTGGCACCAAACAGAGATCCGTAGTCCAAGTTATGTCCCATCAAAGTATGCCCAAAAACCATGTTTTTCATAAAAACCACAAAGTGCCATTTTTAAAACAAGTCATTTCCAACTCTTTTCAAAATCAACCAAAACATGCCATTTTCATCCCTTTCCTTTGAAATCAATCAAAATACATCAATTTCAACATCAAGCCTCCTCAACTCACACATTGACACTTTACCACAATATACAAAATCACTATCCCATCATTTTAACCCACTTCACCCAAGTGGCTCAAACTCAAATATATTGACATATCATATACTCTTACTCATGCCAATTCTCAACAACACCAATTCCAATAAATCATCATTGTACACAATCAATATCATACTCACCATCAACATGGTTCAACCCACAATTCAACCATAACCAATCATCAAGCATATATCACAACATGCATATTTCTCATATATCATACTACCAAGGCATCAATAATCATCATCACATATATGACCACATCATATATCTCAATCATTCAACAACATCAACCATTCAATGCCTATCTTAGGGCCTCTAGCCTAAGTATTTCCTACCACATTACATATTAGATACGGGAAACCGAAACCATACCTTAGCCGATTTTCCCAAGCTCTACCGGAGCACTTCCAAACCACTTTTCCACAAGCTCTCAAGGCCTCAACACCTCCAAGAACAGATTTTTCACCACCAAACCCTTTCCAAGCTTTTCAAAATCACCAAATCAAGCTCCAATATTCACATATACACAACCTAAGCCACAATCATCATACCCATACACAACATCTCAAAACCCAAACATCATAAAATCACAATCACACTAAGGTTGAGAATCTTACCACACCCAAGGTCCAAGGAGACAAGATTAACCTTCTTCTTCAAGAGAGTTGGGTCCTATAACATCAAAGAACCCAAAATCTCAACATTTTACCCATGAAACTCGAAAATAAAGGCTGGGATTTCGAACAGAAACTTGTGGCTTACCTCAAGATTGGTTGTATGGGTTTTGTAGAGCTCTCCGCGGTGAACGCGTGGCCGCAAATGGGCGGCAATTGGAGCTCTAGATCAAAAGTTATGGTGGTTTGAAGATCAACCAAGGGAGAGAACTTGAGAGAGTGTTCTTCCTCCCTTTCTCTCTAATTTCAGCTTGTGTGTGTAACAAATGAGGAGAGAGAGTGCTGAAAACTAGGGTTTTGGTTAAGTTATGTTGGGCCAAGGGCCCACTTTGGGTCCAATTGGCCCGGTTTGGCCCGTTCGGTCCAATCTTGGTCCGAATTCTATAAAATTGGTACCAAAATTCTCGTCTCAATCTCCTCTACCACATTTAGCCATAAAAATCACATTTTAGGCTTTCTAGAATAAATTCTCATTTATGGGTTAATTAGCCGTTAATTAACCGGGTCTTACAGAGGCCATCCACGCGTGCGCATGGAGTGCGCGTACGCGTGGCCCTGTTTTCATCCCAAAGTTGATTTTTGAGTTTTCAAAGCCAAATCTCATACTTCTAAGCCTCCAATCTCACCATTTATGTCTTAAATCATTATGACATGCCTAGCTATTAAAAAGGGGCTAGTGAATGAGGTAACTTGCGAGTGAAGCAAGGGAAAAATGAATGATCAATGAGGATCAAGGATGATTATGTGAGATGCGGAGGATGGTGGTGGAAGTGCTTGTTATGCCATGGGCCGAAAGGCCGTATTTGTTAATGAGATGGCTGGTTATGGATTTAACCGTGATGCCAATGGGCTGGTTATGGATTTAACCGTGAGCCGGAAGGCTAGATTATTGCCGTGTTACGGCGGAGCCATGATTATGGCCATGTACAAATGCATATATGCTGTTGAATGAATTGTGAATGTTGCACTTCCACTGTTGGAGATGAGAGTTTCCCTGGGAGGAAGCAGTGGCTAGCCACCACGTGCTCCAGGTTGAGACTCGAAGCTCTTTTGACCCTATGTCATAAGTGTGGCCGGGCACTGTGAAAGACCCGGATGAGCTCGCCCCCGTAAATATTCACCAGTGAAGGTGATGGATATAGATCATGATTATGATCAAGTTTATGATGAGTATAACTCGAGTTGGGGATGCGTGACAGAGGGACAGTCCAAGGGTTAACTGCCAGGACTTGTCGGGTTGGCTTTATAACCGATAGATGATATCATCAGCCACTAGGGACAGGCATTCATCATATGCATACTTTGTGAATTGTTTGAGATTGCCTATTTGACTGCATATTACTTGCTAATTGTCTAAATGCCTTAATTGTTCCTACTTGTATATTCCTTGTTTGACATAACTGTGTTTGCTATATTATACTCCTGTTGGTGGTTGGGAGGTTTGAAAGAATTGGAAAGGGAAGTATTAGTTAGACTGAAGTATCTTTAGTCAGATGCCCTTTATGGTTTAGTTTGTTTATAAGCTTTGATATTATTTGGAGGAAGTTCTAGGATTGCCTTCGGCTTTCCTCCATTATTATGTATTATATATGTGGAAGCTGTTACCATGCTGGGGACCTCTGGTTCTCACCCATGCGGATTTTGTGGTTTTCAGATGCAGGACGTGAGGTGTCCCGCTGATGCATGCTGGAGACTTCTAGATTTGCGAAGATCCTTTGTTCTCGGGGCTATGTTTTGGTTTATATGTTTTGCTTAGATACTTTTATCTCCATTAAATAATACAAACTGTGATGACTCCTCTTATGGGAGATTTTGGAGAATAGGTTTTATGTATTTGTGTCCCTTTGGGTTTCCTTTGGGGTTTTCCTTATTTCTATCATATGTATATATTGCTATGCTCGGACCGGTTATCTTCGCAGCCGGATCTTGAGTCTTGATATTCCTGTTTTTGGCACTCCTTTGTATATATATAATTCTCGCGTTGGTTTATCTTTATTCGTTACGTTGTCGATCGGAGTGTTGCGCTTTAGAGTTACGATGGTTTTTGTTTACCCCTTTTTCTACAAAGGATCCTAGTTATAATCAATCATTCATACTACTATATGTACTAAATTTTTATTTTAGAGGTCGTAATACCTTGCCATCTCTGAATTATGACTTAAGCATAAGACTCTGTATGGTAGGGTGTTACAGATAACTTGGAGGTAAAATAAAGTGGAGAAATGATAAATTGATTATAAAATGTTACAGATGATTATGTATAGTACTTGGTTTGATAATCAAATGATTGATCATGTATGATACTTGGCTTGAAAGATTAAATGATCTGAGATACGAGATTTCCTGGGTAAAATACCATGGCTTGCCACCACGTGTACCAAGTTGAAAACTCGATACTATGTTGACCTACAACGTAAGGGTGACCAGGCACTTATAAATTCTCGAGAATGTTAACCCTCATTGAGCAATACTAATTATTTGACAAAGAGCTATGCATAGACTCTTGGGGATGCACATCGAGGGACAGTCTAAGGTTTTCGGACTTGTCGGGTTGGTTGGATAACTGACAGATGAACCTCATCAGCCATAGGACAGGCATGCATCATATGCATACTACTTGAATTACTTGTTTGTGCATTAACTGGGTGTGCCTAAGTGTACTTGCCATGCTAAATGTATATTTGTTACCTGCGGTATTTGTAACCTTCTTATGCTTGTCTTTATCTGTTTATTTGTCTGTGAAACGCTAACGAAGATGGAGGTATGGAGGAATAGCAGTACGGGACTTAGATTTAAGATTAAGTTAAGTTAGGTTTAGATTCTTTTAGTAAACCACCTTTTATAGCTTTTGTTTAATACTCTAAGCTCTATGATCTGAGTGTCGGCATTCTAGGATTGCCTCTAACATTCCCAGGACCTTATATATTATGTGTGTGGCACCTTTACCATACTGAGAACCTTTAGTTCTCACCCTATACTATGTTGTTGTTTTTCAGATGCAGGTCAGGAGACAACTCGTTAGGCGTCTGAATCCCTGAAGCAAAGTGGTTACTGGGTTATTTTGTTGTACAGTGATGTGTATATATATATTTAGCTTCCTCTCCACATAACTTATTCTTTTGATCCTCTTAGAGGTTTATGGAGAGACAGGATTTTGTTTATGTATGTTTGGATTTTGGATATATATGTATATATGTGTAAATATTCTCCGGCCAGCCTTGACTTCGCGGCCTGAGTTAGAAGCTTGTTATTTTGTATCTTTGGCACTCTACTCCTACATCTGTTATCTTATGTTCAACAGTTATAGTTTTCTTAACACTCAAGTTAACTCATTTTTTGAGCGTTGCACTTTTATTTCGCGACTTTTGTTTCATCTATTCTTCAAGGCTCCTTGTATATTATAACATTTCTGCTATTATATGTATACATTATGTTTTAGAGGTCGTAATACCACACCATCTCTGTTTTACGACTTAAGCGTAAAGCTCAGTATGGTAGGGTGTTACACTCCTTTCTTTAATGGGAAGAACTATGCTTATTGGAAAGAAAAGATGAGGATCTTTGTTCAATCCATTAACTACAACTTATGAAAAATCATTGTGAGTGGTCCTAAAGTTCTAACAAAGACCAGTGCTAATGAGGTGGTGACTCCAAAAGAAAAAGCCTAATGGAATAATGAAGATAAGAAGAAAGTTGAGTTAAATGCCAAAGCCATCATCTTGATGCACTGTGCTACCAGTATGAAGAATATAGTAAGGTATCTAGATGCAAGATGGCAAAAGAGATATGGGATAAACTCTAAGTCACACACAAAGATACCAAACAAGTCAAAGAAACAAGGATTGATATATTATGAAAAGAGTATGAAATATTTTTCATGAAGGATTAAGAAAGTATTGATGAGATGTTTGAGAGATTCTCAATCATCATAAACAGCTTAGATGCTATGGACATGACCCACATTGAACAAACCCTTGTGAGAAAAGTCCTTAGAAGCATTACGAATGAATGGGAAACAAAATATGCTGTCCTAGGCAAAAGCAACAACCTAAGTCCTTTAACCTATGATGAGTTGAGAGGCAACCTTCTAGCATATGAAACCACACACATTAACCAACACACAAAAAATAAAGAAATGACCCTAAAATCAAAAGTTGAATCATTGGGTGATGATTCCAATGATAGTTTTTCAAATTATGAAATTGTCTTTTTTTCCTAGGAGATTGAGAAGGCTAATGAGGAGCAAAGGCAAGTTCAAGTGATCAAGTTCAAAGAAGCAAAAGAAGGATCTAAGCAAAGTCATATGTCACCATTATAAAGAGGCAGGTCACTTCAAATACAACTGCCCAAAGCTCAAAAAGAAAGACAAGACGAAGAAAAAAAGAAGAAGGTACTCATGGTTTCATAGGAGGATCTAAGAATGATTCAGATGAGGATGAAGACTCTGAATATGAAGCACAAATCTGTTTTATGGCTGGTGATGATCAATTAGCTGAAGTAAATTACTTTTACTTGTCCATTGAAGACTTACATGTTATTATTAATGATCTCTCTCACCATTCTGAAAAATTGTTGAATAAATACAATAAATGCAAGTTTAAAATTTAAATATTAAAAGCAGAAAATAATTTTTTGAAAGAAAAGTGAAAGAAACCGAATGTGCTATTGATCATGTTGAAGAAAATAGATTTTTAAAATCTGAAATTGAAAAGTTCAAAGGAAAGCACATTGTTGATTCTTCTCAAGAAATCGTTACTAAAAATGAAAGATTGAATGAAATGATTAAAAGTTTGAATAATGATTTAGCAAAATTTGCACATAGTTCAAGCAATTTGAACAAATTACTTGCTAATCAAAGACCATTGTTTGAAAAATCAGGTTTGGATTATGTAACTAAAAATGATGCAATTTTTGAAAATCATTTGCTAAAATCATGGCATCATCTTCAAAAACAAAATCCTCATTTGATAAATCTGATTTTGGGTATTTCTCTAACAATGATATTGCCTTTGAAAAATCATATTTTGATAAAAATGCATCATTATCAAGAACCGAATCTGTTTCAAAAAATTCTGGTCTAGGTTACTTCACAAACAATGAGGTTGTCTTTGAAAAACCACACTTTGACATAAGAGCTTCATATTCAAGAACCCCATTTGTGTCAAAAAAATTTTGTTTAAGCTATGTTGCTAAAAAAGGTGCTAGGTCTAGAAATCGGTTTATCAAAATAAATACACCTTTCTAAAAAACTAGAACATTCGAAACTTTTAATCACCATCAGCATCATAACTTCAATCTTTTTCAGCGCCATGCACACAAAAATTACTACTTTAACTACAATAAATGTGGTCATTCTTCTTCTCAATGCTTTATCGTCAAATGAAAAGTTGAAAAAAAAACTACAAATTTTTTTGTAATTTCAATGCACTTGAACAATTAAGATGGATTAACTTCAAAAGATCCAAATTAGTTTGGATACCTGAGGTTATTTAAGAGTGTGTGCAGATTTTTCTAGCATCCAAGAAGAAGAAAGACATGTGGTACTTGGATAGCGGATGCTTTAGGCACATAATGGGAAAGTCAACATTCTTTGTCAAAATCAATAAGTATGGTGGAGGATTGGGAACTTTTGGTGATGATGTTAAAAGTAAAACCATTGCAATTGAAAATGTAGGTAAAGATCTCTCTACATTCATTAATGATGTTTTCTTAGTTGATAGATTGAAACACAATCTTTTGAACATTAGCCAATTATGTGATCTTGGTTTCTTAATAATTTTCAAAAGATTAGAATGTCTTGTTGTAAATAAAAATTCTAATAAAGTGTTGTTTGTGGCAAAATATTGTGATAATATGTATGGCCTCATTATGGATGAGCTTAAGAATCAAAATGTAGCTTGTTTTCATTCAAAAGAATCTGAAAAATGGCTTTGGCACAAAGATTGGACCATACTAGCATGTTTTAAATTAACAAGTTTGTTAAAAGAAATTTGGTGAAAGGTCTTTTTAAAATCAAATTTGACAAAGATATCACTTGTGATGCGTGTCAAATGGAAAAACAAACAAAGTTCTTTCAAATCAAAGGAAGATATTTCTACTAAAAGACATCTTGAATTGTTACACATTGATCTCTTTAGCCCAATTAGAACTCAAAGTCTAGGTGGTAAATAATATGGCTTAGTAATTGTGGATATTATACAAGATTTGGTTGGGTTCTATTCCCTGCACACAAAAATGATGCATTTTTGGCCTTTGAGATTTTTAGCAAAAGAGTTCAAAATGAAAAGAATTTAAAGATAGCTTCTGTTAGAAGTGATCATGGTAAAGAGTTTAAAAATCAATTTTTAAATTCTTTTGTGATGAACTTGAAATTTCACATAATTTTTCTTGTCCAAGAATATCCCAACAAAATAGTGTTATAGAAAGAAGAAATAGAAGTCTTCAAGAAATGACTAAGGCCGTGTTATGTGGAAGTGAAGTTCCTAAGTTTCTTTGGGCTGAAGTCGTAAATACGGCATGCTACATTTTGAATAGAATAATCATAAGAAAATTTTTGAAAAAAATCTCTTATGAACTTTGGAAAGGAAAACTACCAAATTTGAATTACTTTTATATCTTTGGATGCAAATGTTTTGTTTTGAACACCAAAAAAAATTAAGAAAATTTGATCAAAAAACTTATGAATGTATCTTTGTTGGCTATTTCACAACTAACAAAGTCTTTAGAGTTTATCATCAAGATGCTAGAGTTATTAAGGAGTCCATACATGTTACATTTTGTGATTTTAACATTGTTTCAAGTATGTTGGAAGATTGTGATGTAGGTAACCAAGTGGATAGCAATAAAATCAAGAAAATGGTGAAACTGGGCAACCTGATCCTGAATTAGCTGCTGTAGAAGATTCTGTAGGAGATAATCTCATTTTATCTCCTACAACTGGTGAAATTCATGAAAACTCCAGTACCATTGAACCAAACATTCTTGAATCATTTCCTAAATACCAAAACCCCGTGAATGGAGATTTCTAAAAAATTATCCTCAAGAGTTCATTATTGGGGATCCTTCACAAGGTGTCACTACAAGATCTACTTCAAGAAGGGCTTTGAAAGAAAATAATTTGGCATTTTTTTCTCAAATAGGGCTTTAAAATATCAAAGAAGCTCTTAGTGATCCCTCTTGGGTCAAAGCCATGGAAGAAGAGCTACAACAGTTTGAGAAGAACCAAGTTTAGACTCTTGTTCCAAATCTGATGGGAAAGAAAGTGATGGGTACTAAGTGGATTTTTAGGAACAAATTAGGTGAATATGGAAGCATAGCAAGGAGAAAAGTAAGATTAGTGGCTCAAGGATATGACAAAAAAAGAAGGAATAGATTTTGACGAATCTTTTGCACCTGTAGCCCGAATGGAAGCAATAAGGTTTCTCCTTACATATGCTACCCATTATGGCTTTAAACTTTTTCAAATGATGTGAAATGACTTTTTTGAATGGTATTATTGATAGGAAAGTGTATGTGGCTCAACTTCCTAGTTTTAAAAAGAATTTTCAAACCATGTTTTCAAGCTTGTTAAAGCACTCTATGGTTTAAGGCAAGTTCGAAGAGCTTGATATGAAATACTTAGTTCTTTCCTTTTGAAAAATAATTTTCAAAGAGGCTTCAGAGACACTACTCTTTTCATTAAGAATTTTGTTGATTTATTCATCCTAGTTCAAATTTATGTTGATGACATAATTTTTGGCTCAATCAATGAATCACTTTATGCTGATTTTGGTAGACTCATGACTAGTGAATTTGACATGAGTATGATGGGTGAACTTAACTTCTTCCTTGGGCTTCAAATAAAATAAACTTCTGATGAAATTTTTATTCATCAAGAGAAGTACGCCAAAAAATTAGTTAAGAAGTTTGGAATAAAAAATGCCAAACTCATAGGCACTCCCATGCACCCTAACTCACGGTTGAAAAAAGGTAAAATTGAGAAAGATGTTGATGAAATTAGGTATAAAGGAATGATAGGTTCTCTTATGTATTTAACATCCTCCAGACCTGACATTGTGAAAAGTATTGGAATTTGTTCTAGATTCCAATCACAATCTAAAGAGTCACATCTTTCTGCAGTTAAAAAAATTATTAGATATGTTTATGGCACATCTAACTTTAGTTTATGGTATCCTAGGTCTAATGATTTTTCTGTAGTTGGTTACTGTGATGTAGATTTTACTGGAGATAGAGTGGATAGAAGAAGTACTTCTGGTATTTGCTATTTTCTGGGCAGGTCTCTAAATGTTTGGTCAAGCAAGAACAGTCTATAGTGGCTCTCTCCACTGCTGAAGCCGAATATATTGCTGCTTCATCTTGTTGTTCCCAATTGTTATGATTAAAAACTCAACTAGCTGATTACAAATTGAATGCTAATAATATTCCCTTACTTTATGATAACATGAGTGCCATTAATATTTTCAAAAATTCTATTTTGCACTCAAGAACAAAACATATTGAAGTGAGATTTCACTCAATAAGGGAATATGTTAAAATATATATATAAACATTCAATTTGTTAAATTAGAGGAACAACTAGCTGATATATTTACTAAACCCTTGTCTGAAGATAGGTTTTATAAATTAAGAACAAGGTTAGGCATAATTAGTTTTGAATTCTTGTTTTAACTTTGCTGATGTGTTATTTGAGGTTTTTGTCTCTTAGGTTGGGATGAGATTTTTTTGGGCAGGTGAAGAGCTTGCATCAAAAGATCATTGAATAAGGTCTTCAGTTTTGAATGGATTTCATGTGGGCCAACCATTTTTTTTAGTTATCAAATGATCCTTTGTGTTTCCTTAAACACAACCCTTTGGGCCAAATAAAAGTTGATTTGTGTGTAAGTGAGTCACATTGATTTGTCATACATTGAAAATTATTTTTGTTTTATCCTTTCTGCACTTCATATTTTATTTTAAATAAAAATCTTTTCAACCAAAGGTCAAATCCTTTTCAAATTAAATAGTCATAGGGTTTTGAACTTCCTTTTTTCATGAAACCCAGTTGCATAACATAAACTCTTCATATATCTTGTATGCCTCTTCATTTTTTCATACTCATCATTTCAATTTTTTTAAAAAACTGCAACACCCTTGTGTCATTAAAATGAGAAAGAAAACTGCAACCCGTAGAGGCACGTTCTCTCATCAACTTTCAAAAATCTCTGAAAAATCTCGAGCACCATCTCACTCTCACGATCCAACACATTCTCATACAGCATCTCCATCTCTCTTACCTCCTCAAGTGCTCTTTCACATCAAACTTCTTCAAAGAAAAAATGTCCAAACACTGAAGAAGAGCAACGTGAACCTCCGAGACCCGGCCCAAACCTAAGTTTGTTCCTCAACTCCCTCAAAGAGGTAACTCTCGGATTCCTATTCGTTCAGTTAAAGAACCTCCAAATGTTGACCCATTTACTTTCAAATCTTATTTTGCTACCTCTCATTCTCACTTCAACCCTCACTGTTTCACTTCTACTATGAACTATGAGTTTTATAGATAAGTTGTTGTTCACCAACCCCTCTACCCTACTTATCTTGTTGATTTTCTTGTCTTGGAAAAGAAAGGTCTCACCTTTAAAAAAGTATAACCTTTTTAGATTGGAATTATCTTTTTAAAATAAAAAAGTCTGTTTATCCTGATCTTGTCCATGAGTTTTATGCAAATATGACCTATCATGATGAAAATGTTCATTCTTATGTCAAAGAGCGTGAGTTAAATCTAAATAATGAAACCATTAATGATGTCCTAGGGTATTCGGATGTGGGTGTTAATGCTCATACCTCTTGAAAATGGGATGAAGGATTAGGTATTTCATACCAATATGCCCTAGCTTTTGTTTGTGAAAATATATCTCTAATACATTGTCTCACTCCTAACCATAAGGCTCTAGGTCCTGTTTGTACTCAATTTCATCGTATAACGAATCACATATAGGGTTTCATTTTGTGACATTGGTATTGTATGCTATCATTATGAAAACAGAAATTTCTTTTGTTTATTTAATAATGAGGCATATGTATGACTGTATAAGGAGTGATAAAAATGTGTCACTTCCTTATGGCATGTTTCTAAACTACATTTTTGAATTCTTTGGTGTTGACCTGACCAATGAGAGATTTGAAAATAGAAACTCTTACCTAAAAAGGTGTGATGCAGTGAAATAATAAAAGAAAAGGCCCACATGATCTAAAAGAGATGGTCCTTAATAATGATAAGGAAGAGCTTGATGACATTCCTCCTCCTTCCACCACTAGAACATCTCACTCTACTGGACACAAATCACTTTTGTATGGAGTTGTTAAGGATGTTCTGCAGGAGTTTTTGAATCTGTCCAATCACCTTATCTCCATAAACAAACAAGAAAAAAAGTTGGCTATTCGGAATGAAAATGCATTGCGCAAGTCAAAAGATAGAGTGACGATTTTTCTGAAATATGTGGACAACAATTATGAAGATGACACCATGGCCACTAATCAAGAAGAGCCATTGAACACTGAGGACGGAGGCTCAGATGCCTAGAGATGTCTCATGATGAAGACTTTTGATACTATTGCAGTTTGTTTCATGAAACAATTTAGTTTTGGGTATTACCTTAGTGTTCTCTGGATGACTGTATAACTTTGCACTTATTTTAATTCTATTTATGTGGACTTTAGGGACTAACATCTTTTATGCAGGTCTAAACTAAAAACTATTTCCTCTCTTGATGACAAAAGGGAAAATAGTATAAGTATAAGATATACGATAGATGATGTGGTCTAGACTTGTGTTTGTCTTACACTTGTGTTGTTTTTAGTTGTTGATGGTATGACTATGTTGTTGTTAATGTTTTGTGCTGATAAATCTGTTTTGATATCTTGATGGCAAATATGCTGACTCACATTTGCTTGTTCTGCTGAATTATTGTTCACAATGTTGCCATACAAAAAAATTCGTTACAACATTTTCTTGTCATGTATAGATTTGTTTTCTGTCTTTATGCAAACAGGAAATTATATATGAGCATACATTAAGAAGGAGCACATCAAGATAATATGGTATCATCAAAAGGAAGTCTTTAATATGAACTTTGCATTTCATCTTCCTTAATTTTATTATTAAATTATGTTTGTCATCAAATGAGAGATTTTTGAGTTTAGTAAATAATAACAAAGATTGATGATGACAAATATGTTGAAGGTTGGGTTAAAAACCCAATTGGAGTTTGATCCATTGTTTAGTGTTGTAGGCCCATGTTCATCGTGCAACCCAAGCATAGAAGACGTGCAGCCCAAATACAAAAGCAAAGTGTTTTCAAGGTTGCTGGATGAAATTGAATCCAAACTATGAGTCCAACCCATTATCTTCATGAAAGGAATAGCAACCCTTAGCTGAGATGCTATGTTAGTTCGGGTATTGTACAAAGAAGAAAGATGAGTTCACTTTATCACCAAACATCTAAAGAACCTCTCATTAGGCACCAAATCTGAAGAAAGGAAAGCCAATGTCTAATCAAAATACAATTAGAAAAAAAGGTAATTTGTTTCTATTTACATGCAAGGAAATCGCTTGATGATATCTTCTTCCCTCTACACTACCATTTCGGAAAATATGGATAAAAATGGAGGCAATTTTTCTCTGCTGTAAATTAATGGGTATTATTATTTCTTAAAGGCAAAGTATAAGATTAAGGGCTTGAATTTATCAAATCCATTGAGGATCTTGTCTCTGAATAAAAATCCTTGATTTTTAGGGCTGATGGAAGAAAAAAGAGAAAAGACCTCAGCTAGCTCAACGTACAAGAAGCTAACTTTAGGAAGTAAGTCCTAGGTGTTGAAACAAAACTCATACAAAAGAAAAGAACTCTTTAGAGTGAAGCCAAGTAGAGAGAACCCAAAAAGAAAAAAGAGTAAAACCTTACAAATAGAGTTTGAAGTTTTGAAAGTATTGCACCTACACTAAAAGGAGCACTCCGCCAAGATAAAGAATAATATTTGAGAGTTTAGAAGTTGGGTTCAGCATATAGAATTTGAGCTTGAATCATCATCTCCTTCATGGTTTATATTTGAGTATTCTGTTTGTATGTAATGTTTTTCTTTGTTTCTATTCAGTAAAAAAGGCATAAAAGAGAGGCATTAAGAAAAAGATAATGAGAAAAAAGGCATAGAGAGAATCTTTGAGAGAAAAGCCAAATTTATTTCAGATCTCTTTTGATTGTATTTCTGTTTTGTTTCTGATATCTGAGTTGTATCCCTTACTAAGTTGGATAAGCACTTACTGTGTTGAGAGTTTAGGAAGCTGCCTAACCAAGTCAAGTTTAGGTTAAAACTTTATTTGTTCCAGATAGGATTCAGTTGAATCTTATGAAATTGGTATATATAATATTTGATATGATAGTGAAAATTCCATCGCTGTTATGGTGGAGACTGAATGTAGGTTGCATTGCACGAGGCAACTGAACCAGGATACATGGCTGTCTCATCTTTTTCCCTGCACTGATTCTATTTTTCACGATTTATGAGATAAAAGAAAATTTTCTTCTGCATAATCCATCTCGCAGACAGAACAGAAGCTAAGTTACATTTTTTTGTTTAAGGCAAGTTTAATCAAACTTAAAAGAAAGGCATAGATTCAACCCCCTTTCTCTAGGCCAACAAGAACCTTCACCTTTATCTTGGGAGTTTATTGAGATCTCACTTCTAGATAAAGTAGTGATATTAGGAGATATTTCAAAAGGTGGTTACTTATCCAGATAAGTAGGGTTCAACTATCGTTGTTGTGCCAGACCTCTATAACGTCAGGTAAGTGGATGAGTCCACTTTTTTTTGGGTGGACCTTTATCTTTATTGGGCCTGACTTCATGTTTTTGGGATAGGGTATGAATAGATTATATATTAAAAAAACTCGATTATAATATAAGTGTGAATCAATTTTTATCATACTATTTATAAAGATTAACTATATTTTTTTATCGTCAAGCATTTATAGCGATAATTAATGAATACTAAATAAGATAAATTTAAATTTTTTTATCTCTCAAATATGATTATTTTTTCATAACATTTGATTAAATATATATATATATATATATATATAATTTCTATTTAAGTTTTTTCTTTTATGTAGCATGAGGTATTTTATATTGAAATTATGCTTTTGATATTCTCGATAAAATCTGGTAATTTGGTCAAATCATTTTAAATGGAATTAAGATTTGAAAGTAATTTTGATATAAATCGAAAATATTAAAAAAAATTGAATGAAATTAAACGTTAAAGATATTTAAAAAAATAAACATTATGAACAAAAATATATTTTACTCTTCAAATTTTAGGAATAAAAGTGACTCATATATACCTTTATTAATTAATTTGATTCTACATAAATTTATAACATGAGTAAAAAATTAAACCCTTAACTTAAAAATAATTAAATAAATGTATAAATTATAATATGATATTATTATTGAAAAATAAAAATAATATTTCATGTTATTTATATTCTAACTCTGCTTAATATCAATCCCGCATTAAATCCAAATTATGTTAGATATGAGTTGTTGCTACTGTATTTATTGTGGTCGCTTGAAAATCATCAAGGTTGCTGCTTCGTTCTTTTGTTACAGTAAGTTAAACCTATTCCAAAACTATCACTATTAGCATTCTGGTTTTTTGTTATTGAGAATTTTGGGATTTTGATGTCTCAGGGTCAAATTGCTATAACCACAAATGATGAATGTTATTGTTGCTATCGCGAATTGATAGGAAAGGGGTTTATCGCATTTTAATTGCTACGAGTTTGATCAGCCGAGGTAAGAGATTATTTTAAAATTAAAATATTTTGGGTTTTGAATACCTGACAAGTTTAGTGAATTAATGCAAATGTGTAATTACCTGTTATATAACTGATTATTGGTTGTGGTTGAGTGTATGACGGATTTGTATTGTTGATGGAGTTATTTGTGAATTGTGAATAATGTGTGACTGATTATGTTGTTGATGGAGTTATTTGTGGATTAAAAAATTTTTAAAAAAAATAAATTTGGTATTTGTGATTGAGAAAAGGGTTATGTTTCTCTTTTGGTGGGTTTTGGTAAGTGAAAGGTTTGAACCATTTTCAAGGCTTTTATGAAAAATGTTTATATTAAAACATGAATTTGAGGTTTGAAAGAATGGCCAATTATGGCATTGCATTGATTTATTATTGAATGGCCGGTTATGACTTTGGATTGATTTATTATTGAATGACCGATGATGGCTTGGAATAGGTTTAAATGTTATTGTTGACTATGGAAGCCAGTTGAGGTTGAATTGAGGGAACCCGTAAAAGGTGATAATAAATTCTTATTTTTAGGAGAGGCTCTGTCGGAATTTTTGTAAGTATGTGAAGAGTTTTAAAGAGTCTTGGTTATAGTTTTTAAATGAGTTTGGCTTGATTAATTTTATCAAAAGAGATATGTCTTGATTACTTTTAAAGATTTTAGATACTTAAAGTAATAGATTTAAGGATAAATACTTTTGGGGTTTTCAAATAAGATTTTCAACTTTTTACTGGTTTGGCTTTGGACTTTGTTGAAAAAGTTTTAAAACTCGAAATGAATTGGTTTAAATGAAAAAGAAAATGAGTTTTATGAAGGAGAACTGGTTCTAAGTGAAGTTATCTTAAGGTTGTGGAAAGCTTTAAAATTTAGAAAGTTTTGGTTAAAGTCAACGGGTTGTGACTTGGTCCTCGGCACATGGAAAAGTGTAAAACCTACTTTGGATTTAAATTTAAAATATATGGTTTGTCACTTTCAAAGAACGAATTTAAAATGGGAATTTGGATAAGTTGAGGTATGCGCAAGAGGTTTATAATTGGGGATATGATGGTGATTTCTTACATGGCAAGGACGATAATGTGATCTCACTTGTTGCAGTGGGTAAACCATTATGCTTGGTTTCTTGCCTGGCAAGGACGGTAGTGTAATCTCGCTTGTTGCAGTGCATAAACCATTATGCGGGGATGGTGGTTTTATTCCACCCGCAGCGAGAACGGAGGTTTTATCTTGCTCACATGTTAATGGCAAGGATGGCGGTATTATCCCACTTGCATATTGAATTGTAATTGGCAGGATGGTAGTATTATCTCGCTTGCGTATTAAATTGTGCTTGACAAAGACGGTGGTTAAATCCCGCTTGCATGTTGAAAAGTGATTCGTGATTGGTAAGGACGATGGTTAAATCCTGCTTGCGCGTTGATTGTGGTTGTAAACCGAGCAAGGATGATGGTGAAATTCTGCTTGTTTGTGGTTCTCTCTCTGTTTGTATAGAATGTGGCAGGCACTATATCCTATGAATGTGTTGGACACTATATCCCAAGAGTGTGGCGGACACTATATTCCAAGAGTGTGAAAGTGAAATAGAGAGACAATATCCGGGTCAGCTACCGGATGTGTTGGATTCGTGCAGTTTAACTAACATGTGCGTTCATGGCCAGTAAAATAGACATGTATCATATGCATTTGTTTGATCTGTTTGAATGTGCATTGATTGTCTTGTTTTGCCTACATGCTAATCCAATTTAGCAGCTACTTGTATTATTTGCTATAACTATTCTTGAATTGTGATTGATTTGTTTGAATTGTTTGTGTTTAAATCAACTGAGAGACTTTAGTCTAAAGATGGTGCTGATGATGAGATTGAGTTGACTGAGCATAAACTAACTGAGAGTTCTGTGTGACTAAAGGCTGAATGTGTATAGGTGATGGTAGATTTAACGAATTGTGAGAATTTATCCTTTTCAATTTACTTTAAGAGCTTATAAATTAAACGAGTTTTTTACGACCTTTTTGAGGTAAGATTTCTTATAAAACTTTTCCAACGTGTATTTTAAAAAGAAATTATTTTTATAATAGAATTCTTTTTATTTGCAAGTATTTCTTTTTTATGGTATTCTCTTTCCTACTAAGAACCTGCGAGAACGATGTTCTCACCCCCTTACAGATTTTCTTTTTTAGTGATAGGTTTAAGAAGTTTTGGCGGAAAGTCGCGACCGAACTACAGAGCTATATGTATTTGTATTTTCTATTTTTGGTTTAGATAAGATTTTTTCCCTCGTCACTTGCCATTTTGGTTTACAGATGGTAGGATTTATATTTGAAAATTTTTGAATAAGTTCATGTATATAATACTATGTGAATATACTTATGTGATTAAGTGGTTTAAAGTAAAGGCTTTTCGCTTTTATAATTAAAAATTTGGTTGTATTTCGCAGAGGATCAATATTAAATAAATATAGTACTAAATAAAAAAGATTAGAGGTAGGTAACACCTGAACTTTTAGTACGATCATGAGTTGCTAAAAGTTAGGATGTTATAAGTACTATGAAAAAACAACTGAAACTATTGTCAAAGCAGAAAATGATAGAATGACTATAAACTACAAGATTTCTAAAGCAAAGATTTGTAAAGGCAAAGTATACTTTTCAACTACCTTTATTCTAACAAAAAGAATATCCCAACAAGTTATATTAGGTAACTCCTTCACTCTTTTACTATATCCTTTTATGGTAGATGTAGATGGAGTAATCACTTATTGCATACTAAACCAGCTGATCCTATTTGAATTCATACAGAAATCCAAGAAAACAGAACTAAATTTACTACAAAAAGTATCTATCCCCCAACATAATATAATAGAAAGAAAAAAGAAACAAAATAATTTCCTAAATCAAGAGATCATATATAAAATGGTAGAATATCAACTAGAAACTCAAAATCCAAACCATAATAAAAGGGTTAGAAGATAGGATTAAAAAAAGACTTGTGTAGCCTAAATTCAAAAGCTTTTTAATATAGGAAATTACATGAAGTATCCCTACCATATGAAGATAATTTTAATAAAAAAGATATCCGTACTAAGACGAAACCTATCCAAATGAATAAAGAATTTTTAGAATACTATAAGAAAGAAATTCAAGAATACTTAGACAAAGGATTAATCAGGCCATCATGTAAGACCCAAAATTTTCGAAAAAATCTTATTATGAGCTAATTTCAGTTTATTCATTCATTAAAAACATTGTTTTCAAAAATTATTTTATTAAAAGTAATTAAATCAAATTTTAATAACTAAACTAAAAATTTTACTTAATTTTATAAATATTGAATAATTTTCTGTATTTAAATGATAAAACTTAGCAATTGTAAAAGAATAAGAATCTTATATGTTTTAGTTAAATAATTAAGATTTTGGAATTTAATACTTTAATTTCTTTAAACAAAGAAAATTGATTATATTATTTCTAATTTTAAATTAGAATACATGATTAAAAGCCAATTAGCAAATTAATAATTAAATAATATTTTTTAAAGTAATTTTAAGGGATTAAATTAAATTTTAAATTTATACAATATACCCTAATTTGATTAAAATTACCCATGTCACTAAGCTGTCCACAAGGGAGAGGACTTGTATTTTGAGAAAAGAATGAATAACGAAATATATGTATTATATTATGTGATTATACTGATGTGTTTACATGGTTAAAAGAAAAAGGACTTTTCGTTTTCTTAATTAAAAGTTCGGTTTATATTCGCGAAAGTTCAATATTAAATAAATATAGTATGGAATTAAAGAAGTAGAGGTAAGTAATGCCAGGACCTTTAGTGCGATCATGATGTGTTAAAAGTTAGAGTGCTATACATCAAAGTCTCTTTGGAGTTGTACAAAATTTTATGTAATGAAGGCCTCAAAAATCAAAATAGGAACTTCCATGTTAGTAATTAATTACAAGCATCTAAATAAAGCCTTAAAATGGATAAAATATCCCTTACCCAACAAAAATGATTTAATTAAAAGATTAAGTAATGTTATTGTCTTTTCTAAATTTGACTTAAAATCTGGATATTATCAAATATCAGTAAAAGAGGAAGATAGATATAAAATAGCTTTTATCATTCTCTTTGAACATTATGAAGGGAATGTAATGTCCCAAGGATTAAAAAATACACCAAGTGAGTATCAAGAAATTATGAATAATATTTTTTACTCACATATAGATTTTACCATAGTTTACTTAGACGACGTACTTGTATACTCTGAAGGAATTAACCAACATATTCAGCATCTAGAAAAATTTATCAATGTTATAAAAGAAAACAGTCTTGTCTTATCTAAAAAGAAAATAAAAATATTTATAACAAGAGGAGGATTTTTAGGATATGAAATTTTTCAAGAAACAATTACTCCAATTAAAAGATCTATTAAATTTGTAGGAAAGTTCCCAGATAAAATTATTGACCAATTAACAACTTCATTACAAGTTAAATAATTAGCCATTAAACTTTTGACAATGTCACGAGTTGTTAAGAGTAAAAAATCATCTGCATCAACTAAAAGTTTATATAAAGTTCCTATAGTTAACAGATATACATTATTACAACCATCTGATCTATTCAAACTAAACCATTATCGAAGAAACATCCTTACCATGAAAAATGTGTACCTATGAAAATAATAGACTTAAAGAAAGAATGGTTCAAAATGGATAGAAGAACCCTTTGCCAAATAGTTTTCCCAAATACTTTTCATTATCTACCAGTAAGTATTCAAAAAATCTCAACCTTCTAAGAATTTATTTTAGTTGACACAAGATCTATTGAATTAACCCACAATAAAGACCCAACCACAAAAAATATAATATACTCCAAAATTAAGATCATCAAAGTAATAACCCTGTCAGAATGAGAAAGAACTCTCTTTCACTATAAAAGTTTTACTAGAAAATTCGAACCTCAAAATTACTCCTATTATGATTATATAGACGCCTGGTGGTACACCTTGTATCTTTCTCCAAATTCGCACTCTTGGTTCATATGGTTCCACAAGAAAATTTTCCTATAGTTTTCCAAATGGTTTTAAGTATGGTTCCAAGAGTTCGGACCGATAGAAACTATTTTTCCAAAGGAGGCTAGCATGGCTTATGAATATTTTAAAAACAAAACTTTATTTTTAGATGGATATAACCTTATTTCTTTTATTTTCGCTACGGAAATATGTTGGATAATGACCTGGAAATATGACTCCATAAGATATAAAGACACTCCAAGTGTACAATATTTAATCCGAAACATAAAAATAAAATGGTGAAATAAATTCGACCTTAACCTAATCAGTAAAAAGGATCATTGATAACTGGATGACTATATCGCAAAAAAGATCAGAACCCCCGAGCCACAGTGTTCAAGGTTTAAAAAGATATCATATGAAAAAGAGACTCATTTCTTAGTCCATAAAAAACAGATGATGGTTGCTCTTGTAGCGGCCACCTCAGAAGAAGAAATTCATAACTCTCTAAAAGCAATAAAATCAGTCCTAGTAAATGAAGACGAAAAAGTTTAGTCCAGTCAGGATTGTACATACTCGACACCCATGATCCATTTGGAGAATAAAAAAGAGTCTCAGAATCAGAAAATCAGATACCTATCTGACAACAGAAGAAGAGGTGTCAAAATAGCTCAGAAATCAACAAAGGCATCACATGCAAAAAACAACAAAAGCTACCAATGGGATACCAACAGAATACCAGCAAAATTATAAAACCAACAACCAAATTTCTATAAACTATGACAGAATACATTAAATCTAAGATGAATTTCCTGAATCACCCACAAAAAGAGCAAGATTTGTAAAAGCAGGAATAAAATTGTAAAAGAATAAAGGGGATAGTCCAATATAAAAAGGGGGGAGGAGGAAGTTGTAAGGTAGCATTTACACACAATCTCTCATACTCTAAAATACATTTAAACTTTCATTGCAAGCTTTGTCTTTTGATAATCATCTTCAAGCTTCTGAATTACAATACAAGTTTATATTATTCGATCATATTGTGAGTTACAAAGGTAAACTATAATTTTTGGGTTAGAAGAGAATCGTCAAAAGATGAAACTATTATTATTCACGCTAATTTACGAAGATCTTTTGTTCAAACGCCTAAAAAACTCCAACAAAAATAACTAATGAAGAATATCCCTGAAGAATGGATTTTAGAGGATGAAGTAGAAGAAAAAAAATAGAAAACACAGAAATTAGAGAAACGATTAGAGAAGGTCCAAACATTATATTACGAATGAATAGATCATAATCAGTCAGAATATCAGATTATCGAAATAAAAAAGAGATTACTCCTTGACACTATAGATAATTCTGTTATAAACAAAGAAGTTATAGGAATAAATAACATTATTAGACAAAATATAACAACTCCTCTATATGGGACAAAAACTAATTATTCACCTAATGTCTTTCAAATCTTGGGAGTTAGAATAAAAGAAGAACCTTTTGAAATTGATAAAAATTGGATTAGTAAAAATTTTAATGCAGAATATAATATGGAATTAAGAAAATGGTATTTTAGTAGATATTCTAAAAAGAAATCATAGAAATAAGAAAGGAATTTTATAATTACTTAATAAATAAAATCAATTTATACTTCTTTGACTGGTTCAAAAACTATTTTTAAGATTTTAAAAACGAGTTTTGTCCTTTAAGTAAGACAATTACTATTTGAAAAACTAGCACAGGACAAATAGTAGAATCTCAATATCTATTGAAAAAAACTATAAAACTATAAGCATTCCAAAATTTAGTACTAGAAGCCACCCCCTGTAAAGACAGTAGAATAGAAGAAAGTATAGACAAAAGAGATATTAAAAAGGTATATCAACAGCTTAACTATACTAATACGGTCCTAGATATTATGAAAAATTAGTTAGAAAAAATTGAACATAAACCTGAACAAATTTAAATCCATAGAAAAACCTATATATAAATTTTATAAATCCTGATGTAATTAAACTAGAACAAATGTGGAAGCTGACATGATAAGCTAAAAGAAAAACTTAAATCTATAAATCAAGAAAAAATAGCTATTAATACAATAGAAATTAATAAGATGACACATAAGAATTAATATTATCCGAAACTAAAAAATTATTATCCAACTATTGTTAATACCATTTTCTTCTAATTTAGTTCTCTTTTCTTGGGTTTATGTATGGATTCAAATAGAATCGGCTGGTTTGGTATGCAATAAGTGGTTACTCCATCTACATCTATCATAGAAAGATATAGTAAAAGAGTGAAGGAGTTACCTAATATAACTTGTTAGGATATTCTTTTTGTCAATAAAAAGGTAGTTAAAAAGTAACAACCAGATTTCTAAAAACTATGATAGCACATATTAAATTTAATATGGTGTCCCTGAATCATCCACAAAAAGAACAAGTAAATTTGTAAAACTAAGGATAAAATTGTAAAAGAATATAGGGATAGTCCAATATAAAAAGGGGGGAAGAAGTTGTAAGGCATCCACATTTACACACAATCTCTTATACTTTGAAATATATTTAAACTTTTGTTGTAAGTTTTGTATTTTGAATAATCATCCTTGTATTTTGTTCAAACTTCTGAATTACAATACAAGTTCATATTATTCGATCATATTTTGAGTATTAACATTTAATTCAAAATTAGTTTATTAGATGTTATTTTGTTATTGATATTACTCTTGTTTAATTTATATCTTGTTGAATTAAATATTTACATTATTAATAAGATTTTAACAATATTTGTAAGGTATCCGCATTTTATACACTACTTCTCATACTTTGAAATACATTTAAACTTTCATTGCAAGCTTTATATTTTGAATAATTATTCTTGTATTTCGTTCAAACTTTTGAATTACAATATAAGTTCATATTATTCGATTATATTGTGAGTATTAATATTTAATTCAACATTAGTTTATTAGATGTTATTTTGTTATTGATATTACTCTTGTTTAATTTATATCTTGTTGAATTAAATATTTACATTATTAATAAAATTTTAACAATATATATATAATATAAGATATTTTTTATATAAATTATAATGATATTTTGATGTTTTATTAATATTAAATGTAAATTAATTTTTAAAATTATTTTTAATGTCTTTATTTAATTATATAAAATGTTTAAAATATTTTTTATTTTAATAATCAATAATATATTATTTTTAAACACATTTTAAAAATATATGTTAAGAATAAGGCTGAACATGCTGACAAGTGATGATATCTATATGTATTTAAGCATGTCCAGGAAATAAATTTTTATTTTTTATTAAGATACGGTTGGATGCAAAAGACACATGAGTTGGACGAGTGTTAATGAGTGTCATGTCTAAAATGTATCCGACACACAGACACAATAACTCAGAAAAGTGTTCGTGCTTCATCGTTAATGACAAAGTGAGACACAACTATCTAAAGGTCGAGCCACACTTGGAGTATTTTTGTGAATTATTTTACAAGACAATCTTCTACTGTGATCGCTCATTGGTGTGCCATGAAGGTACACAGATCATACGTTTGACCTGCATTAATTTGTATCGAAATAATTTAGTTTTTAGTAAATTTGATCGCCGTGGACTAATTTACTTGTTTGTCCACTACTAATTTTTTGGTTAGATCTACCCACCTGATTAATTTTGACAAAAGTGAAAGAATTTTTCTTATGATATAAACTATTTTGTCTATTATTCTTTTACGCACACGCTTCTTTCTTTGTGGAATGTGGATATCCTACTAAGGATAGGCAAAATAGTTTGAGATACTATTAATCTATAATACATGAACACCGACATAAATATAAAACACGATACAATATAGACACGTCGACACATAAATTTTAAAATCTTGTAAGACAAGAGAATATGCATATATATAAAATATAAGATATTTTTAGTGCTTGTTTGGGCGCCATTATTTTGATAAAAAAATGATCTTTTTTAATGAAAAAAGATATTTTTTATTTTTTAGCGTGTTTGACAAATTTCTAGAAGTAAAAGTAAAAGTACTAGAAAAAAAACATCTTTTTTGAGAAGTTGTAATTTACAGCTTTATTTAAAAGATATTTTTTCCTTAAAAAAAGATATTTTCATGTAACAAATAAACAAAAAGGTACTTTTATATTGTTATACCCAAATATAATTGATAGATAAAAAGATCTTTTTGCATGAGATACCGAAACATAAAATTACTTTTACTTTCCATAAGATCTTTTAAGAAAAGATAACTCGAAAAAAAGATCTTTTCTTAAAATCTCACCCAAACAAGCCCTTAGATAAATTATAATGATATTTTGATATTTTATTGATATTAAAACATTAATTAATTTTTTAATTTTTTAATTTTTTAATTTCTTATTTTAATTATGTAAAGTTTTTAAAATATTTTTAATTTTAATAAATAATAATATATATTACTTCTAAATTTATTTCTCAAGAATATATGTTAAAAATAAAGTTAGGCACGCTGACACATGATCTATTTAGATGTGTTTAAATGTGTCTAAATTTTTTTTATTAAGACATAGTTAGACACAACAAATACGCGTATCAGGCGAATATCGATGAATATGATGTCTGAAATGTATCCAACATATGGACATGGCAACTTAGCAAAATATTCGTACTTCATAGCTATTAATTTATTTTTATGATATAATAGTTTCTATCCGTCACCTTATAACTCAATCTTTATTTTGCATTATGAGTTATAACTTGGCCTTAATTATCATTCATTCTGTAACCGACACTTTCATTACCGACTTAATGACCATTATTCTGACTTAATGATCAATGGTCATACCATCAACTCTATTCATCAACTCTATGCCTATAAAAGACACAAATTTCTATATACACCATACATTCTAAAGATTCTAGATATATTCTATATACATTCTATATTTATAGAATTATTATAATATACAACACATGATGACTTCTATTTCATGTCTTACATTCTATATTCATAGAATTATTCTTTTACCTCTTAAACACTTACTGACTTGAGCGTCGGAGTGTCTTTTGTAGGTACCCACCCTCTTGTCACAACTAGAAAATGGATTAATACAGACAGATTTACAATCAGATTTAATCTTTATTACAGACAGATTTTTTGTTACCGATGAAATTACCGACGGATTTTGTCCCTTTGTAAAAGTCCCGTCGGAAATTATTTACCTACGGATTTTTACCAGTTACCAACGGATTTTTCCTCTGTAAATTCTCCATCCATTTCTTGAAGACGACGAACTTTTCGACGGATTTTTCGTCGGTAATTACAGACAAATTTTCTGACGGATTTTTCTTCTGTAATTACAGACGGATTTTCCAACGGATTTTCCGTTTGTAATTATAGACAAATTTTTTGACGGATTTTCCGTCTGTAATTACAGATGAACGGATTTTCTGACAGATTTTCCGTCTGTAATTTGAACCTTGGAAAATCATCTCACACTCTGATTACAGATAGAAAATCCGTCTATAAATCCGTCAGTAAGGTAAAATAGAATTTTTTATTTTATCAATTACAAAATAAACTTGTTTTCATACAAAATAAATATAAATTTAATACAAATTTTTATCTAATTTGTATTCGAATATTTATATTTCAAAAAATAAACAAATTCATCGTATTATCAAACTAAAAGAAAAGTACTATAAACAAGCAAGCCAATATAATTCAAAACATAAACAAAGTGTATTAATCATCAACTATAATTCCTAGTATATTGTTCAACCATACTAAAACTATCAACTATAGTCTTTAGTGTCATTTTCATCCTCATCATTATCATAGTCCTTTAGTGCATTCCTGATGTGTCGTGCCAGTGCCAGCATTATCCATTCCTGAGGGCTTATATGCACATCTTGACATTCATGATCTTCTAGTTGTCCATCTCTTTGGAGGATCAAATATGGTACAGTACTCTGATCAAAACTCCTGACTCTTTCATCAATCACATTGATTATGGATTTAACACTTGATTCCCCATCATTCAGTAAATTCATAATATGCTCCTTATATTGAGAGTGATGATGCTTTAGGTTTGCTATGCCATTATCAACCACTTTGTCCATCAAATTCTACAAATTACTCGTCGGAATGCAAAATAATCAAACAGGTAAAGAAAGAAAAAAAAGAAGCCAAAATAGAATAGATTAAATGATTAATTCCCTTTGAATTTTAAAAGTACTCACTTGTTTCTTTTCCAGTATAGTTACTCTCTTCTTCAAAATATTACCTTCTTGAAATTTACACTCAGCTCGATTTGCTTTGATAGATCAATCTGTAGAGCATCATTAAACTCTTTCACTTTAACACAATCGGAGGTGAGCTCCTCTGTCCTGTATAGAAGAAGATTGCATGAAGTTATGAAAAAAGTATATATATTTGGGTGTAAACCAAGTCCTACATATATAAAAAACATAACCGATTCAAATTGAAAAAGAATAAAACAACTTTTTTTCAGGGACTATTTTCAAGTTACTACCCACACCAAAAGACCATTCTTCAGTAAGAGATCTGATCTAATTAAATAACCTCCCATTATATCAATTAAAAAAATTGTATAGAGATTTATATATGCAGCTATGCAGGCTATTAAGAGATCTGATAATGTATTATTATTGTAGCAAGAAATTAAAAGTGATGAATAAGATATCTATATACCCTAGTTTGTATTATTCAATTTTAATTACATCAACCTAGTTTGTATTTTAATGAAGAATTAGCACCTAGAGTCTATAAATGTGTATTTTGCACTCAGAGCAAAGTTAGACCTAAGATTTTGAGATTAATTGGACAGAGAAGTCAATCTTTGTTGAAGTTCAACAGCCTTGGTTGATCTAGCATACTAACTTATTTGGATAAGCTTTGGTTCAATATCTATGTTCTAGGGTTGTACATTTAAAATCCAAAATGTGGTTAACCGGTTAAAAATCCTTATCAGCATCCTGAAGCACTGGAGTAATCAGTCCGCCTTTAGTAGCAACAGCAACTGTAATGTTGATGCTGCTATTATAGGTAAAGCTACTACTATCTCTACAACTAGAGTTAACAATAGGGTGTTTAACCAGAGCAAGTGGTGTAGCCTTGGCAAGCAATGCTGTCATAGTAACTCCCTTTGACTTGATCTGAATTTTATAAAATTGAATCCAAATTGATATTCGGATGTCAACAGTATACAATGCAATGTGTTCCATACCATAAGTCTAGACACTCAGACTAACAGTTAAATTGACAAAGTGACATTATATTATGTATTTTACCAGAATAAAATTCCAAAAGAATCAATGTGATATTCATCTAGCATCAAGCATTACTACAATATGGACTTCAGTAAAATAGATACATAAATCATGTATCTACTCAAACAAAGTAATAATGCATTAGCAAACTAAGCCAACAAAGAAATGATATATATATATATATATATATATATATATATCATGATGTCCTAAAACTAAACCTAACAATGTAAAATTCAATGAAAATGAGAATACCGAAATCAAGATACCAAATTCTCAAAGTAACAGATATTTTAGAATGGAGGAAAACAATGGAAAGCATGAGACATACATGATATGACCATACAATAGGTTACACGGTTCTTGAAAATATACCACCATGGTTCTTGAAATCTGGAGTCTTTGTGTAAGCATGGCATGTAGAGTTTGCACTGAATCTAGTTTCTTCATCAATATCAAAGTTTTCATGAAAGTGAAGTCCTCTTTCATATTGACAAAATTCGTCTGGTTTGAGGATTTAAATAGACTAACAGGTTTTTTTGGGATACATATATTAAGCAGTATATAAAAACTCAAATAGGACAAAGAACTTAATAATTGAAACAACACTAACCTCCGCAAGATGCAGATCTTGGGTTTCCTCACCCTCAATTTCTCTTGCTATTCTTAAGGCTTATTTTTCCAGTTCTCTTGTCTGAGGCCCTTTTTCAAGTTTTGTTGTATATAGTTCCTCATTGAATGTGCTTTTTACACCAAACAAGGCCTTATTTGTTTCAAACTGATCACATCCCCTTGAAAAATATAGAAAAAGAAAATAGCCAATTTAAAACCAAAATGGACAGCCTATGAAAAAATCAGAATAAACAAGAAAAACAGGAAAGAAAACCTGTAGCTAAAATAACAAGATTATAGCAACAACTGCATATGAATATACCATAAAAATCTTTTTCAAAATAATTAAAGATCTTAGAAGGAGCCTTGCTGACAGGTTTTGCACTAGACTTCTGCTCTCTTAAAGAACCATCCTTAATTAAGCGAGCCATTTTAAAAATAATTCCTAGATGAACAGTAATGATGATGTAAGCAGGAAAGAAAGTCAAATTATCCATGATCTACCTCACTAATAATGAAAAACACGAAGCAAGTATATATAAGAATTTTTTATTATGGGGTGCAGGTGAAGTTATTATTATTAGATAAATATCCGAAAGATTAAAAAGCAATAAATAACAAATTAGACAAATAGGATAACTATCTTCGTTCTTTGAGTAACAACCATCCTATTGTACTAATAGGCTCAGTTAAGATAAATGATATTATGCTTTTTTTTTTCTGTATTAACATGAACTTGTTAGTCTCTAGCTTAAACCTGTCCTAGTTTTCCATGACATGATTAGCTATACTCATTGTATAAAGGGAAGTGGCTGTTAAATTATTCCTAATTGGGTTATGGGAAGAAGCGAAAAGCTAAGAGGATAACATATCTGAAGATAAATAGAGTTGGGTGATTGCTAGTTACTAATATTTTGATAACAAAAATTGCAAATACTGTGCATAGAAAATCACGAGACCACTAGAAATAAAATTAGTTAGACACTTACTTGTGACTAAGCTATTTATAACATGAATCAAGAGCCATAAGGTAGCAAGTTTGAGAAATTTTTCCATCAACAACCTACAAGAGAAGTTGTTATTAATTTAGATAATAATAACAATAATATTTATTACATTAATTATAAGTATACAACAAAGAAAAAGACATGAAAAAATTTTTTTCAATTAAGTCTACAACACTTGTGACAACTTTGCAAAATAGAAAAATTATTAAACATTCTCAGCAAATAACATAACACGAGAATGGATAAGGAACATTTCCATTAGTTTTCCATATACTTTTACTACTACTACTACTAATTTACTTACCTAAGGTACATGGAAGAAGATAGAGAAGTGCCGGTTGTCCATGACCTTTCATCAAGTATAGCCCAAGATATGTTAGGAAACACGAGAATGGATAAGGAACATTTCCATTAGTTTTTCATATACTTTTACTACTACTACTACTAATTTACTTACCTAAGGTACATGGAACAAGGTAGAGAAGTGCCGGTTGTCCATGACCTTTCATCAAGTATAGCCCAAGATATGTTAGGAAAAGACCTGAAAAAGGGATCGTCAGATTGTATGAGAATAAATTAATAGTATCCATTTTACAATTTATGAACACTATTGAAATGATCATCTTTTATCAAAAAATAATCAGTGCGGCTTATGATATGATATGAAACTGAAAACTATGTTACCAACTCCAATGGTATAACCATATATCAAATTTTACATGTAAAGTGAAATTACCCAGCCATGGCATGAACCAGAATTTGATCCATCGCATGATTCCTGTCTTATAAATAATTAACGGCCATCCAATCGCCATAAAGGCAAAAACACAAGCTAAACTTATCTTGACCCTCTTTACTTCATTTGTCCTGAACTTCTTCAAATCAAAGTGCCACATCAACCTGCCAGAGGACATGGTTATATCAAGATTTAGTATAGATTAAAATTGAGACTGCCCACTGCTCAAGTCAATGAAGAAGTTCTTAAGGAATAAAACAATGATATTATAGGGCATAGTTGATCACATAGAATAAAAATCTCATAATGTACCATACCAGTGAGCTATAGACATCCAAGTTCGAAATATATTATTGCATTTTGCAAAACAGGAGATGAATCAAACTCATCTTTCCAAACAGGGTGCCAAGCAATATCTTCATACAACCTATAACAATGGAGATATTACAGTTTTGAAAGCACAACAAAACAATAAGGAAACTACTGATAATTTACAAAATCTTCCACTAAAATCATTATTGAGAAACACTACTTACATGTTCTCTTTGCATGGTGTCTGTCATGCTTAAATCGCCATGGCTCATATGAAAAAATTAGTGGCAAAGAAGCTAGAGTTCCAACAATTTCCTCAACCAATTTGTTCTTTGAAAATGATTGTGAGGATAGTCATGGCCTATAACAAACAACAAAACGAGAGCATTACAAAGATGTTAAGTGTAGATGAGTTTCTTAGGGATAGGAGTGAGAAGAATCTTTCAAACAGACAATAAGGATTAAGTAAAATATGCATGTTGAACTAACCCCAGTTACTGCAGTCCCTGTCCATGCCTAAGCCAGAGAAAGTAGGTACCAAGATGCTTTGGAAAGAGCCTCAATGCATAGAAGGCAAGGCACTTACCAAAGGGATGCTAATTCCTGATTTGATCAGTGTGGAATTCTTGATCTCTTTTAGCTTCATTTTTAGTTTCACAAGCTCTAGTTTCAGGTCTTGATTTTCATTTTAATTAGTATTCAAAATATTATCAAATAAAGTCAAATAACAAAAGAATATGAATAGCCTACCTTTTTATCAATGCAGACTTAGAAGTACTTTGTTATTCCCCTAATTCGCTATTCCACTGAGAAACTGCATCCATTTGTTAACCGTGAAGATCATCGTGTTAGCGTGATTAAGGTCTATGTTAGCAACTTGTTCTTTCTAGTTTTGCATCGTGAAGCAAGACACTAACATTATTAATAGTTGGGAATAATTTTCAGGCAATATTATACACAAGAAATGATAGCTCAAATCAAAATTCAAATAAAGCATCTACTCTTATAAGATTATTTAGTTATGGCAAATGAACCAAGCATTGAAAACACAAAACAGTATTTGATTAAGGGAATTAGGGAAACATAGTATTTTTTGTTCAGGGTGGCCACCTTGAAGAATCAATGGAAATAACTAATTATTATTACAATTTATTTGTTTATTAACATAAATCATGACATGGAGTTGTGGGGACAAACATTATGGAAGTTGGATATCAAGTCTAGTTCACAGACCTGCAAATGGTGATGCAAGCAATACTGAATTAGAAAGATATGAGAAAACGCTATATTCTGAGGAAGAGAAGAATGGTACATTAGGGTCTGAATGGTATAAACAAACTCAAATTCATTAACCTTGATTTCAAATTTATACCCTCCAAAAAGATAGAGAATAAACTATGAAGTGTTGTTTAGTAGTGTTTACCACTGGAAGCATTTACGAGAGCGAAGAAGCTCTATTCAAGGTCATGGATGAAATCACTTTCCTTCTTTGACAAGAAGAGCTTGATGCGACAGTAGCTCTCAAACATGGTTCGAACCTCATCTTTGTTCCTCTGCTTGGTGACGACCTCATCCTGTGATAGAGGCGGAGGAGGAGGAGTAGGCGGATGATCTAGGGTTTGAAGAGATTGTGGCGGCAGTGCTAGCGGCGGTGGTGTGGCAGTAGGGATTCCGGGAGAGTGTCGTGCTTTCGTTTCTTTAATGGCTTCTCGACGGATGCCATTGGTTATGGTTAGTGCCGTTGAATGAGCGATCAGTGCTGTAATTTTATAAAATCGCGAAGGTAGACGAAGGCGACGAAGACGGTGGCAGAGAAATGCACATTAGGGTTCGAAAGGGAATGACGCAAGCAACACAAATAGAAGAGCCGGGAAGGGGTCTGACGGGACAATGGAAGTTCAGTGCAATGGAGGTTCGGTGTGGCGGCGGCGGCGCAAGGTGCGGCGGCGGTGCAAGGCTGAGAAGCGCCGCCGATAGAGCATTTGGAGGGGAAGGTATGGAGGCGCGGGGAAGAAAATGTGAAATGAGGAGGAGTTAGTTTGCTGAACTTTATTTTAATATTTCCAACGGAAAATTTTAAATTACAGACGAAAAATCCATTTGTAATAATTTAATAAAATGCAGCATTTTGTTCATTTAATTACAAATAAATTTTTCGTCTGTAACCATTTCTCACAAAAAAAATTAATTTTTTCGACAGAGTTATCGATGGATTCTTTTTTCCGTCTGTAATTTATGCTAATTCATTTTTTTATTTTCCAACAAAAAATTTCTCTGAAATTTTGTCTATATTTCCGTCGGATAAAATCCGTCGGAGATATCCGTCTGTAATAACTAATTTTCTAGTAGTGTGTTCTCTCCTTGCCGACGTATAACTCATCCCGACGAGAAGCTTGAAGACATTTATCGACAGATGAGCTATACACCGGCCAAACTCAGCAAGAACAATTGGCGCCGTCTGTGGGAAGCGAGTAAAATAATTCTTACTACCCTCAGGTTCATAAAACTTGAATTACATTCAAATTTTTGAGCCAATTTCAACAATCTTGTTTAAGATTCTATTTAATACATTTTATCAAATTTTAATCTAAGGTATCATAATATTTCACATGTCATAATCAATCCGAGAACAAACTCAGCTTTCAACCAATTCAAAAAAAAAAACAAAAACTCGGTTTTCAATCAATCCAAGTACAAACTCACCTATCAATTTTGCTAACTTTTTCAAAATTCTCTACTTACACAAGTAAAAATTATATATTTTATTCAACATACTTTTACATTTATATTTTGTGTAACTAATATTTATTAATTTATTAGTTATATTCAAACCTCAATATATGTCCTATATAATAATGACATATAACAACCATGTCAATTGCATTTTTATTTCATTATGTATTATATTCTTATTGCTTAATGATTTCATTTATACAATTAAATGACGGTAATTATGAGTTCAAATC